>NC_045440.1:30962064-31045023 GCF_002776525.5 Piliocolobus tephrosceles | reverse complement strand
TCCTTTGTAGGGACATGGATGCAGCTGGAAACCATCATTCTTAGCAAACTATCACAAGAAGAGAAAACCAAACACCGCATGTTCTCACTCATAGGTGGGAACTGAACAATGAGCTCACTTGGACTCGGGAAGGGGAACATCACACACTGGGGCCTATCATGGGGAGGGGGGAGGGGGGAGGGATTGCATTGGGGAGTTATACCTGATATAAATGATGAATTGATGGGTGCTAACGAGTTGATGGGTGCAGCACACCAACATGGCACAAGTATACATATGTAACAAACCTGAACGTTATGCACATGTACCCTAGAACTTAAAGTATTAAAAAAAAAAAAAAAAAAAATCTGGTGCATTCAGTAGGCAGGCTGGGATTCCCATTGGGGTGGCTCTCTCTCTCTCTCTCTCTCCGTCTCTCTCTCTCTCTAGAGAGAGAGCTGTTTTCCTTTCTCTTTCTTTTGCCTATTAAACCTCAGCTTCTAAACTCACTCCCTGTGTGTGTCCGTGTCCTCAATCTTCTTGGATTGAGACCACGAACCTCAGATATTATCCCAGGCAATGATGCTGCTTCACATCCACCCCCTAGTACCATTATTTTCCATCCACTCACTGTTCCACTGGGTGCAACTGTTCCCCCTCAGTCCTCTGCTGAGTATCACTTTGTCACTCTGTCTGCTACTCTATTCTAGGTGTATCCGTGTTCCAATGAGTATCATCTGGATACTATCACATCCTACAGAGGTGTATTCTTCACGCTCCACTGGGCTTCAAAGTCTTCCTCCTGGTACTGTTGCTGCTTTGCCATGCATTCTCATGAATGCTTTGGTGACATTACCATACCCAAACTGTTTTCTAGTTAACAAAAAAAACAAAAAACAAAAAAACAGAAGAACAGGGATGCTTCCCTTCTATTTAGGTTTCAGTTTATCACATAGATCCTGAAGCATGGCATTGTACTCCACTCTTTTAAAAAAGATTAGTAATGCAAGTTTATTTTCCCCCACTTTGTACATTCAAACTCTCTACTCTCTATAGCACCTAGGTATAAATTGTCATCCTGCTGGGAGAGGGATCTAGGTGACAGACATCACACAGTAGTCAGGCTTCCTTGCTCCTCTGTTGGGTAAGGCTGTCTCCATGGGTCAAACTCTTGTTGCCAGGCAACTTCTTCCTTCAGAAGGAGAACTCTCCCAAGAGGACCTTCAATCCATATGCAAACAGCCTCTGGCAGCTGCTCCCACCAATTCCAGAGACGTGCCCAGGCAAGACTGAATCTTTCTTCCAGCTAAATTGAGAGTCTCCATTACATTAATTGAAAGGACCAAAGATTATTCTTTAGTAAAATTATTTTCTTTTATGATAGATACGTAATAAAAGAATAATATCATAATATTATAATCCATCTTCATTTATAAAATTCTCCACTCCACCCTGCTGCAAACATATTCTTTTACCATTCATCTTGGTTAAGACTAGTACAGAGAAGAACCTTGAATGAATTAAGAGTTTGTTTTGTTTTTTTTCTGTAGAGCCCTATGATCTTCCCTGTTGACAATGATAAATAAAGTAGTAGCTCTGAATGATATTTATTAAGATCCTCTAAGTTCCAAGCATAGTGCTAAGCATTAGGGCTAAAGGTGAACCCAGCATAATCTCTAAAATCTATGAGCTCACAACTAGCTGGAAGTCAGCCACAAATGTGAATATAATATAATGTGGTGCAGGCTGCAATAGATAATTTGAAAACCTATGAGAAAAGCAATGATTTGATCTTTGTAGAAAAATTCTATCAATTTATAGTGAAGAAAGTTTTAGCTACCCTCTGATCTTCAACTCTGAGATCTGTGATTTTCATTCATGACGGTCAGGCTTACCCTGTTGTCTGGAGTAGTGACTGTATTTTGATAGCAGTACAAACTGCTTTCCATTAGTATACTCACCTTGGGAGTAAACCTAATTTGCAAAGTAGGCATGAGTATCTGGGTGACCAGAATTATCCAGTAGCACTTATTCTGCAAACCACCATATTCCACAGATGAAACAGTCACACCTGAAGCATCCTAACCCACTGGCAGGCCAACCTGGTCCTCCCTGATGTGGAGGGTTTACCACTCCCTGTGAAGGCTGGATTGAGATTAAAACCTTATTTTCTCTGAAGACTGATGGGTAGGACATGTGTCAACACAGCTCCTCAAATGTTCAGTTGAAAGTGACCTACCGATCATGGTGGCTCATGCCTGTAATTCCGGCACTTTGGGAGGCTGAGGTGGGCAGATCACCTGAGGCTTGGAGTTTGAGACCAGCCTGACCAACATGGAGAAACCCCGTCTCTACTAAAAATATACAATTAGCCAGGCATGGCAGCACATGCCTGTAATCCCAGCTACTTGGGAGGCTGAGGCAGGAGAATAGGTTGAACCCAGGAGGTGGAGGTTGCCATGAGCCGAGATCATGCCATTGCACTCCAGCCTGGGCAAGAAGAGTGAAACACTGTCAAAACAAAAACA
This sequence comes from Piliocolobus tephrosceles, assembly GCF_002776525.5. Taxonomy (NCBI): domain Eukaryota; kingdom Metazoa; phylum Chordata; class Mammalia; order Primates; family Cercopithecidae; genus Piliocolobus; species Piliocolobus tephrosceles. The sequence continues at coordinate 31,042,516 of NC_045440.1, read as the reverse complement.
AAAACAAAAACAAAAACAAACAAACAAACACGCAAAAAACCTGCAACATTTCCAGCAATGTCAGAAATGGAGGAACATGGAAAGGAGGCTTCATTCCTCTATGAACTCTCAGAATACCAAGAGAGAAATGCTTTTTTCCATAAAAGATGGTAAGATGAGGACAGTCAGCAGGGGAAGTTTCCAGAAGCATCTTAGAAATCTTCAAGCTGGGTGTGGTGGTTCACACCTATAATCTCAGCACTTTGGGAGACAGATCACTTGAGGCCAGGAGTTCAAGACCAACCTGGCCAAGGTAGGAAAACCCTGTATCTACTAAAAATACAAAAAATTAGCCTGGTGTGGTGGCAAACACCTGTAGTCCCAGCTACTTGGGAGGCTGAGGCATGAGAGTCACTGGAACCTGGGAGGTGGAGGTTGCAGTGAACTGATATCATACCACTGTACTCCAGTCTGGGCAATAGCATGAGTCTGTCTCAAAAATATATAAATAAAAATTAAAAAAAAAATAAATCTTGAAACAGTGGACACAGAGCCTGGCACAGTGCCAGGAGAGCAGAGAGCACTGGTGGAATGCTACCGACTGATGGTGGCTGGTGAATGAGTGAACAAATGAATACAGATAATGGGGACAGAGTGAGTTTTATCCCTAAGTCAAATGTTGCTATTAAAAATAACTTAAAAGAAAAATATATACACCTACTATGTATTCACAAAAATTAAAAATAAGTAATTTAAAAAAGAGAGAGAGACAACCTGGCTTCAGTCAGAATTTGTTCTCCCATGTTACACCAGGGGAAGTCATCTGCGATGGTGGAGAGGCATGATCTTCACTTAAAGAGGTGATCCTCTTTATGAGTCCTACGTGGTAGACATCTCCATAAGAGGAACAGATAGAGGGAAGTGGTGAAGATCAGGGCCTTTGGTATCAGGCAAATCTTGGTTGATTTCCAGCTCCAAGGGTTGCTGGTTGTATGCAATTAGGCAAGATTCCTAACACAGCTGAGCCTCAGTTTCCTTATCTATAGTATGAGAATGATACCTGTTTCATAGCATTGCTCTAAAGATTAGGTGATGATATGCATGCCATGCTAGCACAGTACAACATGAATAGCCCACAGCTACCATCAGGATCTGACTGAGCCAATTAATAAGGTGTTGGGCTTGTCTCAGTCCCTACCTCTTGGGTTTCTATAAGTGGGTGAAGAGTGTTTTGTCCAATTTCTTAGAATAGATGTTGGCAACCTTTCCAAAGCCCAGGCTCAATGACATCCTTGGATCCTCTACCACCTCACACCACACGTCCACTTAGTCATCAGGGCTTTCTCTCCACCTCATAAATTCCTCCCCACTCCATTTTCTACTCTCCATTTTCTTTGCTATGAATCCATATTAGATTCAGGCCATCACCACTCATGTACAACATTACCTTCACCTTCTAAATTCCATCTTGCTCTCTCCCACTCCCTGTCTACTCCATTGCCTTAGCATCCTGGTCTCCAGAATCAATTTTATAAATTCCATTTCTGAACATGTCACCTTGCTTATTAATTGCCTCCAGGGTGGACACAATGAACTTACTCCAAAATTTAGTCCCAGGTAGCTACATCAGCCCTATATTTGAATCCACTTCTAACTCTACTTACCACCACACCTACTTGCAAAGACCCTGCTCTTCCACTTCTCTGGGTATCTTCTCATGAAAAATAATTTACCCCATTCTTGGTTGGGTGAGCAACAATTCTTTTCAAACCTAGCTAAATTATAAATCTCAGACAGTAGTTGCCTCTTCTGTGCTCTGGTGGCACTTTGTGATATTATCATCACTGGACCTTTAAATTCTCATTAAAACTATTAACTGAGCAATTGCTCTGTTATATATATTCACATGGCCAGTTTCACTGTGATTACTTTTGCACCAACCTAATATTTTATATACATATAGGATATATATAAGATATATATATCTGCAGTATAATTCTGCTGAGCTATTACAGAATATCTAATTAAATTAAGCCTCAAGCCAGTAGAAAATTGTGCCATAACCTTCATAATCCTATATATGTGATATATATATGATATGATCATTATATATATACACTGATACATATATTTATATATCCTAACCATCACAATATTCTTTTAAGAATATTCAACTCTTATAGGTACATAAACTAGGTTCCAAGATGTTTAGTAATATGTCAAGGTTAGGTTCACATGCACCTATGGGGTGAAGTCGGTAATAAACACAGGACTAAGGATTCTAAATCTTTGTTCTTTTCACTGAAGCATAACCTCCTCAGCTGTAGTTTATGTGTCAGTATCCAGAACACATTGCTGTAGTTTATGTGTCAGTCTCCAGCACTAGAATGTGTTCTCTTAGAAGGATTAGATGAATTAAATAAGATACATTTTACTCTTTGCATCACCAACACTTAGTCCAGTGTTGTGCCTATTACACAGACTCAGTGTAAGTTTGTTGAATTAAAGAATGAGCTTTGAGTAAAGGAATGAGGTTTGCATGAATCTTCTTGAAGGATCCATTTTGGAAGGGCTGCAGGAAAATGCTGGAGATTAATTCTTAAACATCTAACAGGCAGACAGTGTAGCCATGGCTATGAGCAGTAACACAGAGTGGTCCCCTTTACAACCTTGCAAGGGAATACAGGTGAGCATTGCCTCCTAGGCCACCTGTCACTTGTGTCTTAGATTGCAACCTTGTTCCTAACTGGGATGACTAGTTACATGCAGTCTCTTAGGAAGTCATCTGTCACTTACCTAAAGCTCCCCTCATTTCCATCTTAACAGAAAATCTCCATCACACAGCCCCACCCAACCAGTTATCTCTCCATCTTCCCTTTCTGAAGATAGCAAATTAAACGGAACCAGACAAAAGCTACGACCCCATGGGGATGCCTTTCTATCAAGTCTGAACATAGCCGCCAAAACATTCTGTGACTTTGGGGCCTCGATTTTTTTTTTTTTTTTTTCAGGTTTGAGAAACAAAATCTGTGAAGCTGAGCATCCCCAGTAAAGATAATAAATAACAGAATTTGCTCACGGCTGAAAGCCTGCAAAGGCATGAGGTAACTTGGTATCTGCCAGAATAAGAAAGAGCATCTTGGTCTCCTGACTTCTCTGCTTGCACCTCTTGCCCTAGAGAACCTGCTCTAACGGAGGTCTTGGCTACACTGAGTAGGGCAGACATAGTTGATCAAAGTCCCAGACAGCTGGACTTAGCTGCCTCCATCAGTGTCTTCAAGGTCCAGCAACCACAGAATAATTTCAAGGTCAGACAGTGGTTTTGCTGATTACTTTACTGTAAGCATGTTTTAAAATGATCTTGTAGATGCTGAGTTACCAGGTGTCTATTCCCAGGGATACTTTCTCAGTCACCTTGCCTGATCCTGTTGAAAAGGCAAAGGTTTCACTGCATTTTCCATCAGCTGATGAGTCATCTAGCATATCTCCTAGTTGCTCTGCTCCTGCAGTTGCCATAGGGTAAAATGGAGCCCATTCTGCAGCACAATTCTGCTGCAGAGCTATTACAGAATATCTAATTAAATTAAGCCATAAGGCAGGAGAAAACTGTGCCATAACCTTCATGTTCTGTGAAACTTTTCATCGTTTGCCAAGCACCAATTTCCTAAAAATGGGGACTGTAGCACAGCACCAGGAGACGAAATCCTAAAATGGAAATCGTAATTGTTTACGGTGCAGGCATGAATGCTGAGTCACAGACGCAGGGAGGGAGTATAGCCAAAGTGCTAGGCACATGAAGGAGGAGGACCCCCCGTACACAATGACCTTGAAATCTAAATTAGCTCCTGCTAATTGGATGGAGCAAACTATCATTTCCATTTCTGAATTCGTAAAATTGTTTTCTTCTCAAGGAAAACGAAACACCTGTTCTACTGGGCTAACTCAGTTGTGAGTAAGTTTGTACTCTTATGTTTTGATGTAGCAGGGGGAACAAAATGGGCCTCCATCCTGGCAGCAGAGCCTGGACCCCAGCTTCCTGATGACACACATTCTTGCCTGGCTTCCCCAGGGGAGCTTTCTGCACGAAGAGCAGGACCTGCCATAATCAACGAGGCTGCTAAGTTCGGGAACAGTGCCTATCCCTTTCTCTTTGCCAGACAAGCTAGTGTTCCTACACAAGAAAATTGCCCCAAGGGAGGACAGGGTATTTATTGAGCACCTACTATATGGCATTGCTCTGTACTCAAGCTTGCCTAGAAAAACGATCAAATGTAAACCTGACGATGAATCTGAAGCTCAAGGATGTAAATTTGCCCAAACTGTCCAAGTGAAAGAGGAAGGATGTAAGCCTAGATCTCACTGATCTCAGAGCTCATGTTCTTTATACCATATTTTCCTTTTACCATAACATAGGCAAATTCTAGAGAAAGCTGCACAATGTTCATCAGCTTCCAACATGGAACACTGACACATGAGTATCAGCAAGAAAGAGCAGCAGGTTACTACTCTCTGCATTTTCTTCAGGGCCTTTAAAGAATGGCTAGCCATATGGCCTAATAAAGGCTGAAGAGCTGTCAGCTCCTCTTCAGGTCTTCATTTTATTGGCTGAGTGATTGTGGACAAGCTCAATCATTTTACATTCTCGATTTGTGAATTCAAAGGAAAGAGTTATACTCATCTAAGTGGTTTATTCTGAATCTTATGTTTGTTTTTTGAGGCAGGGTCTCACTCTGTTGCCCAGGCCAGAGTGAAGTGATGTGATCATGGTTCGCTGCAGCTTCTACCTCCCGGGCTCAAGTAATTCTCCCATTTCAGCCTCCTGAGTGGCTTGGACCACAAATGCACAACGCCATGGCTGGCTAATTTTTAAATTTTTTGTAGAGACAGGATTTCTCTATCTCTTGGACTGTGAGTTTATAAGATAAATAAACCACTGACCTGGCCTTGGAGCACAGATGTTCTGGCTTTATAGGTTTAACCATGTACAAGTCCCTGGGTTGTTTGTATTTCAGTACCTGCATATTAGTTCGTTCTCACACTGCTATAAAGAACTATCAGAGACTGGATAATTCATAAAGGAAAAAGGTTTAATTTGACTCACAGTTTTGCATGTCTGGGGAGGCCTCAGGAAACTTACAATCATGGTGAAAGGGAAAGCAAGGCACCTTGTTCTCGAGGAGGCAGGTGGCCAGCCAAGGTGGAAGAGCCCCTTATAAAACCATCAGATCTCATGAAAACTCACTCACTATCATGAGAATAGCATGGGGAAAACTGTTCCCATAATCCAATCGCTCCTTACCAGGTCTCTCCCTAAACACCCGGGGATTACAATTCAAGATGAAATGTGGGTGGGGACACAAAGGCTAACCATATCACCCACCTTGATCATTCTCTTCATTATGGTGATTGTACTCTGGGAACAATAGCTCCCACCTAAATCGCTGTCCTGAACGTAACTTCCGACTCAGAATTTCATTCAAGAGGACAAAGGGGCCTAGAACTTATTGTGGCGGGAATTGTAGAAACTATTGCAACTCTTGCCCCTTGTGCAGGTTTTACTAACCATAAAATCATACTATGAGAGCTTACCGCCTCCCTTGAGATAGCCTTAGCAAAAACGGGCGCAAGTATATCAGTGATACAAAAGTCTTTAGACTCACTAGCAGGAATGGTTTTTGATAATAGACAGCCTCTGGATTACCTCCTAGCTGAATGAGGAGGAGACTGTGCTGTCATCAACAAAATCTGTTGCACCTACGTGAATGTGTTTGGAGTAGTGGAGACTGATGTCCAAGACATTTTCAAACAAGCCAGATGGTTACACACACTTTCCCAAAGTAACCAAGAGTGGATCAAACCTGTTACTGATTGGTTTCCAAAAATCACTTGACATCTTCCATTCCTTGTCATCCTTTTAATATTTGGTCCCTACCTTTTTAATCTTTTACTAAGTTTGTATCTTCCAGAATACAGAGATTCCACCGCCAGGTGACTATGCCATCCCAATACCAGCCTACAACAGTAACTTCCATTTACATGGGAACTCTTGATGGAATTTAGTTTCTCCCTATCTGCCACCCTTGAACAAGTTTTTCATGACCCTTCATTCCTTTCGTGACAGAGAACAAGAAAGGGAAAAACGCAACCTATCCCTTTAATGCTCCCCTTTCAGCAGGAGGTAGCCAGACAGACTCGATGCCCCTCTTCACTATGGTGTTTTCCCTTTCTTGAGACCCCAATAGGCAGCAGGTAGACACGAGGCATGGGGGAATATAAAGGGTCAAAGATTTGACCAAAATATTCGTCAGAGGGAAAATGAGGAGAGCAAAATCACCTGGTGACCATTGAACAAGCCCCGGAGACAAAAACTCCTTGTCTGAGGAATTTAAAGGGGAGCAAAGACCACCTGGTGGCTATCAAACAGACCATCTGGAGGCAAAACTCCTTATCTAGAAAAATAAGAGTAATTAAACTTCTTAGTATCTAAAGTTGGCATCTGGTTCCAGGCCTCTTTCAATTTTGACGAGTATAATAATTAAAATTTCTCTGCATCTCTGGAATGCCATGCCAAAACTCATTTCACAAACCTAAGCTGACACCTTAAGGTCCATAAATGCTCCCAAGGAAAAATCCACCGTGGTATGCTCAGTCCTCTCAGTGAGGTGCTCCGCTGCACCCTTTTGTAGTGTTCTTCCTTTCTAATAAACTTTCCTTTTTCAATCCTATACTGTTGTTGGTAAATTCTTTCTACCAACCCACGAGTCAACCACTTCCTACTGCTGGGGCTATGACACCTTGCCAGGCACATACCACTATCAGCATTTTCACCAAAACCATTCTACAAGTCTCTAGGAAGTTCTAAGCTTTCCCCACATGTCTTCTTCTGAGTCCGCCAAACTGTTTCAACCTCTGCCCATTACCCTGTTCTGAAGTTGCTTACACCTTTTCAAGTATCTTTATAGCAGTACCCCACTCTCTGCAGTACCAAGTCACTGCATTAATTCATTCTCACACTGGGCTAAAGAACGACTGGAGACTGGGTAATTTATAAAGGAAAGAGGTCTAATTGACTCACCATTCCACGTGGCTGGGGAAGATGTCAGGGAATATACAATCATGGTAGAAGGGGAAGTAAACACCACCTACTCCACAAGGTGGGAGGACAGTGGAGTGAGGAGTGAAGGGAGGAGAGCCCCTTATAAAACCATCAGATTTCATGAGAATTCACTCACTACTATGAGAACAGCCTGAGGGAAACTGCCCCCGCCCCCATAATCCAATTTCTTCCTTTCAGGTCTCTACCTCAACACCTGGGACTTACAATTCAAGATGAGATTTAGGTGGTAACGCAAAGCTTAACACTATCAACCTGGTTATCAACCTGCTGCACATTAGGTTTGGGGAAGTTAGGAGGTCATGAGCAATAGGCTATCTGCTATGCCAGGTGTGGGCACCTTCAGGCATCACTGAATAGGCAGCCTAGGAGACTAACTCTGTGTCTGACAAGCACAGATTGGCAGGGGTTGCAGGTATGATCAACTCCATGCCAGGCACATGCCGTTTCCCTGAAAGTTTCAAAAAGCTCCGTAGGTACTTCCTATCCAATTATCTTTAAAGTTGAAAGTTGCATAAAATTCCATTGATATGCAGGTAGCAAACTGGGCTTGTATATTGGACAGGAAAGCTTAAAAAAACCACATGGCTATATTCTTTTAATCTTCGGGTAACTGAATTTGGAGTTAGCCTTAGAATCACTGGGTAAACCAATAAACAAAAAACCTTACTTTTAGGTTGACAATTTGACAGATTTTTTCAATCAATAAAGAAGACTACATTTGCAGACTGGAAACCTATTGGGAAAAGAAGTTTTCTGTGGTAATATTAGGTGTCCTTCCTTTCCCTTGCAAATAGTTATACTGTGCCTACCTAAGAAGTGGAATTACCTAGAATATCCTTGAACACTTAGTCTTGCAAATCAGCATTCTATTCAGAATAACAAATACATATCTCACTGATTTATACAGCATGTTCATTTCATATGTTTTACTCAACCTACACATTTGGAAAACTTGTGGGCTTGTTCTATGCAAGGATATCTTTGTACCTCTTCAAAGGACTGAGCACTTAGGTGGGGTTTAATGCTATGGTCAATAAGGAAATCTTCTTTATAAGGCTGAACTAAATGTGGTACATATATACCATGGAATACTACACAGCTATTTAAAAAAGAACAAAATCATGTCCTTTGAAGCAACATAGATGTAGCTGGAGGCCATTATCCTAAGGGCATTAACACAGGAACAGAAAGCCAAATACTGCATGTTTTCACTTATAAGTGGGAACTAAACATTGGGTACTCAAGGACATAAAATGGGAACAATAGGCCCTGGGGACTACTAGGAGGTGAAAGGGTTGAAAAACTATCTGTTGGGTATTATGTTCACTACCTAGGGATGGGATCATTTGTAGCCCAAACCTCAGCATCACACAATATACCCATGTAAACAAACCTGCACACGTATCCTCTAAATCTAAAATAAAAGTTGAGAAAAAAACTGACCTAGTGAAGGATGCTCAATTAAAGGGCTTTATTTTCGAGACTTTGAGAAGATGTGGGAGGGAAGGAGGAAAAATAGAAATGAAGGGTTAATTTTAAGCTTGGGTTCTTGGGTGGAGAGGGAGCCAAGACAAGCGTAAAGGTACATTTAGTACTCACGCATTAAACTTTGAAGTCTTCATTCCTTGAACTCTGACCTATGGTGTTTTTGACCATGACTTAGCAAGCTTGGTTCTACTCCTGTGTTTCTGATTTTGTTGTAACAATTTACAGGTTATGCTTTTCTTGGTTTTTGCTTCAAAGGCGACTCTGATCACCGAGATTCCTCATGTGCTTCCCAACCTATGTAAATACCTTGAGTCTCTCGCTGCCAGGGATATATTCTCTAGATGTCCAGCATCTACCATATTCCAGGCACTGTCTTAGGCACTGGGCATACACAGATAAGACAGTGTCTTTGTCTGTCCTCAATGAATGGATGGGCTGCTGAGGGAGGAGTTGCAGTTAACTACAAGTTCTGAGACAGATGGAAAATGCTGGGTTGGAGAGTATATGGCATGCTATGAGATAGCAATTGAGGAACACTCAAGGTCTGGAAACTTGGAAATAGTCATGGAAGGATTCCCAGAGAAGGAAACTCTCTTTATACAGAGAAAGGGTGAAAGAAGTTTGTCAGGAGGATGAATGGAGAAGGGAGCTCCAGTAAAACAGAACAAGGGCAGGGATACGTAGCAAGCACAATATTGCGCTTCCTGAGATATGCAGGTGACTGAATGTTGTATGTGGGATGATTCTAGGATCAAGCATTAAATAACATTGAACAAAACCATAGAAATAACTGCCCTATCAACTCCCTGTCAATCCCAGCTAACTCGGAATAAATATTTCTGTGCTTCCCAAAAATATTTTCTATCTCTCTAATACTTTCTGAACTCCCTTTGTGTCAAACACAGAACAGGCTTACTGCTCAGAACTTTGAGCAGGCAACAGTATCTGGTTAGAACTTAATAACTTTGTTTCATTTTTATTATATTTATTTTTACAGTTTTATTTTTATTAATGGCAACTGATAGCAGTTTTCCATTCACAGCATTGATACAAAGTTTTAGTTGAAATTACTTTATTGTAGTTAAAAATGTAGTCAATTAAAAATAAACAGTATGCAAAAACTAATACAGGTGGTACATGAATATGTCAATAACCATAAAGTTCATATGCCAAGGACTAGCGTTTCATAAACACTGGTGTGGTGTATTTGGGAACTAGAAAACAGTAAGATCAGAATGAAGAATGAAGGCTGGAGACAAGTTATGATTGATGGAAGCCAGACTGTGAAGGGCCTCCTATGTCAGGTGGGGAGCCATGGAGGGGCCATAACCAGGAGATTGACACAATAAGGTCTGCAAGTTAGACAGAGTCTTCTAGTATGATGTGAAGGATGGTCCAGGTGAGTGAAAGGAAGAAGATGAGTCAGGAGGCATATGGAACCCAGTGACAGATGATGATAAGAGCATAAACAAGAGCTGAAGTAGTGAGGTTGTGAAGGAGGGGGTGAACTTGTTTGACCTATCAGTGGTACAATCACGACTGTCACCAATTAGATGTGCAGGGAGAAATCTAGAATATTGCTCAGGTCTGGCTTGATCAGTGGGTGGCATGTGGCTCCACTAACCAGATGAGGAGATGTTTCCCCTTAGTTGCTCCTTTGCTTGATAACTGACATGATTTTGACCCTGAGTGAAACCCTTCATCTCATTGACCCTGCACTAATAGCTCAACAGGGAGGATTCAAGTTCCTTCCCTTCACAGTCCTGGCTAGAGATCTAACACCTCAGGCAAACAGAGCAGAATCCAAAACGTGTGGTGGATTAGCATATTTTCGTGTTGTGAAAGAGAAATTTTTGGTCAAGCAAATCATGGAAAAGATGAAACACCATGGGACTGTGCCTTAGAACTTTCTAAAGGGCCACCACTAATCAAAGAGGACTTTCCAGTTCAATACAATTTCTCTAAATTCTTTCTAACCCCAATAATTTCTGACTGAATTTCTGTTCACAGTAAGTTTTGTGGTATTAGGACTTCAGAGCCTTTGAAATCAGAGGTATCAGTGAAGGGAAGAGCTGGGAAGATAAGGGTTTTAAAATAAGGAGGTACTAAAGGAGGCCTTGTTTTGCAGAAAAAAAAGTAAAGGGAGGATGGAATCTTTGTAAGGGAGACTCTTGAGTGAGGGCAGAATCATCTCATTATTGGAAGATACCTGGTTACAAGGGGTTGGGGAGCTTGGAGTAGGTGACTGTCATGCACAGCATTTTCTCTCTTCCTTATTCTCAATGGTGAAGAGAACTTGGGATCCAAGATAAAATTGTGTTGTTAACTGAGGAGCTGCAAAAGTACAAATCAAGGAAGCCCCTTCCTCTGAAGAAGATGAAAAGTTTACTTTAGCCTCAACTGGGAGAAACTAGAAGTCCTCTACTGTTGAAGCATCTCACTTCAAGACAAGGATTCCTCCAGTAAGGCAAAAAAGAATCATCGTCTAGGGACTAGAAGACAAGTATTAGCTCAACTCATGATAATAATTAGAAATGTGCAAAGTTTACATCTAGGATATTATTTCTTTAATATCAAAAATAATAAAATGTCCTCATGAATTATTTTTATGATGAGCTAAAGTTTTTTATTTAAATGAAGAATAAGGAATGGAAAGTTATATTCAACTCTCCTGCCATTGACAAAGCCTATATTACAAGCCTGATGATTGATATCAGAGACTAAGTCACTCCCACCTTGGCTGTAGTATGAAGCTTTAAGGGATTGAATCCAAATAGGCTACATCCATAAATTATTAATTGCTTCATACCCAGGATGAGAAAAAAATCCTGTTTTATGCACGGAGTCAAGAGTGAAGAGGAAGTGGGAGCTATGTGGTTTCTCACATTTAGAATTTAATCTAAAACCAGACTCCTCTAATTCGGTCACTCTGCAGACTTTTGGTGGGATTATATATATATATGTGTATATATATATATATATATATATATATTTTTTTTTTTTTTTTTTGAGACAGAGTTTCACTCTTGTCACTCAGGCTGGAGTGCAATGGCATGATCTCGACTCACTGCAACCTCTGCCTCCCAGGTTCAAGTGATTCTCCTGCCTCAGCCTCCTGAGTAGCTGGGATTACAGGCGTTAGCCACCATGCCTGGCTAATTTTTGTAATTTTAGTAGAGAACGATGTTTCGCCATGTTGGTCAGGCCAGTCTCAAACTCCTGACCTCAGGTGATTTGCCTGCCCTGGCCTCCCAAAGTGCTGGGATTACAGGCATGAGCCACCGCACCGGGCATATATATATTTTTAAAGAAATGGAATATGTCTGAACATCCTGGGTAGAAACTAAGACAAACACATATACTGTCAATCTAGGATCATTTTTGTTCATTCTTCTAGATGTTTGCAATGATGTTTGGAGGTAGTATTATTACAACTCTACAGAGTCATGGTTTAGTAAATTTCTGTTAAATTATATTAATAACAAAACACTCGTAATAAGCTACTAAAAATGAGATGGTATGGCTGCATAAGAAGCAAGCTGAACTTATACGGCATCAAAAAAACAAACACATAAAGTCACGGGTGGTGGCTCATGCCTGTAATTCCAACACTGGGAGGCCGAGGCAGAAGGATCACTTGAGGCCAGGAATTGAAGACCAGCCTGGCAATGTAGCAAGACCTTGTCCCTACCAAAAAAAAAAAAAAAAAAAAAAAAATTGCTAGGCATGGTGGAGCACACCTGTAGTCCCAGCTACTCAAGAGGCTGAGGTGGGAGGATCACTTGAGCTTAGGAGTTGGAGGTTGCAGTGAGCTATAATTGCACCATTGCCCTCCAGTCTGGGTGACAGATCAAGACCCTGTCTCAGAAAACAAAAACATAACCCAAACCTAAAGAACTTATTAAAGCTACAAAGTTAAATGTTGTTTGGTGATATGTTTCTCAACATACAATTGTTATTAAAAAGGATTTGCTCACCGGCACTATGTTGGAGAAACGATAACATAAAGTTTATTTGATCCATTTGTGCAATATAGACCGGTCATTTGGAACTGAGAAAGCTAGATTCCAAAACTTAAGGACCTGGAGGGGAAGGAGCATATAGAAGGTGGCATTTGAATAGTCGCTATGTGTTAGACACTTTCAAGCTTCCTCACACGTATTCAGGTTTAATCCTGATCACATCACAGTTTTGTAAATCAGGAAAGAAACTTGGGGGAGGAAGCTGTCACAGTCAGTAAGTTTCTAAGTGGTGGGAGAGTGCTTTGACCACAAAGTTCCTCCTCTTTTCACTTTAGGATGCTACCTACATGTCGAAATTGTGAATTCATTCTTACTGCTACACTTCATTTCCTTAGAAAGCTAAGTTTAGGGAAAGGTACATAGAATCACTAAGCCAAGCAAATTGGCTTCTGGAATCACTGTAAACTAAAGCTAGAAGGACTCACATTCTTCTAAAAAGAAACTTAGCTGTAGATGTAACATACTGTACACACAAAGGTTGAAAACTAAAACCTGTTTCTGCTTGAGGCAGGAAAAGGGGAAGAACGCAATAGAAAGAAACTGGATTTGCAGTCAGAAAACCTGGGTACAAGTGTCAGTTCTGCAGCTCTCTTAGATGTGTAACTCCAAGAAATATTTTAACATTCCCGAGCCTAAATTTTCCTCATCACTTACCATACCATGTAAAGAGAACAACAAAGAGATAAAGGATGTTTTAAGCCATAAAAATATCATAAAATGTGATTTTTATTTAATAGTTCATTTCTCTCTATATTAGCAAATCTATACATAAGCCATTAAAGATGTTTAAATCTACAGAGGTAATTCTTTAGCGTTTTCGGCATCCTGTGGGGTGGGCAGAGATGTCTTTTCTTCTTTCCAATTCTGTTCCAATAAGTTCGTTTGAAGGGAAAGGGTTAGAAAGAGATCCTGGATGAAACTATTTTCCCATTCTCTGTCTCTTCTTTAAAAATTACTGATTTCCTTCTCCTGGTCTGTTTTTAAAAAGCTCAGGTAGATCACAATAGATTTCCTACAGGTAACAAAACTCTTTTCCTATTTCCCTGGTGGATAAAGTTTTGAAGTACATTAAAGTTCAAAATCAATAACTACCCAGAGAAGACCCACAATTGTAGCATCAGGAGGTCAACAGGAGCCTGAAGATACTTGCAGGGGAGGGGGCATGGCCACCCTGCTCAACAACAACCTTAAAGGTTAGGAATATTGCAGCTTCCTGCAGCAACAAGACAGTTTTGTCTTTCATAAACTGAAAGTATTGGTATTTTCTGCCAAATTAATCTTCTGGAGTAATAGTTCCTATTCATTTATTTTATTAAATCAGTTTCAAAGAGGACAAGCCAGACATAGAGTGCAAAGTGATTCATATAAACTCATCGAAACTTTCCACTCCTTCCAGCATCTTGAGTCTCTAGAATTCACACCTGCCTTACTTAACCCCAAATTGTGAACATCAAGTCATTTTGTCATTCATCGTTAGGACAGAAAAGAAATCTAATGATTGGGAAGACTCAGGTTAGAAAGACTCAGGTTTGCTTGTTTCCAGAGCCAGCCTGGGTTTGAAAATCAAGAGAGAACATGGTTTCAGCCAAGAAGGAAGAATTATAGTAGTTATCCAGACATTCAATCTGGCTGCACGTGAGCCTTCACTCTTTCCAAACCACCTCACCTCCCTCACACATGTGCTTCTACCTCAAATACTATATCCCAAACAATTTTAACCAAAATCACTACAATAACTGCTAATCATGTTCAATTTGGGTACAAAGCCTCAGCAAAAACTAGCAATAACGTCTCAATCTTGAAGTTTTAAATATTCTCTGTGTGGCTGGTTGGCTAAATGACTATAGAGCAAGTGAAAGACTGTGGTGGCTTTCGGAGAGTGTTTAGAATTTTTGTCTCTCTATGTGTTTGTATGTGCATGAAAACTAAAGTTGTTGAAAATGTGAAGATTTCGAGCATTTTTGAAAATTTATTAATATAAATAGGAAAAACTAGCTCAGTTAAAAGTTACAATTTAAATTTCCTGGACATACAGAGTGTTTGGAAATGCTCCTCGAGGAGCTGTAACTAGGTAATAGGAATTGGGTACATAGATGGAGGTGGATGTTGGTGGGAAGTCTCAGGTTACCCGCAAACTCCAAAGGAGGCCACTGTTTACCCCAAAGGATGCTGACCTCTATTCCATATACTTCAGAAGCTCTTAACCTACCTGGAATAATGAGTGAAATGTTTGAAATATGTGAAAAGTACCATGCAAATATCTATTTGTTAAAATATGGCTTTTGTTTAGGTTAATTGCAATAAGAAAAGTAATACCCTCATTTCTATGACTCAGTCTTAGAATATGAGAATTTTCTCATGCAAAGGCTCCTCCCTGAGCAGTTAGATAGACATGAGTTTGATTTGTTTTATTGACAGAATAAGGGGAATGAACCCAACTTGGCCTTCTCTTCTTTTAAAATTGAGAATCTATAAACTGTGGGCCCAATGGAAAGTCAATTAACTGATGCTATAGGGAAGCTTAGCGTGGCCAGGTCTCAACCGGCTGCCTTTTAGGCCACTATGGGCCATTGGACTATTTGAACCACGAAAGCATTTTTCGTTGCCTTTCGTGATTGAACGGCACGTTGTCATTTTCTTTAGTCTGAAGGAGTTTCTTACTGTCACTACAAAACATAGCAACAGCCGGGATCCAGGCAGTCATGCTCTAGAATATTCTCTCTCTGCTATTGTGTATGGAGGAAAAAGGAAGCATAGTACTGTCTGGTTGTGTGGCCTCTTCAATGAGGAAGAAAGTGATAAACAGCATTGTGGGGAGGAGATGATTCGAGAATAGGTGGTGTGGCAATGGACAGACAAGAAGCAACGGATAGACAAGGTGATCATGGGGTCCATGGAACACAATCCTGAATTAGCACAACTATGGGAATGAGATGAAAGTTGCTGGTCTAACAGACTGAAGCTGTAGTCTGCTGAGCAACACTCCCAGGTCTCCGCAGAGTAGCATTTTTATTGCAGTATGTCTTTCATGGAAAATGGACAAAACTTTAAATAAATCACAATTACTTATTGCTTAGTATTTTGAATAATAAATTCTTTAGTTTATCAGTACCTCACGGCCTTCAATGTGCATTCTTCAGATAGTTTCAGTTACATATACATTCTTTCTCCTGAACAATAAATTATTCTTAAAAAAAAGAAAAGGAAAAGATACATAATTTTAAAGCAAAGAAAAACAAAAGAACATATATTTTTGACATTTATCTTAAACTTATATGGAAACAACTCTATATGTTAGATGCTTAAATATAAATAATAAAGGACATTATGTTATTTACAATGTTACACAGTAAGTTGAGAGAGTAAAAACTGACATTAACTCATAAAAACAGTAAATGATATAAGAAAACATCCAAGTAATATACAATATGTATTTACAAAAGAATATATAATAGAACTTGTGATATGTGGCCATTTCCTTCTGCCTACATTTCTCTTCAGTGTTTCATAGGTCTTTGCAGATAGAAATCTTTGGCTGGTGGAATGCAGCCAGTATTATTAATACAAGATAAGACCAGGCCTTCCTTATTTTCACCAATGTGAGCCATGCGCCCTTTAACCCCAGGCCATAAAAAGGAATAGTTACTGAGCAAGTTACCCTGGATAAACTCCACCTCTATCAAGACAGTCACACTGAAACAAGGAAGAGATAGCAGGTTTGGGACACATTCACCCACACAGAGGACCGTTTTGTAGAAACTAGAATGCTGTCTAGAAACTAGAATGCTGTCCAGGCACTCTTGGGGGCAAAAGTCATACTAGGCAGGAAGGGAAAGTAAGACAGAAAGTGAATCTTAGGTAAAACAAAAGGAGTTTTGCAAGTATTTGCATGTATTATGCTCCACTGCATACACCTCAGTGGGATACGATTTTCGACCCAGGAAACAAAGTTGCTGTCAAACTCCTGGGCAATCTCTACCACCTTAAAACCCAAGATAGCTTTCCATATGCTGGGAACATAGGGTCACACTCCGATTGCCACTTCACTGCCTGAATTTATTAACAGAGGTGGTCGAGAGTGACGTGACAAGCATCACAGAGATACCCTTCTGAACACAAATCAAGTGGCCATGGCAGGTGGCGCTGAGCAGTCAGTTGGTCTTTCTTATCAAGGGTGCAAAGGACGTCCCAACTATAATAATAGGCCACCTCTGTGAGTGATCAGAGTCAAGTTGGAAATACAATTTCCTCTTGTCTTCAATTTTCACATATATTTGCAATTTGAAAAACATAGCAATTCTCATTGTAAGAAACATGTTGCCCATGGTTCTCAATAGAAACTTCTATTTATTTTTAAAATTCTACCACAATGGGACATCTGAGTTCCCCAATGCCCAAAGAATTTTAAACAGAATTTTTAGGGTTTTAAATTCATGGTAGGAATTTCTTTATTGAAATAGCTAAGGATGAGTCAAGGCCTTCAAAGGCAATGTTAAAATAATTTAGAGAACTTCATTGGACTGACTGTCTTCTTCTCCATGCCGTGAGCTTACTCATTTCTGCAAAATTGGAAAATCAGTGCAACTTGCAAAGGCTCCTCAGTGTAGGTTAAAAAGCAAATGAGGATACCACTGAGCACAGACAAAGTGGCATGTGAACAGTGATGGAAAATTTGAGATACTAAATAGTAACAGTAACTTCAAGAATCCGCAGACAGGCATCTGTGTGGATTGTAGGAGCATGTGGGAGCATAACATGACTCATGCCCAGCCTGCATTTTTCTGCTGAGACCTACTTCCATGTCATTTCTTCTTTTTAATTGTTAACATCAAGATTTGGTGAAGAAATATATTTAGTTCACCCGCAAAAAAGAAGCAATTACTCTCACTGACTCCATGAACCCCCTGATAACCTGTTTCTCATTTGTCCCATGGCTCCTAAGAGGCCACGTGAAACCTAAGTAAAGCTCCAGCCCTGATTTAACAGGTATCAGACAGGCCATGAAATGGGTTCTGTGTTTCAAATAATTTTTTTTCTTCCATTTTCCTTTATTAGCAGTTATTTCAAGTGTTAATATTTATAGGCCTTCCTTTGGATTTACCATCACAAGAGAACATGCAATGCTTAGGCCAGTCTTAGTCCTACTTTATGACAGTAAAGCAAACATGAAAGGAGGTGGGGGAAATGGGTGAGAGAGCCTGTAAATGGAGAGGTCAGGACACAGGTGGGGGTCACTTCCACAAGTAAAGGTGCAATCTTTCCAACAGGATCGACATTTCCTGATGAATCATTACTTGTGATCCCAAATCACATACACATCGGCCATTCCTGATAAAAATGTTCAGGCACAGTTATGACCTGATCAAGGCAACATGGAAGAATAAAAGAAAAAGAGGGGGAGAAAGGAGTGGTCATCCCCATTTTAAAATTTCAGCCGAGTCACCAAGCTTCTTTCCACCTATACAGTCACTCCTTCTGAACACTTTACAATGGAAATACTTCCCTATGATGACAAGTCACCGCTATTACAGCAGGCACGTTTGACTCTGGAAGTATTTCGGACAAAATGCTGCATGTGCTGTCTGGGCTGGGCTTTTTGTGCCATAATATGCCTCTTTTTGAGCCAAGAAGACACAACCAATCACTAGCTTCAAAATCAGTGAAAACTACAAGTCAGAAATGATTGCACCTTTATCAGCCATGGTTTGATCGTCAACTAGATAAGCTGCTGGATCATTCCCCCAGAGAGAAAGTGACATTGAATCCTCTCATAAGGTGTTAGATTAACCCTGATAGCAAGCCAGAACCCATTTTCTAAGCTATCCCTAAAACTGTTGCTTTTTATCAAGAGAAAAAAAAAATTCAAATAAAGTAAATGAGAGCTCCTTTTAGTAAGAGCAAGCTGTCTTCTGATTAATAATATAGTTTTTTTTTTTTTTCACAGTATTACTTTCTTCCTAATATTTAACATTACTTAATGCGGTTTCTTGCTGTATTTAATAGTAGCATGCTGTTGGATCTACTATTATCTCAGAGCCCAATGAGGCAAACCTTTGGCTGGCAGAGTAGACACAACTCATTTCATATTCTGAAAGCAAAGAAAACTTCATACACAAGAGAGGCGTATCTGGATGGATGTGCCATTACAAGACATACTGATTGGGTGCTACTACAAGCAAACAGATGGACAGTTGCAAGTCTTGCAAATCATACATCCAGTCAACATCATAATGCAATGCACAAGAAGCCAGCAAAAACTGAATCTATGAGAGGTTTTGCTGAAATACTGTGGAAAAGCAATCACTGTAACTGTACAAAACTTGCTCTTGACATAACATAACATAAAGGCACCATTGATATCTTTCTCGTTTTGAAATACTGTAAAAAATTGCTACATATGGCACATAACACATTTTTACATACATATATTTAATTTATAAAAGTTTTTTTTCCTGTTTTCTATTTGCAGAACTGCTAAAATAAAATAAATTGTTTAATTTAAGGTGGAATACTTTATTATATAAAATAAAGTTTTACAGGTGAATCTATGTGTTTATTTAGGTTTTATACAGCAATAGGGTCTTGGTTAGCAATTACACTAGACAGCCTGGCCTGGATTTCTTCCTGTGTCGAGAAGCGGCCTGCTGGGTTAGTCCTGCTGTCAGCCAGGCGGAAGGCAGGTGTTGCCTCAAGACTGGCTGCCAGGGGGTTCTGTATGCCCAGGAAAGGTGTATCTTCACCTACTCTTTCATCTTCTGTTTCGCTCTCTGAGTTACTGCTCTGGGAGCTTGTATTGCTGTCCACTTCCAATCTGTTAGCAATGTGGCCATTGGGCTTGGTTCTTTTGGCCCGCCGGCTATTGGCGAGTTTCTTAACAGGCTCTTGGGCTGGCTCGTACTCCTGGGTCGTTTCATACTCCTCATCCTCCACTATCCTCAAGGGGCTAGGGGGGAGGCTGTTATTGTCATGCGCGGGGTTGTGATGGAAGGAGCTGAACTGCTGAGGGTGATGGTCAAACTTCTTCTCCCGCAGCCTTGGTGGTGTCACGAGAAGTAGAGGTCTTTCTTCTTCCACGAAGGGGCTGACCGCCATGGAAGGCATGGACACCGTCATGCTGGACACGGGTGGAGACATTTCCGAAGGGGGTGATTTGGGGGAGCTTGGCGTGTGGAAATCTACAGGTGACATACGAGCCGGGGTGGTCATGGCTGACACATACCTGTGTGAGCACAGAATACCCTGCATAAGTGTGGTGCAATAAGAGGCACATAGCAGGGAAGGTAAGGGGACAGAGTTCACAATAGTATATCATCAGAGAACAGAGAATTTCTATTCATTGTAGACTGCTCAATTATTTATGCTAGGACATTCCACACCCTTGGGATCGAAAATTAGGTAGCCAAGAGTTTCCTCACAGGAGTGCATGCAAAGATCAGCTAAATTACCTAGCTCATCAAAGCTTTTGGGATTTTCAGTCTCATCACAATTATAAATAAAGACATATGAGCCAAGATAAGAAGGCATTAGGTCCTGGAAACCTCTCAGCTTATATAAGGACCAAAGCTCAGGGATTTGGAAGGGAAAGAAGTATTACTTAAATACTATACCTTCCTAAAGGCCAAGGGGTCTTAGAGAATGAAGCCCAAATGGGGAATGGAAGAAGATCTAAGATGAGTTGCTGATAGCTGGATCTGCATGCATTTGGATCTGTGTGCCTTGTTTCTCCTTAGCTCAGCTATAAGGTTATGTCTTATGAAAAAAAAAGAGCATAGTAACTTAGATTTATTCCTGACAACAGTGTCATACATTTGTGTGCTTTTCATATTTTCCATGAAATGCAACTAGTTAACATTCAATTTGGAACTATCCATCCCAGTGTCCAACAAACACAGTCAAAGGTAAGCCTGAGAGAGCCTAATGTTGGCTTCACAGTTATCACAATGAGGTTATGTCCAATCTTTGGTCTATCTCTCTTCCAAAACCCACAACTATATCAGTCTTTGGTTAATCTCTTTCATGATGCCTCAAAGGTTGGCTGTACCATGTTACCTTCTATCATGTTATGCCTGATAATGCTCAGTGACTCTTGCCATCAGGCCACCAAGCACACTGTTTTCACCATATCATGCTTTCTTCCCGCAATATAAGAAGTCCTGACTTTTGGCACTGAGGAAGACGTGGCTTATTCAGAGTCACATTTCTCAGCTTTTGATAAAAAATGCTACAACACACAACACTAAATGACTCTTTTCTTCACACTGGCATTCACAGAGTCTAATTTGACATGACCTGAGATGACACGGAGTGCCATCATCTGAACTCTCGCTAACAGGAACAGAAAACCCATGAACCTCGCTGCTTCTCCATGATTCGCAGTGATACAGATATGAGAGCTAACCGCCTCTAAACTGGGAACGTGCCTGAGAAATTGAAATATGTGGGCCTTGAGTCTTCAGACTTTTGGCTTTGGGGGTACTTAAATTAAGCTCTCTGAGAAATGCTAATTCAAATTCAACCAACATATTAAAGTGATTTATCTTTTCTCTCCACAATCTCTAGGTTCAGGAATATTTTGTAGTCCTAGGTATTATCTGGAAGCCAAGCACAGCAAGGAGATGTCAACATTTAAAGATAAATATTACTTGTAGTGATGAAGAATGATTTCATCTCTAACTTCCTTTTCATGTTTCAAAAACAGACTGAAATAGAATGGATAGACTTCCTTAATACATAAAAAAAAATTAAATGAATTTAGGACTAACGTTTTAAAACAGTTTAAACCCTGCCTACTTTTTCATTGATTAGTTGCAGGGAAACCTCTGATTTCATAAATTCCACAACATTCTAAAATATAATTTTTAGGGAAAGGCCCTTGAAGAAGTAACCAATAGGCCTGCAAGCCCAGAATTTTTGTTTGTTTGTTTTTGTTGTTGTTTTATTTTTTTGAGACGGAGTCTTGCTCTGTTGCCTAGGCTGGAGTACAGTGGCGCCATCTCAGCTCACTGCAGCCTCCGCCTCCTGGGTTCAAGCAATTCTCCTGCCTCAGCCTCCCAAGTAGCTGGGACTACAGCTGGGTGGGCACTGCCACGCCCAGCTAATTTTTGTATTTTTAGTAGAGACGGGGTTTCACCATATTGGCCAGGATGATCTTGATCTCCTGACCTCGTGATCCACCCACCTCAGCCTCCCAAAGTGCTGGGATTACAGGCGTGAACCATCACGCCCAGCCTGTCATTTTTTTATTGTCAGTACTCCCCAGTCCATATGTGGAAAGAGTCTATCAAAGTCATCTCTACCCATGGAACTACCACATAAGTATGGATTTGACATTATGTAAACCTTTTAGTAAATGGTCAAAGATTAGACTAAGATGACAATAAAATAAAAATAAATAAAATAAAATTCAGCGGACTTGCAAACAAACAGGTAATAGCTTACCTCTGATTTCATAAATCCCATAAAGTTCTAAAATATCATTTGGAAGGAAAGGCCCTTGCAAAAGTAAGCAAGAGGCCTGCAAGCCCAGAATGTGTTATTTTTTATGGGAAGTACTTCCCAATCCAAGAGTGGAAAGACTGTATCAAAGTCATTTCCACACATGTAACTACCACATAAGCACGGATTTGACATTATCTAAACCTTTTAGTAAATGGTCAAAGATTCGCCTGAGATGACAATAAAATAAAGTAAAACCCAGAGGACTTGCAAACAAATAGGAACAGGTAACAGCTTACTGATGGGCTAGAAATACTGGTCATCTTCCAGCTCAGGTGAAAATGGAGAAAGAGAATCTATGAATTCAGTATTACTATTTAATATCTTTTTGTTTACTTTCTTCCATTCTTCATCTTCCCTTTGCTATAACTCCCCCAACCCAACCCAATCTCCCCAAAGGAAAGCCAAAACATTCTGGAATAAAGGGCCATCTTGAAGGCAGGATCTGCTTTGAAAACCACCTGTGAAGACTGCCAGACGCAGCATCCAAGAGATTTATTTATTCAACCCTTCTTGGAATTTCATAAAAGAGATACTATAGGGTGCAAGGCAAGCAGTTGCCACCCATGACATTCAGCAATGACATAGCCCTTGATTTGACTTAACTGAGGCTGGAAGGTAAGACAGGGTTAGCAGATAAGAACACGAGGCCAGCTCGACCACCGAATCAGAGTTTGGATAACTGGCAAATTGGAATTATAGAAGGGTCCTTATCAAGCATTGATGCCATCTCTCTAATGTTACAACTGAGGACACTGAGACCCCAAGTGGGTCTAAGCCCATGGCCAGAGCTGGAAACTCCATGTGCTGCACCTTCTGCATCAAAGTATCCCAGCTCTTTAAGAGTCTGTTGCCTGTCAGTCACTGGGACGAGGAGAGAAGCTCAGAAGAAATAAGTTCCGTCAAACAAAGAGATGACTTCATCAACTAGGAGCACTCCTAGAACAGGTAACTGCTGCCCCTTATTCTGATTAGAGTAGATTTCCTGAGGTGAGACCGCAGGTGCTCACGGGGATTCTCTGACTGAGTGTCTCCTCTGCAGTAGCTTTGCCCTTCGGTTTTACCTTTCACTATGAGGAGAGTCTCGGTAGGAATCAGGGGTTTCTCTGGCATGCCTGAGGAAGCTGTTACATTCACGAGGGCCTCCTGTGCCATTAAGACGTCCTCTTGGGCCCCCAGTTGGGCTGCTGTGCCTACTGTTTTCTACGGATGACATCATGATTACAGAGTGGCTTTCGGAAAGGATGCTTTCAGTATGTCCGTTGCTCCAGCTGCGGAGGAAATGAGAGAGGCAATGAGATATTTCATTCAAAAATTATATGCAAAAAATGGAAATGAAAGGAATGGATTCTGACAAATGTTTCAAACTACTGATGCATCCAGAGCTCACTGCAACATCACTTGTCTCCGAATAGAATAGCCACAAAGATCATTTGCTATACAGAGGATCTTGATTCAGATTGGCTTTGTAAGTATACAGTACATTCACTTGATCACTCATTCAATAAATATTTATCGAATGCCACTCCTTACTGTATAATTATAGTGTCTCTGTTCTTGAGTGGCTTAGATTAAAGAAACATTTCCTTGTATGAGCTACATTTGGAGATCTAGCATTGGTCTTGGTAGAGTAAGTGCACTCAGGTGGGGATCGCCAGGGCATTTGAGAATTTAGGGTTCCGCTATTTAACCAATTCTCATGTGCATTTCCCAGGGCAATCAATTATTGAAAGAAGTTGACTTCTAAGTATTACGCAGAGACAAAAACAGACTTGTCCTAGTGTAGCAATTCGGTGAGTAGCAGGGCATGAGTAAAGACAATCTTAGGAATGGGAAACAATGGCCCTGTGGAGTTACCTAATTGAGGCTTAAATTTATGCAGGAATTAGGGCAAAGCCAGTTGATTTTCAAAACCTGTTGCTGCCCAAAGATCATCCATTTCACTGCGTCCTTTCTTAGGCAGTGGTATCAAAAGGCTATGTGCAAAAATTCATTCTGAGAGAAAAGCCATGGAATTTTTAAATTCTCATACCTGTGGCTAGGAGTCTGGGTGACAGTAGTGGAATGATGGGCTGTGGAAGTATAGTGACTGGTGGAAAACGATGTCTCTGCTTCTCTCTCAACAATATGCTCACTGGAGATGACGTTTTTAGATACATATTGCTGGATAAACAAAGAGACACAACTTTAAGATTCATGTAGATTCATGTCAGTCAAGGTACTAATATTGTCATGTAAATAAACACACTAACACTGTCACAAACACACAAATCTATTTTTGTACAGATGCTTTGTAATAAATTCCATTTCCTCAACAGCCAGATGGAAAATCCTGTCCTGGCTACTGTGGCTTTTAGATTAGATGAATAGAGTTAAACACACAAACAAACAAACAAACAAAAAAACCTCTCTGGATGTGCATCCAATGTATGGCCCATCATCCCAACTACATTTTATCAGCAAAAGTCCTATTTCCTCTATTTTATTTTAAATGAATAACATGACTAGAATTCCATACAAATATCCATCCAATATTCATTTGTTTCATGGTTATTGCAAGTCGAAGAAGGCTAAATGCTATCTGAGTGAAATAGAAGCAGACAGGTGGTTTGTGTAATTTCAAATTTCAAAGTACTAGAAAAAAATACTTAAAACTTCTATATTTTGGGCCTACCTTTCTCCTTCCATTTCCTAGTGCCCATGTTGTCCTACTAATGTCATTGAAATGTTTAACTTGTTCTCAGTGGTAGGGCTAACAGGGCTACTGAAAATTGGAGGGACTTAACAACTGTTGTCAATGCATACATCTTGACAAAGCACATAATATATGGAGGACATTTCTATTTAATGCAGATGGATTCTACTTTCTTTTCTTTCTTTCTTTTTTCTTCTTCTTCTTCTTTTTTTTTTTTTTCTTTTTTTTTTGTGAGATGGAATCTTGCTGTGTTGCCCAGGCTGGAGTGCAGTGGCGCAATCTCAGCTCACTGCAACCTCCACCTCCCGGGTTCTAGCGATTCTCCTCCCTCAGCCTCCCGAGTAGCTGGGATTACAGGCACGTGCCACCATGCCCAGCTAATTGTTGTATTTGCAGCAGAGGTGGGGTTTCACCATGTTGGTCAGGCTGGTCTCAAACTCCTGACCTCAGGTGATCTGCCTACCTCCGCCTCCCAAAGTGCTGGGATTACAGGCGTGAACCACCGCGCCTAGTCAGAGTCTATTTTCATCAGTAAACCACAATATTTTTTACTGTTTCTATTAGGGAGGGAGGCCCGTTTTGAAGTTGTGTTTTAATTGTTGTTGGTATTTACACCAAATTGAGTTAAGTAATAGGAAAACCAATGGAAAGGCATACTTTTTGATGAAATAAGGCACTTTATAATCTGATGGTCTGTGGGCTCTAAAAATATTCACGGAGATCCAAAAATACACAGCTTGAATTATGCTTGAAACTCTAGCTGGTTCTCTTAGTGGAAAGGCTATTCCATGTGGATCTTCCTGGGAAATACAGCTAGCTTGATTTGAGGAAAGGATACACAGTGACCTACTTCTAGTCCCTGCACCATTTCACTATTGCTTCTTGGGAGGCAACATAAGCTCAGTGCATCTAATGAAAATAATACTTAACAATTATTGAACATTCACTAAATGCCACAAGGCTAAGTGTTTATGCAAATTACCTTATTTAAGGCTCACAAGGAGTCTCTGAAGTAGGTATTATTTTTAGGTCTGTTTTTATATTGAAGAAATAAGGTTGAGAAAGGTTAAAGGCCAAAGATACACAATGTGAGCAGTAAATGTAATCCAGGCAGTCATTCTACCGTTTATATAACATGCATAGTGACAGATTGTAGTTCCTTTTGTAGTGAATATCATTATCACATGTGTAGAACATTGAGATGAACACTGTTAGGGTGTGAAAAAGCAATAGAGTATGTTAACCTATAAGCACCTTGCTCCAACAAAGTCTCGAAGGTGTTTGCTACAAGACTTGCTGATAGTTTAGTAACCACCAACTCTATAGTTGGGTCTATGATACATCTGTTCCATTCAAAATATGCCTTTTTCTATAGGATAGAAAAGGTACTACAATAAAATCTTCAAGCTTTGTGTATTAAAAAAACCATACATCATAGCAATAATTTGAAAACAAGAAGGATGCTGCTGGAATAGAAAGAGCAATACTCCAAAAGCCAAGAGATAGTGCAGCTCTGGCCCTTATCTGTAAATAAAAGAGAGATTTGAAAGATAATACCTTCAAACTCTCCAGAACCTAATATTCTATGATCTAGTTGTATTTAAAAAATTGAATGCTGAGTGTTTGGTACAGTATGAACAAAATATTTTAATGATGATGGATACATTTCATCTGGAGGGCTTAATGTCATTTAGAAAGGGCCAGGGAAGAAGCTGGCATGACACTCTTCTCCTTTTGCTACTGAGAAGCGTGTTTGATAAGTCACTTGACCTTTCCATGCCCTAAAGGAAATCAGAATCCTTTGGAAATCATCATCAGTAAATCATCAGGTACTGTGAATTGCCCTAAGAAGATAACTCTAAAGCTCTTTGCTCGGTTATCTGTACTAATCAGTTACAGACTGGAGTAGCCTCATATATTCCAAGTTATATATGAAAAAATTCCTTTTGATTATTGTACTATTAATTTTGCTTTCTACCCACTCTCTCCACACAAGCCCCAGCTATGGCCTCCTTGCAGAACAAACCCAACACTATTATTCCAATTCCTTAATGAACACTTTATAAGAGGAAATGTGCTGATTTTACAGTAACCAAATCCACTTTAAAAAAATGTTCCCATTATTTTCTCCTGGCAAAAACCTGGATTCCTGGAAGCCATGGTGATTAATGGCAGCAGCTAAAAGCTTAAGAGCTTTCGAAAATAAACTTCAAGGCGTCTGAACAGAGGAGAGAGGCTCAGTTTTTTCCACTGGCCAGAGTCAACGTACATTCACCAGCTGGACATTCTCGGGGGGTGGGTTAGGATGGTGAGGCCCATTGGCAATGTTCATCATATTGTTTCGTTCAGACCGAAGGCTCTGCCGAAGACGGTCATGAAGCTTTTTCCGCTGTTTCCTAGACATAAGAAAGGGAGCATTTATTTGTTTTCGATTATTCACATTTCATAGTAGAGCCAAATCTTTATTCTACCGACAGCTATGAGTAGCTCAAGGCAGCAGATTGTTGATGAGGAAGAGGGAAGGGAGTGTGTCCACTCTATCCCAGAATAAGTGAATCCACACATCCTTACCAAATAGATTTTAAAATCCACATGGCATTCTTTTGGTAATTTAGCTGTTTTACCGAGAGACAAGAAAAAAAGAGGATAACACAAATAAGTTGATAATTGACTAAAATCCCAACTTTCCTAATCAATCCATCTTTGCCTAAGTCTTACAAATGGACACTTATTTGTCTTAGATAATAATTTGTGCTGGGCTGGGCGCAGTGGTTCATGCCTATAAGCCTAGCACTTTGAGAGGCAGAGGCAGGAGAATCACTTGAATCCAAGAGTTTGAGACTAGCCTGGGCAACACGGAGAAGCCCTGTCTCTACATAAAATACAAAAATTAGCTAGGCTGGTGGCGTGCACCTGTGGTCCCACCTACCCAAGAGGCTGAGGCATGAGCATCACTTGAACCAGAAAAAAAAAAAAATGTACATTTATAAGAGTGACTTCATTTATAGCTTTTCCTGGGGACTCTGAAGAAAATGAACTGAGTTTTGAATATACACAGTTAGCATGTTTGTGAGTGTATGCTATGTATGTGAGTGAGAATGTGGACATATTTTGCTAATGGATTTTGGCACACCTGTAACATGTTCCTACTCTGGTAACGCTTTTTGTGTAATTAGGCAGCAAATATTGAGATGGAATCTAATGAGACTCACCAGGTCGATTCCAGGAAGGCTTATCTCTATCACTTAATTCTGGCAACACACTAAATCACGGGATATTGAGAAAATACAATCCATGCTTTGGATTTTGTGGTATAAAAGCATATTATTTTTCTTCCTCAGTGTAACATTCAGATTATGAAAATATTCCCATGGATGGTTTGGCAAGAGAGTATCGTGCAGTAACATTTTTTTTAAAAACCTTGTTAATTTAACATTATATTAGGCTTGAAATGTAAGTTATATGTAGGAGAGAAAAGTGAAGAGAATTCATGTCACATAGCAATTGAATTTGTTAACATGGACCAAACTTCAAGGCCAAACATAGGGAACCCAAATCTATTCTCATGTTTTCTCTTTTACGTTTTCAAAGAAAGTTTTGCTTGATTTTCCTCCCCTGAGATTCCTTTTTTACATCTCACGCTGTGAGAGCATTCATACTGGCAACCTAATTAGATAGAATTTAAAAATAATCACTATAACTCAGAAAACTGCATTTCAGATACCACAAAAGGTTTCCTTTATCTTGTAAATTGGACTTGTTCTCAGTAGTCCTTTGAACTGAAGGTACTACTGCACCCTGAATGCAGTCAGTCTCTAATCCATAAAAGTTTTTCTAGGTGCATATTAGTTTCTTTTGGGGATAACTTGCCTATACTAAACCCCTCAAATGGACTTTTGTTACCCTCCCTCTCCTTTTAGAATGAGGTACCTTCACTCCGTCCCACCCATACACATAACTTCCATACAAGCCTGTCCCTCCAGCCCTTTATCCACTCAGGGGCTGTGGACATTGGACAGAAATATTTACAGCACTTTCACATGAATAGAATATTCTGTGTTTAGGAGACATCCTCTAAATGGATTATTCACAGGAAATAATCCTCCCCGCCCTTCCTTTTTTTTTTTTATCCCCAAGACTAGGCTGTGGAGCCCAGATTCTGCAAAGCCCTGGCCATCTAAGCTGTCTCTGCATGAGGGAGAGAGAAAGGCATGGAGGAGGAAGGTTTACTTGGTTTTGCAGTAGGCCACCACACACATGATGCCAACCACAAGGAGGGCGATGCAGATGCCAGTTATGGTCAGCACTCTCTTCTGGTACAGCTCCTCTGCCTCTGGAAAGGGATGAGAGCAGATGTCATCACAGGTCACTTCCACTTGCCAGGACTGACTACAACCAAACAGTGGGCATGCTGCATGACATTGTCCATGTTCACAAGAAAATAAATACATGACAATTCCTTATGTTTACACACATAGCTAATGTACAACATGCTCTGCACTATGCTTTGAACATAAATAACAAAGCCAGCTGGGGCCATTTACAATACTAATATTATACTCAAAAATTACTTCTAATTATAAGCTATAAATATATATATAGTTGATAGTAAATCGGAAATCATAAACATTAATTATAAAATAACTATTTGGTTAAAACTCTGTAGTTTTTTTTTGTGAAGTCTCTTGCAAAATAAAATATAAAAAGCTCTTGCAAAGACAACAGGAATCAACATCAATTAAAGGAGCTGGGATTGGCATTACTGGGGCCTCCCCTTCCTCCTTCCTCCCTTCGTTATCCCTCAGCTCCTGGCCTTTTTGTATTTCCCGGCTATTTTATATCATCACTTTATATCCAGTGGTCTTTACAAAGAGTCTTTTCTAACTTAAATATATTAAATTCAAAGACATTTGCAAACATGAACTTGGCTTGTAGTTACTTAGTAAATTGAGTCAGGCTCTCTGTGATTTAACAGTAAAATGTGAACACAAGCAGCAATACAATATGAGGTATCAGGGCACTGTATCAAAGAAAATCCCACGTGATGGGTAGGACAGTTATGGGCCCAAGTGGAGACTTGTCCTTTGGAAGACAATTCTAATTACTCCACCAATTGGACTTAGGAACAAGTTTATTTGTCCAAAGAGGTCACCAGTATAAATGATGTGTGATTTGGAATAGAGTTCACATTCATACATTGGCCAACTTGGCAAATGAGCTAATGTAGGTTATGCTAAGGAAGTGTGATGCTTAGAACTTTGAACTAAAGATAACTACTGCACCCAAAATGCAATCAGTCTCTAATTCATAGAAGTTTTTCTATTTTCGAATTAGTTTCTTTGGGGGATAAGTTGATTAGACTAAGGTAGGTCAGGTTCTTAACAAGATTTGCTGATTTAATAGGGACCCTGATCCCTTAGGACCTGAGCTTCCAGTGAGTCTAATTACATCTATTGGAAGATCTTCACAAGTTCACTCAGAAAGAGAACTCGACAGCAGTGTAAGCTGTTCACTTGCCATTATAATCAATAAGTTGGTCAAGAACTGGGGAGTACTGTCTAAACAGAGCTGACTTATCTGGACATCAACAAGGGACCCACAAAGCATATTTCCATATTACATCTGCAGTGGCACAACTACACCTTTAACTACACCTTTTTCTCTTTTGAGAGAGGGCAGCTTGCAAGAAGTTTTCTTGAAATGAAAAAGTGAATTTTAATTTCTAGGATACAGTGAACCTTATCATGAAATGAAACATTTCCTACAAGCCGAGCCCATGATAATCAAATTCCAGTGAACAGGTCAAGAACATTGTCAAATCAAATTAATATAGCACTGATTATTAACAGGAGGAGAAGGAGAAGAGAAGTCAGTGGGTAAAGGACTAGAATGCTGCATAGATCATACAAAAACAAATCAAAGGGGTTGGAGGTGGAAAGGAAAAACAAACCAAGGGGACAGACAGACTGACAGAATGACAGAGAGACCGAGGAAGGGAAAACAAGGTTAAAAGTTAAGGAGCCATCTGAAGTCCCTGGCACAGCATGCCTGATACTAAGGGAGGAAAAATAAAGAAAGAAAAGAAAACCAGAGGGAGGAAATGCTTGGGTGGGAAGAAAAGGTAGATGCAAAGTTGGAAGGGTCATTCCATACAGCATAACTCCTAATCTAAGCTAGCAGTCATGTGGAAGCCACAATTAGAAAGCGAAGCGGCTGGTGCATTGCGGTGAAACAATGTACCGGGAAATATTGCGTTGGTGTCACAGATTGTTTTGTGTGTGCAGCAAAAGTTAGATGAGGACAAGGAACGTGAGTGCTTATATGTTAATTGCGTGTGTCTGTGCCTCCCCTCCCCCAGAGTCACAGGACAGGGAATTAATTTCTATGGGGTATCTGGTTGATGCTGCTGCTGTAGCCTCGCTTCCTGATCTTGGTATCTTGATCAGGTTTTAGGATACATGTCTAAGAAGCACAGCTGTCACCCCACTGGTCCTTCTCCCTGGGACCCAGGATGCAGAGCACAGTTCCTTGGGCTGTGAGGAGTTGGTGAAGAAGTAGGAGTGTAGGTATTATTGCCAAGAGATGAACGCCCTGTATGACTGTCCTCTTTTCCTTACTCTACTGTTTTCTTCTTTGGAGATGGGCAAGCCTGTGGTCGTTCTTTTCCACTGACATCTTAACATCCTATCTTTAGAAAGAAGCTGGGAAACTGCTTCTGCAAACTTCAAAAACGGGGACATGGACAAGGGCTAAATGGGAAAAAGGCATCATGCTTACTCTCAGGGATTCTTGGGACAAGTTGTCTTTTGGTTGTTAATTACAGAAGAATAGATTGAGCTGCGTTTGGAAACATATGGTGCATGATGATGGGTGCATTCTTTCTATGCTGTGTAGGCAGACACATATTTTCCAGTAAAATGATCATTTCATGGAAATAAAGAGGTAGCTCAGTAAAGGCCAAAGGGTAATGTAACAGCACTAAAACGAACTGATTCAAGCCAAGGCCCATAGAATACAGACGTGGGATTAAAATCCTGTATTGACATCAGCATTGACCAGATGCACTACAACTCTCATCCACATTGCTATTTGAATTTTTCACGGTTTGGCTCAATCAGGTGATCCCACACTATGAATGTGATCAAGGAAAAATACTTGGTGAAAAATAATATAAACAATGGATTCTTTAACCTGTTTTTCCCCATATTAATTTTTTTCTTATGTGTCAGGTCAACTGGGGAAGAGCAAATTAGAGACAGACAGGGCTGAAAACAAGAGTCCGTCATTCCGATCGGTGGGTCTGTCTCTCAGTGAGCAGAAATGCCCCAGAGTCTTCATGGTTTGGCTGGACTAACATGTTTCCAGATCAAGCACATTTTTTAGTCTGATCTGGCCTGGCCAAGAAACAGAGCCCTTACCTTTCTGAGTTGTACTTGACCTTTAAGGTCTGATTTTCCTGAAGGATGCAATGTTCTGGTTTAGTACACCAGCCAGCCTGGAACTATGAGCCTCTGGAAACTGTACCTTTGAGAAGCATGCGGATAGTAGCACCCTATGTCTTTCCTAACCCATAGAGGATCTTACTGAGGGGGAAGTTATGTATCTGAACTATCCTTCGCTTTACTGTTGGGGACAGAAACAATACCTTCTATAGTCAGACCCTCCAGCTACAAAATGAGAAATATGCTGTTAAGGATAGAAGGATATGGGGTAATGGTAGAATTTTTTCCCTCCCTGCAGGATAGGCCAATAATCCTGCAGAAGTGGGATAATTTTTTCCCCCCGAGGGAAGAAACTCCAATAGATAGCTCCCCTAAGTACACAATGTGCTCCCTAGTAATACAGGTGCTCCCCTTTGTGTTTCTCCCTCTTGGGAGATGTTCTGCAATGCACAAAGGCCCATTCACATGCACCTGGGGGCTTCTCATCAAATTGATAGTTTACTCCTGAATTTTTTTTTTTTTTGGAAGAAATGGGCAACCCATTGAGTAATCCCTGTAGCTGCTAGAGCTTGCAACTGCCTCATTTCCCACAAAGTCTGGAAACTACATCATGTGCAGCCTGTGATGTTATCATCCAAAAGAAGGCAGTGGCTGTAGCATGCCCCTGCTGCATGATGTCCCTGAAGCCAGCTGGATGGGGACCAGATATTCCGTGAATCAGGACATTGTGTCACTGATCCAACCATGGTCCAGGACTGTAGGTGGCATTGAGAAAGACAGACTGGCCTGGCCCTGTGGAGTCTCTGGGAAGGTAGCACAGCTCCTTGCTCCCCAGAGACTGGTCTTCAGACCCAACTATGTAGGATGAAGGACTTCCAAAAAAGTGTGTCCAAATCTTGTGTACTCATATATTTTTCTTTTCCTTTTACAGTGTGAAATTTTCTATTCGATTACTTGTCTGGATAATCTTCATGACTCAAATTTAATTCCATTACCACTGGAATCTCCACCTAAAATAGCACAAGGCTGCTTTCTTTCTGTTTTCTATTTCCTTCTTATAAGATAATGAAGTTGACTAGGGTGGTGCTTGAGTATCTCCAGAAAATCTGAGTAATTCAAGTCTGTGCATTTAATATTGTGTTGTAATGTAAGGGCTTTCTATATACATTACACTGTCTATATTAAATAGATGATTTTTACATTGTATGCCAAAAATCCTACCAGGCTAAGATGCTGTGTGTTTTTTAAGCAGATGGATTTAAAAAGTCTTTTGTTCTCAGGACTCTGAGTGGATTTCCCCTGTATCCTTTATGTGCTACTACTACTTACCCCAGCTTTTATATAACAGCAGAGCCAGATCCAATCAGTGGGTTAAGCAGCGTGGGATATATGTGAATTTGTAGCAGGTGGGGTAATTTTAAATTCTAAGTGAAGGATGCTTGGGAATCTAAAACCTGCTGCACTCAGTAACATTTCAGTAAACTAATCATAGATTGAACGCAGAGAAATCATTGTTATAGCTGTATGATCCCTTCTAAAGAAAAAGGAAATTAGTTAGGAACTGAAAGGTAAGAGTAGGAAGGGAAAAAGATTTCAGCTCATAGGCTCTAAATTCTGCAGGCTAAAAGGAATGATGATTGGTCCATACCCATAAATTCAATCCCAAGATGCTCTGCCAATGCAGAAAGTTGACAAAAAAAAGAAAGAAAGGGAAAAAGTTTCAGAAAAGAGCAATACACTGCACTCCAAAACACATTACACATGACTATTATGGCTCTCTGTGCGTGCACGTTGAACCAGACAAATGGTGCGTGGTTAAGAAGCAGTGCTCAGGTATGCCTCTGTGAGTCCACATAGGGAACGTCTCTTTTTATGAGGTGTGCAAAATAGCAGCACATTGTGTCTTTATTAACCCTTAAAAGATCTTACTGAGGGAGAAGTTCTGTCACTGAACTATCCCTTACACTATTTCCTTGTGTGGGAATGGAAGGATAATTTTTATAATCAGAAAAGGCATTTGATACTATTTCATTCCTTTTTTTAAAAGGCAGAAGCAAAGTTCCAAGGAGGTGAATTTTGTTTCATTAAAATAAGTAAAATTAATTAATTAATAAATTTTTTACCCAAAGACACCCATGGGCAGAGGCAGGAGCAGAAGGCAGGAGGATGGTAATTTGGTCTGAAAATGCTATCAGGTTGGACTTAGATTTTTCATTGTTTGTGAGTAGTTGGCCTCGAATACTTCTTGCTCATTGGTTGTATATTTATTTTCTTAGCTGTATGTCCTTTACTTCTTCTAATCTTCCACTTTTCTCATCACTTGTCTGTTTCATTCAGAGAAAGCAACAAACGCTTCCGCCCCAAAACCCCAAACAGGGGTTTGGGACACTTGGAGACTCCTTCCAGTTTTTCTCATATAAGTTCTGTGCGGCATAGGACAATTCTACGCCTCATTTTTTTCAAACTGTAAAGAAAAAATAAGTGGGAAAGATCCAATTCCTAGGGTTTTTCATCTTAACTTATTACTCCTTTATACAGAGAGAGTCAGCGAAATCACTTCTCCAGAATGCTGGACTCCCATTCTCACAGCCACTCGGAGGATCTGCAGGGCTGCCCAGGGAAGTAGACGCACAGGTATGAGCCAACAGCCAGCAATCCTGGCAGCTGGGACTCTGGAGACTCCAGGATTGCAAGAACAGCAGAACCTGCAGAGGCTCCAATGAGGAAGTGGGAGAAAACAAGTCCAAAAAAAAAAAAAAAAAAAAAACAAAAACTGATAATCAAATTTCATGACATGGAAGGCTCTAGGACTTCCTTTATCTCTGTGTGTGTGTGTGTGTGTACGCGTGTGTGTGTGCATGCGCACGTGTGTGTGGTCAAGAAGCAGGTGGGAAGGAGAGACAGCATATCAACTGAGATCTACATTTTCTTTCTTTGATCACTGCCTCAAGAGATACAAGGGCTATTCAATGATATGGCAAGGTATCTCTTAAGTTTGAAAAAAATGCCGTGGAGGGGTGTTTCTCTTACAAAACCTTGTGTTTGGGTACCTCATATAGAGAAGGAAAAAGCAGGAGATGAGTGTGCTGGAATCATCTTGGTTTCGGGTCCTGCCTCTGCCGTGGACCTGTTTAGTGACTTTGGACATGTTAGTTTTTCATTAACAAAATATTTTTTATACAAACACATGCCTCACTGGGCGTCCTTGGGGAGTAAAGGAGATGTGAAATCTGTGGCTAACAGCAGAAGGGCTTAACAGCTTGTGTAGCAGACACATCAAGAGATGTACCCTGGGCCACTTGTTGTATTCTCGTTTACTTTTGGCTACTTTCACGGCCAGAAAAACTTTGTAAGCTCTGGGGATACTTGAAAATTTAAAAACTTGCTGCCCTTTAAGGAAATGAAGCTTCCCAGATTTTTTTTAAGTACACACACACACACACAGACACACACACACATATCAAAAAGTACACTGCATAACAAGGATCGTGGGAAGTACTATACATAATAGTTTCCTCTGCCTTGGGTCCAGGGTACACAAGCAAATAAGCTATCTTTTTCATAAATTAAAAGCTAGGGGATTTATTTATGATTAATTTGGTTGCACAATATTCACAGCAAAAATAATTTATTCAAATCCAGATAAATTGCTCTTGCCTCCGTACAACACTCAATTGGTCAAAAATTGGTCGTTTTTTTTTTCCTATTTGCTTTCTTCATACAAACTTTGGAACATCAACATGAAAACATTCATTTTCCAGGGAAGTCAATAATAAATTTTCTTACTCATTTCCATGAAGGTGGGACTCAGCTTTTCTTTCTAGAACCCCCTCCCTCTCTTTCCTTTTTCTCCTACCAGTCAGTAATAATTTAAGGGTTAAAATCAAGTGATGTCTACAGAAACTCTCTCCAGAGAGTCAGGATTCCATGCCTACGTGAACACTGCTCATGATCTGTATTAGTTGCATAGAAAGCTTGGTTAAGTCTTCAATAAAATTAGTAGCATGCCCATGCATACATATTACTGCATTTACAGTTTTATAGGTAAGTCTGTCAGCCTAACTATAATTTCATTTCGCGGGAAGTCATTCATATCAGGCAGCTCCAATTTCAAATAATTCAATGGGAAATTGGTACTTAAAACTGGAATCTCTTCTGGCCATAAGCCCTAACAAGGAAACAAGCAGAGGGAACATGCATCAGTCATACTAGACCCAGAGCAAATACTGCTCTAATTTATTTTTACTATTGGTAGCTACATTTCTTTCACTGTGAGTCAAAAAAAGCAGAATACACGAGCACTTTTCATTTTATGAAAAGGTTATTACTTTCTATCTGTTCTACTTAATCTAATGTTGGCCTGGGCTCATTAAGAATCACATGCTTCCTATTGAACTTCTGCCTAGCCACTACATTTTTCAAATTAAATTAATAATTCAAAAACACAAAGTTTACTGTAAACAATCTAGTTTCCTTTTCTACATGTGATTTCTGGCTGTGCTCTGAGCAATATAAAAAAATTAATCTAAATCCAAAAGCCTTCAGAAACTATTAAATATTGACTCACAAATCCTTTGTCTTAGGATTTTATAATTGCTTGAGGAAAACTGATTAACCTGTAGGTTAATTTAAATTTTCAATCGCATTAAAGAAAAGAACAATAGAACAACTTTCTTTAACAAAAAATATATACCCATGCAATTATGGTTTCTGTTAACATTTGAAGACATTTAGGATTTTTCTCTTTAACATCTTGGGCCTGTTTAGGCTAATCATCTCAAAGACTTAAAATCTTAAAGTCTTGACTTTCTGTAGTGCTGAGATTTCGAAAGGAGTTCTGTCAATGCCAATTCTGAACAGGACCAATTTTGTGTCTGTCTTTTCATTTTAGACTTACCTTTATAAAATGGAGATACTTTTTTTTTTTTTTCACATATGCCAATCCATAGTGTCACTGGGCCCTTTGAAATGTTAACAGGAGACTTTCTCCTTAGTTCCAAATTCCATGTGCACATAAGCACACTCATAAACACACACACAGTAAAATCTCACTAACACGTGGCTGCAATTTATGGCAATTTTGTCACAGGTGAAGTGTTTCTCTATTCTACTGTTAGCAAGATGCATGTTCGATAAACAAGAATAATTTCAACAGGTTGCATTTAGAAATCCATGCAAATGATGGATGCACTAGTAACCTGTGATTCAAAACTACTTTGAAGGATATCTGCTAAATTGCTTAGTGTGAGAATGTTCCTAAAAGTTCTAAAATTACAATCGTTTAAAATATTCCAAATTTGAGCTAGTCTATAATTAGGTCCTACTGTATGTTAGTTTATATATGACATACTTGCTCTGTACTGCCCCTAACTATTCAAAGTATGAGTGCTTTTCCTTTTTTCTGCCATAAAATCTATACATTGATTATGGAGTGCCTGTATACACATGTATATGTGTGCACACACGAACACACACACACACCCCACACCACATATTGATGAACACAATTTTTTTCAACTAGGAATTCTGTGTCAGGTTAGGTCAAATTTGAAGCTGACTAACCTTGACAATATTTTCCTAGAAAGTACTATAAATATAATGTTGTATTTCAAGGCAAATGGCTGCCTTATAAAATATACATTTGTCCCTCTCTTTCATATTTTAAGTCAGTTTTTATAAATCAGTAAATGGCCCCTGGACATTCTGACCAGAATCACTGTATCAAACCTGAATAATGTAAGTTTCATGTTAATAAACTTAAAAAATTATCCATTCTTTAGAATGTTATTTTTCAACTGAAAATGCAGTGTGGTAAGTTTTGAATGTTTCTCTTTGAAGCTAGGGACTGTCTTTTCCCATTTTGTGTTCAAAATTTATGTTTTCCAGACTTTAAGACTACAAACAATTAAATTTTAAAACGGTCACTATGGTGACATTCTCTATCTTTATTCTGGCTTTCATTGCTACTTGAACATAAAGTTCTTAGAGCAGCACAAATTTATTTTTCTGCCTTCTGTGTAGGGGTTTGCAGAGATAAAAACTGAAAATTTAAGACATAGAGGTTAGAACATTAACTCGGTAAGACAACACTGGAAAGCAATTTCTGATTGGAAGCTCTTGCTTTTCCAGACATGAGGCATCTCTGCTGCACAGCCATTATATATATTGTTCATAAATGTGCAATCAATCTTTGTTAAATCAGGTTAAATATGAATGCCGTTTTCCTGGATGTCATCCAAAAGTGGCATTGAAAGCGTACTAAAGAATTTATTTAAGGAATCACACTCTGAACTTCACAAATACATAGTGGCTATTTTAAAATGATATCTTCTGAAAAAGCAAATGGTCTAAAAGAGAAGTTGAAAATATTTTCTCTGTCAGATCTAACTACATAATTATACTGTCAAATAGCTTCATTTTTTAATGCTTTTGTTTATATAGTGCCTGAACATTGCCTTCAAGGCACAGTAAAACACTAACACCAAAAATGTAGATGTAACTTAAGTGATGAGAATTGTCATTCAAATCTAAAGTAGGATTTTACTGTATTTATCTAGCCACATAGATTTGTCGAATCTATGTTATTTAAATACAAATACACATTTCTAAGAGAAATGCTTTAAGGTATTAAATTACATTCTATTTTTCCCTTTTATTTTTATTTTCTATCCTATCTTTAAAAAATTAACTTAAAAATTAAATCAAGCTATTTGCTTTAGCTGTGGATAGAAAAATTCTCCCTACTAAATACATATTATTTAAATGTTTGTCAATAAAGTGAAGGCTGTTTGGAAATTTTACAATGCCAATTTACAAACTTGTCACAACAGAAAATGGCCTAGGAAGTTGTCTTTGATATGTAGCCTATATAAATACATAAATACTACCTCCCTAAATAAATGATTGCACATTATGGGTCTAATCTTACCATAAAACATAATAGAATTTATTCTGGAAACCTCTATGACTGTTAACAGGAATTACAGAAACTTATTCTCTGCATGCATTAGAACAAGGGTAAATTGGATTCTTTTAGGACCCCTAAATAACCAGCTTATATCACTGTTTCTTATGTTAGATGAAGTTAAACTGCAGTAAGCTATGTGACATATTTTTCAGGATGAGCAGTTGACAATTTAAATCAGTGGTTGACAAATCCAGCCCACTGTTTGCTTCTGTAAATGAAGATTTAATGGAATACACCCACGCACACCAGTTTTATGCATTGTTTACTGCTGTTTTCATGCTACAATAGTAGGTTTGAGTTGTGACAGTGATGGTGCCACCACAAATCCTAAAATATTTGCTCTCTGAACCTTTACAGAAGAAAAATTGCCATTCTTTCATCTACATGGATAACTACATGATATGCATTTTAAATGCACTGTTTTGAAAGCTCCAGGATCAGAAGTTATAAACCCAGTTCACAATAGGACAAATACATGGTTTGGTTTATATAATTATGTACAATGTGAATTGGGTCTTCTGGGAATGATGTTCAAAACTTCATGAAGCCACGAACATCTATTCAAATTTCCCAGTTTTGCCTTAAGTTACATATATATATATATATACACATACATACACACACACATATTTATCCTATAGTTGAGTTGTTATATCTCAAAATAATAAATATTTAAACAAATAACAGTAACTAATTTATTCTAAATTACTTTTGAAACTAACATAAAGAAATGCTAACATAAATAAATCATTGTTTAAACTAGTGCCTGAATTACTTGTTCCCTAAGCAACGTAAACAGAAGCCAGGATATCTCATTTGCTGTGAAATGTTTGTTTTTAATTTTCCTACTTGATGCTTTTTAAAAAAAATTGCCTCAATGCAAACTGTTTGGTTAATGAAGAAAAACATCTGAACTCCTTTTATTATGTTTATTTGTGACAAATAACACATTCTGAATCAAAATTAACTTACCATCATTTCAAATGTATATTGGTTACAGCTTAGCAACACCCTTTTCAGGATGTGGTCATTGTATAAAGAAGATGGACTGTTCAGTAGAATGATTTTTATTTTATCAATAAAAGTGAGACTTTGAAATGCCTTTATTATCATTTCACTGCTTGATATTGACTATCAATTTGTATCACATCATTCAATATCAATTCCAGAAACATCCGGAGCCTCACACACCTATTAGTATCTCAGAGCCAACTAGTCGCGAACAGAGGAAGTAATACAATTGCTTTTGTTAATGTTCTCATGCGACAGGCAGAGGCAGTCAATATTAGACCTGGTAAGACACATCTAGCTCTAGGTGGAATCTGAGGGGAGATGCAGCAACAAGAAAGCAGCACCAACTGAGCATGCTCCTATTCAGGCAGAGACAGAAAGGGAGTGGACGTACTGTAGAAGCTGGCCATTACGTAGTTTTGGCAGCGATCACCAGTAAACTCATTTGGGCACCTGAGAGAAGAAACAAAAAAACAATGGTAGAAAAAACAGAGAAAAAGAGAAGAGGTGAATATATGCTAGAAAGAAGCTCCTTCAGTGTCATTTGACTGAAACTTGGTGGGTTCACCCTCAGGAACTGAATCTTTGCCCTGATTATGGCTTTCAGGCTCTGGCACTTCCCCCAAATGGTTAAAACTTTGGAGAGAATGAAGTTCTTCAGTTGGTATGATGGAAAGATCCCAGCATTTTAAGTGGTTGCCTTCTTTCAAAGGGAACCCCTTAAAATGAAATCTGACGTTTTATTCATCTCAGTTTTCCATTTGATGGCTTTGGTCACACACGTTGGAAGAAAATGTTTCTCGGTTGGCTTGCCTGCAATGGTTTGTCAGCATCACAGGCCATCGTGACTGGCCATTCTTGTAAATTGATGACTTAGGGACCCACTTTGAGAGACAGTTGATAAGGTAATATTGAATGGGTTTATGCCTTGAGAGGTTAAGCCATAATCAGAACAAAATGAATCAGTTGCAACTGAGCTGTAAAAGCACCAAGTGGTAGTGATTGTTGCTGTAGTTGGGGGAGAAAGCAAATTTCAGATTATTTTAACATACTTTCTTGGTTTTGGACTTTCATGGGCACATTCTCAGTACATCTTGCTCCAGTGAATCCAGGTTGGCACCTAGAGGGCAAAAATGTGGTAAACAAAAAAAATGCTAAAGACACTGAGCTTTCAGACTGGCAATTTTCCTCCTACGGAATATGGAGATTCCTAAAAATGATCTGGTACCAAGCAATATAAAGAAAAGAAAAGACACAACATTTAGAAAACCATGTCCCACAAAAACTGTGGGTTACAGATTTTTGTTGTTGTTTGCTTCAGTCTTCAAATGATTGGTTAACTGAAATTTAACCAGAGTGAAGTTGAAATGTGGAATAAGAGGCGGCAAGCCCCAGAGAGCTGTCAGTTTTCCTGTGGCATGACCCTATTTGCCACTGAACAGTGATTCTCACTATGTTAAAACACTGGTTTTCATAAGTGCTAACATAATTCCATCCCTGTCTCTTATCAATAAATTATCTTGAGCTTTTTCTTTTATATACTTATTTCAATTTTGTATTCATTTCATGGGTGTTTTATGTTACAAGTTAAGTCATTAAACAATAGAAGTCAAGTACTTTCACATTATAATGATTTTTGACAAGAAAAACTACATTCCCTCTTTTTTAAGAAGATATTACAAATAAACTCTTGTTTTTAATGTTCAAAGATACTAGAAACAGATTTTTATCAAGACAAATTTCACTTAATTGTATTATCCCAAATCAAAGATAAATACATTTTAAAATTTAGATCAGTTATTCTTATGCAGAAGTACTTAATACATGTCATTTTGCATTTAAGGTAAAACTGTTTTTAAAACTGTATAAAAGTTACATGTTATTCACTCCTATATATTTACCTATCAGCATTCTAGAATCTCGATACAATATTGTTCTTAAGGTCATGCAATGGGGCTGTGCTTAAATATGGAAGTTCTTTATAATTGCCATTTTTTGTTGCTGTTACTCTAATAACTAAAGCATTTTAAATAGGATTGATTTTACCAGTATCATCCTCGAATAAAAAGGGCCACTGAAAGGTTCTAGGAAGCAATATACTTACAGATAGAAAGTCCCTCATTTTGAATCCTCAACATCCATCGTCATAATTATTATTAATAGTTCATCTATACAGCAACCATCATGCAAAGAGCCTAAGTTAGCTCTGGTAGCTCACACCTAGTGATTTTTACACAACCCTTTTCTCTACAGAGTAAATAAGAATACATACTATATTTTTGGCATCAAAGAGATATGAACAAAACTGTACTTTGTTACCAATATAGGGTAACCAAT
This sequence comes from Piliocolobus tephrosceles, assembly GCF_002776525.5. NCBI lineage: Eukaryota > Metazoa > Chordata > Mammalia > Primates > Cercopithecidae > Piliocolobus > Piliocolobus tephrosceles. The sequence continues at coordinate 30,999,963 of NC_045440.1, read as the reverse complement.
ATAGGGAAACCAATTTGGTTTCCCTTCAAGCCAAATCACCAAATGACTTGGTATATGTAATTCTCCTACTTTATGAAAATGGCCTGCGAGATAAAATACTAGCAGTTCCAGATTTTTTGCCTTGTGAATATGTATTTAAGCTTAAACAACAAACATCTTATATTGACATGGCTCTTTTAAACTCTTGGAAACACCTTCATATAAATAAACTGATGATTTTTGTTTAGAATATTTTCACTGCAGGGAGTAGAAGAAGAGCTACCTAGAGAAATGTATCAATAAGAAATATAAGCTTGGCCGGGCGCGGTGGCTCACGCCTGTAATTTTAGCACTTTGGGAGGCTGAGGTGGGCAGATCACAAGGTAAGGAGTTTGAGACCAGCCTGGCCAACATGGCGAAACCCTGTCTCTACTAAAAATACAAAAAATAGCCAGGTGTGGTGGCGGGCACCTGTAATCCCAGCTACTCAGGAGGCTGAGGCAGGAGAATCACTTGAACCCGGAAGGCAGAGATTGCAGTGAGCTGAGATCGCACCATTGCACTCCAACCTGGGCAACAAGAGCAAGACCCTGTCTCAAAGAAAAAAAAAAAAAAGAGGTTGGGTCATTTCTCAAAAAGACGCCATTTCTTCACATTCTTATTGAATGTATGTAAGAAAAAATACATGGGAACGTTTTTTCATATAACTTATTTGACAAATTCATTTCTGAAGTAAATGGGGTTTTTATTTGTTTCTCAACCAGGACTGTAAGTTCATATAGACAAACGCTGTAATTAAAGCAGGTGTTTCCAGAGTTAATGATGTATTCAATAATCATCATTTCATCCTGCTTCTTTGCATTCTTGATAAAAGTTAACATTCTCATATTGAGCACACAATAATTCACTTGTTTCTAACAAAAGAACATGGTGTAAGATATGTAAACATGCTGTGTGTGTGTGTGTATGTGTAAGAGAGAAACACACACACACCACACAGTCACTCAGGGCAGGAAATGCCCCTATGTAAGTAAGAATCATGAAATTAACAAATAGCTGAGGAATCACGAGTTCCTTAGGAGAAGGAAGGCATTTATAAGGAAATTGTCATTAGGCATCTTATAATTAGTTCTATGATCAGAGGGCACAGGACAACTACGTAAAGTGAGTCAGAAATCCTACCCAATCAATTTTCTAATTATTATGAATTTCTAACATGATGTTTCCTAGGAAGCTAGCATGAGATGATGGCTTATCTCTATCATAAAATCATATGGAAAACTGGGTATAGTGACACTAGAACTACTTGAGGTATGCAAGTCATTTTTTGGAATTACCAGCTACTTCTCGACCAGAACTATCCTTTTGCTAGTATTTATCTTCATTTGGGAGATGAATTTTCTCATCATTGTTTCTTAGTGTTATAAGACCCTGTTATTACTCAGAACTGACAGCATCAGCATCTCCTAGGAGCATGTTAGCGTAAACGCAGGCCATAGCCCAGAACTATTGAATGAGAATCTTCATTTTAACAAAATCCCTAAGAGATGTGGCTGTAGATTAAAGTTCAAGATGTAAGGTACCCTGAACTGGGAAAAGGGAAGCAAAGGCCGTCTTTCGGCACTGTGGTATCTTGCTGTTTGGCCATGGACAAGCTATTTGGCTGTACCGGGCCTCATTGTAATTAAGTGATTATCAAAGACCTCTTTTTCCACTAAGGTTCTGGGAAACAATACTTATCCTAACACATGGAATCACTGCTAGAAAACCCCAACATCATTTCTTCTGAATGCATTACCAGTCAGGGACGATAGAACTCAAGAACTTCTAAAAATCCTTTTTGATAAAATGGATTTTTAAGACAATTGTTGAGGTAAAACAAATTGCAAGTGCCTAAGCAACTCAAGTGTTCAGCAAGAAAAGGATGTAGCCTTCAGAGACATCTAAATTTGTTGCCAAATGAGATGGAAGGGAAAAGCAGAAACTGAGATAGTTTCTGCATAAGCAAACTGCACACTGCATTGATTGTGTAGAGAAAGCACATGCAAATGAAAACCCAGTTGATCTATAAGCTCTGTGAAACTCTATGGAATTACTTCTAACAGACTAGGGAGACTGGCTTCTGATACATTTCTATTATCAACATTGTATGTTAAACATTAAATCCATCACTTTCCTGGAAGATAAGAATAATAGTAAATCAAAGCTGATTTTGAACAATAAGCTTTGGCATGAGTTTGAGCAAATTCCAAGAATTTTATGTCTGAGAATAATCTAAGGATCTGAATAACAAGTACTTGTTGTAGCTTTAAATATATATGTGTGTGTGTGTGTGTATGTGTGTGCGTCTGTGTGTGTGTGTATATATATATATGTATATACCATTTGTTTCATTAATCAGTAATATTAGAAGATGGAAATCAGGGTTTTAAAAAATTTTAGTATTTGCTCTTAATATGATCATGTTTGTTCTATATTTGTTATTAATGGAGTGAAAATTCACAGTTTTTTTTCTGAACCTAGGCATCACTCTTTCCCTGCCCTCCACCTCCCCATCACCCACTCCTATGCTCTGGGGAGAATTCTCTCCTTGGCTCTTGCATTGCATTGCACCCTATCCTGACCTCGTTCACTGCACTTATCTGTATTGTGATGATCTGTGACACACTGATCACATCCTGTCAGTGATCACATTCTGATCATTTTGTATCTCTCATGCCTAGCACAGTGCCTGGCTCATAATGGGCTCTCACAAAATGTCTGTGAAAATGAACTTTAGATCAGACCACAGTGTCTGTACCTGATCAACAATTTTATCAAACAAAACTTTCAGACAGGGTGTGGTGGCTAACACCTGTAATCCCAGCACTTTGGGAAGCCAAGGTGGGCTGATCACTTGAGGCCAGGAGTTCGGGGCCAGCCTGGCCAACATGGTGACTGTCTCTATCAAAAATACAAAAATTAGCTGGGCATGGTGGCGGGCACCTGTAATCCCAGCTACTTGGGAAGCTGAGGCAGGAGAATTGCTTGAACCTGGGAGGCGGAGGTTGCAGTGAGCAGAGACTGTGACACTGCACACCAGCCTGGGTGAAAGAACAAGACTCCATCTCAACAAAAAAAAAAAAAAAAAAGAAAGATTTTCATACAGTTAATTGATTTGCCAAGCACAGGTCAATCTTGAACATCTGTCTGTTATTTTTATAGTTTATGATACACTCTCCTCTGTGGACTCCCAGATTTTTTTTTTATTTTAATTTTTTGAGACAGAGTCTTGCTCTGTCACCCAGGCTGGAGTACAGTGGCAAGATCTTGGCTCATTGAAATCTCCACCTCCCAGATTCAAGCAATTCTCCTGCCTCAGTCTCCCAATAGCTGAGATTACAGGCATGCACCACCACACCCAGCTAATTTTTATATTTTCAGTAGAGATGGGGTTTCGCCATGTTGGTCAGGCAGATGTCAAACTCCTGACCTCAGGTGACCTGCCTGCCTTGGCCTCCCAAAGTGCTGGGATTACAGGCATGAGCTGCCGTGCCTGCCCTCAAATAATTTTTACAGAAACTCCCAGTATCCTTCTCACAGACTCCTTCCCGCAAATAAAATCCTTTAACATAATGTTTGCAGTTTTAAGTCTGTTATCTTGAAATTAAATACCGTTAGTGAAATACCGGTTTACTTCAGATTCAATAAAGCAGTGCATTCTTCTAACCAAACTTCTGCCCAGCACCAGTATAATAAAAACTGTGGTTAATAATAACTTCAATACCTTCAATATCCTGATATGCTTACTATGTAATCAATCATAGATGCATAGATTTTGAAATAAATTTAATGCTTGGTTTATTTTTTATATTTCAATTGAATAAATTATTTTCCATTTTTTCTTGGTGGAGAGTCTAGACATATTCAGAGATATTCACGGACCCCAAGAAACTTCTGGCTAGGGTTCGTTAATTTTATAAACCACATATTTATGGTCAATTTATAAACCATCCTTAGACATCCTTTCTCTTTATTTCTCAGCTTCATTTTCATCAAACCCTCCCTTGATCAGGAACAAGAAGAAAAAAAATACAGCTGCTCTTTCCTTTCTCTCTAGTCATCACTCCACAGTGAAATATTGGGACAATTTAAAAAATACTGTGTGAAAAAATGAAAAGTCCCTGTTATCTGTCTGCTTTTCCTCAATATTAGCTGTGGTATTTGAAATTATTTGATGTCTATGTTTACAAATATTAAATGATGGAAATGTCAACACATCTCTATCAAGGAATATTGGTGAGTAAGCATCAGACACCAAGGTCTTTGCTCTCTCTCTTTGTAAACTCGAGGTGGCAGTGTCTACGCCAGCTCCAACTGTGCTGGTCTGTTTTCCTACAGTATTGTGTTGCAAACACGGACTTTTCTCACCTCTTAGCCAGCTCAGCATTCTGTCTAGAACTCGCCCACTCACTGGCTGAGTATCTGTGTTGTAGATTATTCTTTCCCAAATGTATTGTTACTATTAGTCTGCATTTTTCCAAGATGAACCTCATTCTGTTATCTACCTTTAAGTGAAGTTTCTCGAGGTTTGTATATGCTTTTCTAATTTGTGTTTTAGTGTTCTTTCTAGCATCATCTGCAAAAGACATTTATTTCCCCAAAGGACTGCCCTCTTTAACATCATTAAAGAAAATATTAAATATAAAATGTTCCAGTAATGTTTCCTTCAGATCCAACCTCTGTCTCCCCACCACTGTTCAGACAGTATATATCCTCCATTTTCTTTTTAATGATAATCTGGGGACTAGTTTCCAATCCATGAGATAAGAGGATACATAGAGTGGCCACACTAGACTCATGGGTAAATGCTGAGAAAAAAACAAAACACAACAAAAACCTAAGTTGTCCTGGCTTTTCAAATGTTGTTTTTCAATGTCCAGGACATACAATCCCAATAATGAGGGTGGCAGTGTTTGTGAATTAACTTCTTGTTTGAACCTTGGTGCCCTTCCCAAATCTCTGTTTGCACAGCTTGCTCTGAAATGCTCATCTGCAGACTAAAACTCTTGCCCATGTTTACTCTACATGATGAATCCTTAAGTTGGGAGTCAAACAATTTCATCGGATATGGGATCAATCTACATCCCATACATCTCCATGTCATTGTGACACAATGACATATCGACTGCTAATTTGTGGTTTGGTTTTCCTCTCTGGAGGAAGTTTCCCTGTCTTGTCAAACAGCTTAGGGGTTCTGAGGGGCTTTATAGCTCTATCCACTTCACCAGCCTCATTCTGTGATAAAACATCTAAATATTCACTTTTTCCTTAAACCGTTCAATATAAATATTTCAAAATTGTGTATTCGTTTTCCTGTAAATTGACAATTTGTACTTGTATATATTTATGGGGTAGAAAATGATATTATGATTTATGAATACAACGTGGAATAATTAAATCAATCTAGCTAAAATATTCATCCACTATTCACAATGGCCAAGTTATAAAATCCACTATTCACAATAGCCAAGTTATAAAAAATCCACTATTCACCATAGCCAAGTTATAAAATCAACATAAGTGTTCACCAACAGATGAATGGACTAAGAAAATGTGGTATATATGCACAATGAAATATTTTAAATTGACTCTGTATACATCTCAAGAGTATGACTGCATACTCCTTTTTTATTCTTTTTTCCACGGAGCAGAGTCAGCCTCTGACTAGGTCTTTCATTGTACCTTCCCTTAGCTCACTTAATACCCTTCATAGCACTTGGCAAACCTGTGATTTATAATTCAATTAATTATATGAAACATGATGGTTACTTGCAGTAGCCTACAGACTCCATCAGGCAAAGACCAGTATGGTTTTGTTCACTACTTTATAAGTAGCATGAGCACAGAGCCTGTCTCACAGGAGCTCAATAAATGTATATAGCTGCCCAGCTGATTTTTATAAGAGAGGAACGAAGCTATTCAGAACACTTAGCCAATATACCTGATTTTAGGCAAAACTACACCTGAACTGAATCCTATAAATACTAAAGAATTTTCTTCAACTCTACCTCGGTGATTTAAAGGCTAAATGAGTTAATAAATTCCTCATAAGCACTAGTAGGATTCTAGATACATGAGGACATGAGAGAAATAGAAGACACAGTTGTCTGAAGAGCGCATTATGTAGAGCCACATGAGTCCCACCACTTGCTCTCACAAATACTGTCTGTATCTGTTAAATATTACAACATTCAAGAACAGAGAAGTATTACAGGCAAGTGTAACACTGATTCTCAAGAAAGAACACTTCTAGGCTGGGATTGGAGTTAGCAGTGTGTTCTTATGGACGGGAAGTTCTAACCCAGTATATATCCTGTTTATTTCTTCCAAATTTCTCTTTCTGCAGCCATGATGATGAGACTGCAGGACACAACTATGAGTTTGTACCGTTGTCCCCTTGTTTAATTATGTTAATCCAGCTTCTAATACATATTACAAAAGTTACTATCATCAGCATCATTATGTCAGTATTTTATAAAATATTAACCTTAGCTAGTGCCTTTGATGTCTTTGACTTTTTTCTTCCCATCTTACTTAGTCCCTAGACTTCTTCTAGCCTGTATGGAAGACTCGCTTCCCTAAACATCTGCTATGTCTATGGTGCCACTCTCCTGCTCCAGAAGTTACTATGACTCCCTACTAGCTATTAATATATCCAAAGTCCTCTGCTGGACCTTCAGAGGTCATTAAGTGGCTCCACTGTTTAACTTAGTTCTTTATTTCGTTCATTTGCTTGTTTTACTTCCTAGAATTAGGCTGCATGTTACCGTGTCTCAGAGAAAGAATTCTTACAACCACAATGCCTTCCTGGTATAAAGGAAAGACTCTATAAATGATCATTATATTTAAAAAGTCTTCATTAACTTATTTCAGTCTTTTCTTTAAATTTGTATTACCTTAATAGCATTGTACCATTTGGCATATATTCACTTATTGATTTTCTATTTTAGCAATTTCATTTTCTTAAACAGACTGAGTTCCCAGAGATCAGACACCATTCCTTACATTTTCTCTGTGTTCTAAAAAATGCCTGGCAAATAGCTGTTCTATAAACAAATGCTAACCCATTTATGCCTAGTGTTCCATTATTGGAACACTAAGCATGTGGGAGTTTTTAATATCCTACTGCTCAAGGTCATCACCAAGGTCTGATTGCAAAAATTTAAAAAATTGCGACCTCAGGCATAATGTGATAAATGTTTCATTTACATAATATATATTATCAAATAAATATATGTGATAAATATTTCATTTATCAAACTTAATGTATTATATTTGTTGTGATTTTGTCTCCTATGGTTATGTTTTTCACACCTGTCTCTTATAATAATGTCTAATATAATAAGACCCTACATGGCTTCATAAACGTTCATTATACAAAATTATAAAAGTCTATGTTTATAGATACCTTCCATCTTTCCAAATTAAGTTCATTTTTTGTTGTTTTTACATTATAAGGAAACTAACGATCAGCAATATTAAATGATCTATCAAAGAAAAGTTCTAAAGATAGCTGGTGGTCCCAACAAACCAAATAAAACTGCTACTCTGAAATAAAGACTCAGAAATTAAACATGGGCCAGGCATGGTGGCTCATGCCTGTAATTTCAGCACTTTGGGAGGCCAAGGTGGGTGGATCACCTGAAGTCAGGAGTTCGAGGCCAGCCTGACCAACATGGTGAAACCCCATCTCTACTAAATACAAAAAATTAGCTGGGCATGGTAGTGCATGCCTGTAACCCCTGCTACTTGGGAGGCTGAAGCAGAAGAATTGCTTGAACCTGGGAGGCAGAGGTTTCAGTGAGCTGAGACTGCACCAATGCACTCCAGCCTGGGCAACAAGAGCGAAACTCCGTCTCAAAAAAAAAAAAAAAAAAAAAAAAAAAAAAAAGAAATTAAACATGATAACACAGTCTGTTAAAACAGGTGTATATATTTTTCCAATGTCTACTAGAGAATGTAATACTACCATTTACTTTTTATTATAAGGAAAAATAAATTTTGCTTCCCCAGAGTTAAAAGTACTTTAGCAGAAATGAACTCATTTAATTTCACTGACTCCCTGGGAAGAAATTTGGAGAACATATTAACTTCATGTTATAAATAAATTTATTGTCCAGAGAGTTGAAGTGAAAGGACATAAGACTGTTCACCAAAATTGGTAGTTTAAAACTCTAATCCCCTCCAGATGAAGGCACATCTGTCCACTGGACAACATTTTGGACTTACAAGCACAGCCTGATATAAAATAATTTTTCGATTAAAAAAAATTACATCACATCTTCCAAAGTACTTCTCCACTGAAACTGTTCAGAAGAACAGATATACAAAAATAAAGAAAAGATGCAAGAGGAAAATTGGACAATTTCATGTTCGATTTCATGTATCTTGTTTCTTTGAACCACAGGACCACATAAAGCATCAGAGGGTACAAAATGGAATGATTCTTTTCTCATCTTTATATAATCTGGAATAGTAACTATTTTTTCCACAGAATAAATTTTAAATTACTGTAAAGAAAAAAATATAAAAGATGAGAACTATCACTGAAATTGCCACACAATCCCCAGGAGGAGGTCCAAGCAATCCGGAAACCTCTCCTCAGAGAAGTGTTTCACTGCTAATATGTTTAATCCATTTGAAACACCTTGTTCTAAGCAAAGAGACAAAGGAGACTTGTTGTAAAATCTTCTACTTCAACTCCCAAGAAGACAACAGCAGATTAGGTGACCAGAGAGACTGCTTGGAAACTTCCAGGCTTGTGGTGTTTCTGAGTCATGTCTTTAGTCAGGGATAAAGCTGATTTTCAATGACGTGGCTCAAGCCTCAGCAATGCTTAGCTCTAGACAGATAGACCATATGGAAACTATGAACTGGCTTCATAGACAGGACCGTGATGAGCCAATGCAGTATTTTTATGTCTTCTGTTTCTATTCAAGTGGTCTAGTGAACAATGTATTATCATAAGACCTAGTATAATATGTCTGTGTTTAAATTCTCAGTAGTGATTATTTTTAGTGCTATAGATGTTTTACATACAGGATTTTTAAAAAGAAAAAGTTTCATTTAACAAGTAAGGTTTGAAATATTTTGGATGTGAAATATACTCTCCAATCTTCCCTCAAGATTCTGGCTTGCTTTAATGTATGAATAAAGTCACCATCCCAAAGGAGGGGGAAGTTATCAAAATCATAGATGTCAGAGATTTTCTTTCTGATAAGATCCAGTAATAATTTAAAACACTTACCTAAAAGATCCTAATTACAAAAAAAAAAAAAAAAAGGTATAATTTTCTTAGAACTAGAAGGCAAGAATGATCCACTAGACAATTAGGGAGGATGCAGTGTTCATTCAAGGCTTGGGGCTTTAATAATTATTAGAAGAGTAACAAATGTTTCACTTCAAGATTTTTAAAATATAGCAAGTTTTCAATTCTGGATTAGGCTTAAGATTTAATGAGAAACTGTGCTGAGTGAAGAAAAATTACAGTTGTTGGCACAATATTAAAATGAAAAAACTGAACAGCACTAACGTGATTGCATGTTTTGTGTTGGACATGGGAGGGCTAAAGAATAGCTGAAATTAATATGTGGAAAAGAACTGCCCTGGTTCCTTAGAGGTATGCAAAACTATCACATGCACTCACTCAGTTTGTAAATCTTTGCAAAGCGATGATGAAAAATGATGACATTTCATTACTATAATTAAAATATAGTGGTCTCAGATGCTTTTCTGAAGAAGTAAAAATATGAAACATAGATAATATGGGTACATTGTTTAAAAAGGAGATGAATTTAAGGAAGTATAATTTAAATGTTTTTTCAAGAAGATTTATTAAAATACAATTATGCTGTATGCTTAAGATTAGGAAAAAATAACAAGGTTTCCCCATATAACAAACGAACCTCATATTTTATAGATTATACTTCTCAGCTTCTGGCATTTTCTATTTTGATCAGAGAAAATCTTACAGATTACAAACCTGGTTCATCCCAATTTGCTATGATAAATATGGGGATGTCTTATATTTGTGCTGTATTCACAGCAAGTCAGCAGAACTAAAGACTAAATCAGACAGATTTTTATTCTGCTGCAAGCATATAGATTTGAATATTTTAATGATCAAGAAGTGAATCTCTAAGATTATTTTTTAAATAATAAACAGTCATATGAGATAATTCAGATCTAAAAGGAATAATCTTTTCTACATACTCTTTTTTATTTTATTTATTTATTTTTTTGAGATGGAGTCTGGCTCTGTTGCCCAGGCTGGAGTGCAGTGGCCGGATCTCAGCTCACTGCAAGCTCCGCCTCCCAGGTTTACACCATTCTCCTGCCTCAGCCTCCAGAGTAGCTGGGACTACAGGTGCCCACCACCTCGCCCGGCTAGTTTTTTGTATTTTTTTTAGTAGAGACGGGGTTTCAACGTGTTAGCCAGGATGGTCTCGATCTCCTGACCTCGTGATCCGCCCATCTCGGCCTCCCAAAGTGCTGGGATTACAGGCTTGAGCCACCGTGCCCGGCCTATTTTTATTTTATTTATTAATTTTTTTTTTTGACAGTCTTACTCTGTCACCAAGGCTGGAGTGCAGTGGCATGATCTTGGCTCATTGCAGGCTCAACCTTCTGGGCTCAAGTGTTCCTTCCACCTTAGCCTCCCGAATAGTTGGGACTACAGGTGCATGCCACCACGCCTGGCTAATTGTTTTTCTGTATTTTTTGTAGCAATGGTGTTTTGCCACATTGTCCAGGTTGGTCTCAAACTCCTGGGCTCAAGTGATCCGCCTGCCTCGGCCTCTTAAAGTGCTGAGATTATAGGCATGCACCTGGCCTCATACTCGTATTTCATCTTGCTTTAATATTTTTGCAAGACTTTTACCTATCATCATTTCACTTTGGCTTTTAAAAATTATTTATTTCTGTAAAAGAGATGTTTGGTAATTGAGATTAGAATTCTACTGTTCCGGCTCCAAGTCTTTTATTCACTCTAACAGATTATATTTACTTTTACAAATTGTCTATCTTTGATAAAATCAGCTATACAGCCACCAAAACGTGTCTTGTTTTGGCACTGTATCTACTCTTTTCAGAGAAGAGCTTTTGAGTGCAAGAAAGGAGAAGTTCTGGAAGGTGCTTGTTCAGAGCCAAAGGTCCCATCAGGCACACTAGAGACACCTCCAATCTACCACAGCTCAGAGAGCAACAAAACATGGCCTACAAAATGGCATTTTCGATCGTTGCTTTTTTGCCTTTAAAACATACGTTTTTTAAGATGCACTTCCTTACTTATAAACATAATTAAGATTTTACTAGAATTGGCACTAAATATTTATATAGTATTTCTGTGATGTAAAAGGGACATGTCCTTGTTCACTATTTCTGGTGCCTTTTTCTTTTTTTTTCTGAGACGGAGTCTCGCTCTGTCGCCCAGGCTGGAGTGCAGTGGCCGGATCTCAGCTCACTGCAAGCTCCGCCTCCCGGGTTTACGCCATTCTCCTGCCTCAGCCTCCCGAGTAGCTGGGACTACAGGCGCCCGCCAAATCGCCCAGCTAGTTTTTTGTATTTTTTTAGTAGAGACGGGGTTTCACCGTGTTAGCCAGGATGATCTCGATCTCCTGACCTCGTGATCCGCCCGCCTCGGCCTCCCAAAGTGCTGGGATTACAGACTTGAGCCACCGCGCCCAGCCGCCTTTTTCATTTTGCTAATTGTCCCTATCAGTTCAATTGCCTCTCTAACAGACTTGTTCTTCCTTGTCAAGATTTAAGCCCCATGCCAATATTCTAGCAGAAAACAATTTTTATGACAAAATGGTTTTCCCTCCTTTAAAACAAGCATTGCTGCTTTAGAACAATGGCCTCACTGCGTGTTTTCAGCTGGGGACTGCTGGCAAAATTTATTAGATGTTCTATGCTACATTTTTTAAGGAACGACTTTTAAAATACCTTGCTCTTGGGATACAGCTATTGGTGAACAGCAAAATAAATGTGTATTTTCATCATTTCAATAAAACACTAAACATGTTTTTATGCCCACATCAAATTTTAAGTCCATATACCACATGTGGACAAAATACCAATAGTAGACTTAAAATGCATGGCAAAATAAATGTACTTTTTAATGAGTCCTATTAGTTTTTACTACAAGGTTTAAATATTTAATGTACTGAAACTATCACTATCTTATGCTGCCTTTTGAGAGAGAATACACTGGACACTTCTTTTTTTTTTTTTTTTTTTTTTTTTTCAGACGGAGTCTCACTCTGTCACCCAGGCTGAAGTGCAGTGGCGCAATCTGGGCTCACTGCAAGCTCCGCCTCCCGGGTTCGCGCCATTCTCCTGCCTCAGCCTCCTGAGCAGATGGGACCACAGGTGCCTGCCACCACGCCTGGCTAATTTTTTGTATTTTTAGTAGAGACAGGGTTTCACTGTATTAGCCAGGATGGTCTCCATCTCCTGACCAAATTAATGCCTTCCCTACTTGCCCATTAATATTTGCTATTATTCATTGAATGCCAGTTTTTTTTTTTTTTTTTCCAATTCCTTTATCTAGATTATTTATAATCTCTACAGAATTCTGTAAGAGTGCCTGCCTCGGCCACCCAAAGTGCTGGGATAACAGGCGTGAGCCACCGCACTGGGGCCTAAATTGGATACTTCTTAATGGTACATCACTCCTTCAGGTCATTGGAAAGAAAGTGCTATTCTAGATAGATCTATAGACAAATGAAAGAACACTGTTGTCACCCACAGGGATGCTACACACAATGTATTTCCAAATATATGCAATTTACTTTTTTCTCTTTTTTTTACTAGCGATATAAAACTAAACTTCATTTAAAAAATAGTTATGCAACAATAAGACAATCCCAAGTGTAAAAGATATATGTCAGTAAATAATCTTCTGCCCTTCTGCTTCTTTTTGTTGTCTTATTCATTTTGCAGGTGATCACTGGGACAAGAAAGCAACATTATCTTGCAGCTTAATTCATACATTGGATGTAAAAGTAGATATCAAAAGTTATAGGCCTCTGTGATATCTGCACATCTTTTCGAATAACAACAAGAAAAACCACAAGGAAAGCAATAATATAAATAACATGGCAAAAACAAACAAACAACAACAACAACAAAACAAAAAAACCTCACACACATTGAAAAGAGCAAAAAACAATTCTGGATATGACAGAGGAGTGATGACGAATGGTGTGAATGTTTTAAAACACTCTACATATAAAACAGCATTATTCAACATGATGCAACAAAACTGGAAAAACGCAACAATACATCATGGGACATAGAATCATCTGAAACAGGGAGTTATAGACATAAGCCACACACAGAATTTCTTTTCTTACTTGCACAAGTATCTCGAGGGGTTTGAAAGGTCTTTCACCATGAAGCACTCGCCTCCATTCACACAGAAAGTTTTCTCCTTCTCCGCGCATTTTACAAGATGGCTTGTCCCAGTGGTGGATGTAGATGTAGCTGAAGAGGAGAGAAAGGAGAAAGGTTAACATTGACCTTTTTTTTCCCCTTCTAAGCAGCCGTTAATCTGAAATAATCCTAAAAGGAAGAGTTCATGTAAGGTACAGATTTCACTACACTTGCAGACCTTACAAACAACAGCAAAGAAGTTAAGCAGTTTGTGGGTCTAATTACATAGAATCAAATTATAAAAGAGAGAATTATAGAGTTAACTAATTTTATAATAACTAAATAGGAAAAGGGGCTCAACATTTTTAAACCAATATCTTATCTTCCAGGTAGTTGGAAAAGAGAAGCTCTATTGTCATTAAGTAAAATACATTTCTCAGGAAGGTTCAAGGTAATAGTATAAAGTCATGTCAGTGCAGCTCAATTTAGACATCTATTTTTGATGGCAATTAATTGATAAATTTATTTTTGAAATGTTTCACATGCCTATTGACTATATTTTTTAGACATGATGCGTATATTGAAAAAAAAAAACACAAGTTGGCTTATTTGTTCCAAATGAAAACGTTACAGATTATTAGTCAGATACATATTAACATGCAGATTAGAATTCATTCTCTTCTAAATTTCTTTTCTACTAATTTCTTAGAGGAACATGGTTGAATGTCCAAATGTCATCATACTTTTAGGGAAACGGAAAGAGTCTAATATCACTGTAAATGTAGACTAAAACACTACAAAATATCTCCATTTAGAATGAGAGGTAGAAATATGTTTCAAGTTTGGTTTGCGACACCTTCATATAATGAACTTAACATTCACTTGTCAAATTTCACATTACATGAAAGTGGGTGCATGAATTATACAAGGCCAAACCTCTCAGCCCCAGGCCACCAGGGCATTTAGTACCAGGATGCTGCTTCTCATATCATTGGGAACACCATGGGCAATACTCAGTCCCAACCAAAAATAGTCTGATGTACACAATGTTTACCAATGATATTATCAGGATGAAAAGCAAAACCAGTAATATCAAGCCAGTGTAGATTCTAGATACTCTTTTAGGAAAAAAAAAAAAAACTATCTTTAGAGGCAATTTTTTTTCTTGTCTACTGATACATTCTTATGAATTTTTAATTCCTTGTCTGTCTTCCTTACTAATTTCTATTTTATTATTTGCATGTGAGTTTCATATGCCCTTGTTTACTTTTATGTGACCTGCCATATATTACTTTTCCATTTTCTTCTGCCTTTCCTGTTCATTTCCTTCGAAAGTCTACATTTTGTTGTGACACATAACCTAATTTTGTCTTCTTCCTTGCTTGATTTTTATTCTATCTGACTAGAATACTCAACATCTGATTATTCCATTTCTGAATTACTCATGGCCTTGTTTGCCTCTTATTATCCTGTCTAAGGCATGTTTTTTGACCTCTTTCATTGATCTCAGCATGGCTTTTTCAAATAACAGCAAAAGACACTCAAAACAACTTCGACTTTGGAGACAGATATGGTTCAAATCTTGTCTCCTACTGGCTTTGAATAAGTCACTTAACCACTCAGATGCTCAATATTCCCATCAAGAAAACAGGGGTAATGGCACTCTTACAGAATACTGTAGAGATTATAAATAATCTAGATAAAGGAATTGGCCAAAAAACAAACAAACAAACAAACAAAAAAAAAAAAAAAAACAAAAAAACTAGCACTCAATGAATAGCAGCAAATATTAACAGGCAAGTAGGGAAGGCTCTTAATTTGGGTATGTATCAATGAGAAAAAAAGCTTGACAATGGAAATCTGGGGACTTCAAAGATGTATGCTATTTATTTATTTTTTTAAAGGAGAACTTTATTCCTAAGGAGATGCATGTTATTCTGGAATCATTACTATGGATAAATAAGAATTGGACTAATTTTTTATTACTCCAACAAAAAGTTATTTTCAAAACACATTTCAAGGCATCTTTTCCAGGCCTACAAAGCAAACAAACTAAACAAAAGGAATAAGAAAGAATGAGTAGACAGGTGATTTTTACCATCAATTATCAGTTATACTTTAACATCTTCTTCAAGAAGAGGGGAAACACGATTTGCACTGTTTGGTCTGTAAAATCGTGGAGTACACAACATTTCTATATATCACACAGCATATAATTTTAACATAATATTATCCTTTCATGTGAAAAACTACTTATTTAGGTGCTATGTGTTAATATTTTCATCCATGGCAATTGCCTTTAAAAATATTGGAAGTTGGCTGGGTGCGGTGGATCACGCCTGTAATCCCAGCACTTTGAGAGGCCGAGATGGGCGGATCATGAGGTCAGGAGTTTGCGACCAACCTGACCAACATGGTGAAACCCCGTCTCTACTAAAAATACAAAAATTAGCTGGGCGTAGTGGCAGGTGTCTGTAGTCCCAGTTACTCAGGAGGCTGAGGCAGGAGAATCGCTTGAACCTGGGAGGTGGAGGTTGCAGTGAGCTGAGATCACACCACTGCAGTCTAGTCTGGATGACCGAGCAAGACTCCGTCTCAAAAAAAAAAAAAAAAAAAAAAAAAAAAAAAAAAAATTAGGAAGTTTACCTTGAATGTTAAAGGTTTTGTGCTTAAAGGCTTTCAACTGCTGACAGAATTCCATGGGATGACAAATGGAGCAGGGTATCCTTGCTGCCCCAGGTGACAGTGCTGAATGGGCCACCTGCGGTGTGCTGTCACCATGCAGTCCTGCAGAGGAACTCTGAACCTCAAGCAGACCCTAGTGGCCTTTGCATCTCTGACAGGTTGCTAAAGATTACCCTTCATGCATCCTGAACAGCAAACACTGCATGGGCTCTCTCAGGACAAATGCCAAGGCTTTTGCTAAAAACAACAAAACCAACATTCCACCTCCCCCCAAAATGTAGACACTCCTTATAAAATGTAAACTAACAATAAAAAATAGCAGTGATATAAGCAACACACAGACATACCTCTTCCTTAGAATTTCTGATCTTATGAGATCATCAAAATACGATGAACAAATATGTTAAAAACTAGAAACAACCCTTTTTTAAAAGGCCTTAAAAATGTATCTCCCTGAAATGATTATCCTTGTAATGCTATCCTGAAGCCCCTAGCTCTGATATATTCATTTAAAAAATTCTTAGATCATTACCCGAAACTAGTAATGGGATATTTGACAGCAAACTGATTCTTGGAAGGAAATGAAGTAGCAAGTATCTCATACAGTTATGGATTATTATGCTTAGCACTTTTATCCTTTAGCAGTAGTGAGATCAAAAAATGATCACGAATTGTAAGGCAGCAATGAGCTCCCAGGTGATGCGAAGTGTTAACTGACTGGAAGCAGCTGCTCCAAACCAGCAGCCCAGCACAGGAATAAGTTGTAACTGTCAGAAGAACCCAGGATGGAGATGGTGCTACATACACTCTTCAGATTTTCGCCGGGTTTCCTTTTGCTCTCCTTTTTTGAACACAGTGCCCTGACAGTCTTACACAGACCTATAAATTTTGCAGTGATATTTTTTCTCTGTGTTCCTAAATCAGTTTCCATTTGGTAATTCAACCAGGACATAATGAAACAGACAAAAAGGGTCCTATGCCAAACAGAGCAAACAGCATTCTTTCTGGGGGAGGTGGGAGGAGCTGTATTAAAGGTAAACTAAAATTTGGAAGATAAAATAAGTTTCAATATATAAAAGATGACCCCCCCTCGCAATAGTTGTTCCAGGAAGGTGAAGTAGCTCTCACTCATTCGGTGCTTCCTAAACCTTGTCTCCCTCTGATTTGTGGCTAGTTTTTCACAGTTTGTGAGTTATCTTCTAGTGACTACTAAATGAACAGCGATCAGAAACCCTACAAAATCTGATGTTACTTTCATGTTTGCCATTTATGTGACCAATTTATCCCAAACACACTTTCTTTGGTATGTCAGCAACTACAGTATTATGAGGAAGAAAGTATAAGGTAAAGCAGTAACTTACTATTAGGTTGGTGCAAAAGTAATTACGGTTTTGGCCATTCCTTTTTTAATACCAGAGAATGTATTTTGTAGTATTTTACTCTAGACCTGGTCTGCCTTGGCAAAAAGGGTCAGGACAAATGATAATTGCAGGGGAAGCTGGACAGTTCTCTGAAATAGCTGAGAACTTGGGGACTACTATCATCATTTAGGGGCTCCAAAAATCCTTTACCACACAACAGGACTCCCTCTTTCCTTCATGCCCTTTCTTCCTTCCAGCCTGCCCCTCCCTCCCTTCTTTCTTTCCTTCCTTCCTTCTTTCCCTCCTTTCTTATTTCCTTCCTTCCTTCATCATCTCCTTCCACAATCCTTTTTTTTTTTTTTTTTTTTTTTTTGAGATAGAGTCTAATTCTGTTGCCAGGCTGGAGTGCAGTGGCGCTATCTTGGCTCACTGCAACCTCTGCTTCCCAGGTTGAAGCAATTCTCCTGCCTCAGCCTCCTGAGTAGCTGGGACTACAGCCACAAGCCACCATGCCCAGATAATTTTTTTTTTTTTTGTATTTTCAGTAAAGATGGGGTTTCACCATGTTGGCCAGGATGGTCTCCATCTCTAGGCCTCGTGATCCGCCCACCTCAGCCTCCCAAATTGCTGGGATTACAGGTGTGAGCCACCGCGCCTGACCCATATTCTTTAGTGACTGTTTACTATGTGCAAGACATAGTGATAACAACCAAAATCACTGGGGTTAAAAACTGTAAGACCATGACCAACTCTCCCTAGAAGAAAACCTTCATAGATAAAATGTAGTGAAATGAACACTGAAGTTGGCTGTGAAGAATCAGGTCCAAGGCACAATTTGCCAATTATTAGCTGTAGGATGTCTCTCTATCTACCTGCCTTAGAATGAGATACCCCAAAATGAGATCCCAAAGGGTTGTTGCCACGTTTATTAAAACACTTTGTCAGTTGCCAACACCGCACACAAATATATGATACTGTTACTATTACTAGTGACATAAATATTGAGCAAACAAAAGTAAAAAAAGAAATTCTGTCCAGACTGAAATTTTACATATATAACCAAGCCTCAATAGTTGTTTCTTAGGAAATTATTTTTCTGCAAAATATGAAAAAAGATGGCCTAACTTGGAGTGACAATCACTGAATGATTATAAAGCTTTAAGTAAATATCAATAATCTATGTTTAACTTTATCAAAACTACTTGTCAAAAATGTATAACCACTTAATTTCCTTATAAAATAAAATTGAACAATTTAAGAGAAATTAGTATAAATGCATGATTATTTTATCCTTTCAAGATCTATATAATTCTTTAATATTTCTGACTGAATTTCCAAATTACAAGAATTAAACTTACTTACAATATTATATGTGTTATCATAACAACTTTTTAAAGTATAAAATATTTTAAAATAGTGTCATGTCCATGGTGTGTGAAATGTAATATTAACTTTGTTTACAACTTAAGATGTTGGAAATAATACTATTGTCCATTTTGTAAATATGCAGAATAAATAGCTGAGAAATAATCAAGTGTTCTCTGATTGTTACTAAATATTTTCTCATGCAATCAAACAGTATTTCCCGTAGAATGCTAGGTTTTTTTCTTCTCAAGACAGGCTAAAAAGAAAATAATGCTGTAAAGGATGGTTTGCTTTTCTTGCTTGTTTTAAATGGTGTTTTCCTTATCAGTGAAGGAGACAAAACTAGTAGACCAGGACCATTACACAAATGCAAACTGCTGATAAAAAGCCACTATTCCTCTTTGACAATTAGCAGGAATTAGCATGAGTATACAGTGTATACCCCACAAAGCAATCATTAGATCCTGTTTCCCTTGAATGAATTAGTCCTCACCCACAGCTTTTAGGACAATTCTTTATGAGTTA
Source organism: Piliocolobus tephrosceles (assembly GCF_002776525.5). NCBI lineage: Eukaryota > Metazoa > Chordata > Mammalia > Primates > Cercopithecidae > Piliocolobus > Piliocolobus tephrosceles. The sequence continues at coordinate 30,980,632 of NC_045440.1, read as the reverse complement.
CTTACAGAAAATTAAACTAAATAACTCTACATCATTTGCTTAATAAAATATGCACATGTTAAATATTTGAAAATTAAACTTCTAGTCACTACAAAATTACAGATTTTTTTTTTAACCTTACCTGTAATATCTTCAATGCTTATGTATTTAGGAATCTGCATACTTTCCTGCTCTTTGATGTCCAGTTAAAAAATCTGAAATTATTATTCTTGCTCTGAATAGAGCTCTTTTGCAATTAGGTATAATGAGCAGACCGAACTCCTACTGGGGAAAAAAAATGCTTAGATGGCTCCTGAAGATGAAGCTCTGTAGCAGAAGCTGAGTAGAAAGAGCTGTGCCACCTAATGTAGCTTCTCTAAATGCCAAGGGAATGATAGGTGGAGTCATTAGTTTTCCGAAGGAAAGGTTCAGAGTCAGGCTCAGAATCACGGAAGCCTTGTCATTCTGGGTTGGCATTTTTTCCTGAGAAGTCATTTAACCCTTTGCTGAATAGCAAATATGTACTTGAAAAGGAAAGAAAGTGACCAGAGAAGATCAAAGAAACCTGCCTGGAGTTGGAGGTTCCCAGAGCCAATATAGTGACTGGAAGTAACATATTGTCTCTCTTGACCTCTCCTTGACTGAACTCTGCTCAAGAAACAAAAAGGGAAGCCAGAAGAATTCTCAGGAGACCACTAATGGAACCAGGACTTTCTAAAGCAGAATTAGGGCATCCAACTCCATGGAACTCAGGACTTAGCTAATATGCTGGGAGCACTTAGAGGTTTACAGACTTCCTACAAGGTGACACTTTGTCCAAAGAACAAGTTGACACCAAGGGCCAATGGAGATTAACTGGTTTAACTAATGAACGTGGGCTTTGGGCATTGTTCAAACACATATAGAATGGTAGGGCTATCAAGGATCTTAGCACATTTTATAGTTTATCCTATATTTTAAAGGAGGATACAGATCATCTCAAAAGAATAGTTCTGCAGTCTTTAATAAAATATCTCTAGCTAAGAATTCACAAAAGTGCACGGGGAAGGCTGCCCAAGGTCACATAAGTGAATTAGAAAATGCTTCCTACGTGGGTAAGATTTCTCTCTCCCTTACAAAATCTCTGGGCAGACCCTGATATTATTTCTTCCTATTCAGCAGAATGAAAAGTGACCTTTGGGTGTTTCTCCTTATAAAACAAAATTATAATTTTTGTTGTAACACTGATCTCATTTGTAGCTAAACAGAAAGCAGATTCTAAGTTCCCAGCAGTTGCTGAGCAAATGATTTGGTGTCATTAGACAGTGTTATCCTTAGAAAAATAAGATTGCCAGGAAAGGTTATTTTTCAAACCTACAAATTGCTGTGTTTTTTTTTCTGTTTTTCAGACAGCATGTTTTACTCATGACACAGTCTAATCGTCCTAAGTCTACTACTATTTCTTAGGAGAAACATCTCAGTGATACAAATACCTTGGAGGATGTCATAGCTTTTCCAAAGAAGAAAAGTATCTTCCCATAGTGGCTAATTGACTAAATGGAGTTACAAGAAAGCTACATTTTCTTTTTCACAAAGCCAATAATCTTTTCTTAGCTGAGAATCCAATTCCAGAAACACAGTTCTGCTATATATTTTCTACTAATCACTGACAGTTTTATACGAGTATAAAATTTCCATAGCCGGAGTCCACAAACTTTCAAGCTGTCCCTTGAATCCTTTTCCATCAATACCTAGATTCTAAAGGAGTACAATCTGTCTAGCCTGCAAAGCAAATATCAGCAGGCCATTTGACTGGCTTAATTTGATATATTTATAGATCTCACCAGGCTAAATGTGGAAGGCACACTATACTCTGCATTTTCTACCAGGATCATTTTGGGTGGAAGAAGGTCATGTCAATGTAGAAAATCTTAACCTGTCACTTTCCAAACTAGTCAAGTCTTTCCATACCAAACAAAACAAATCAAAACAAAGAGGACTGAACATCCAACAAGAATCAAGGATTCAGTTATTCAACAAGCTACTGAAATCACTATGTGACATTTAATGACATATGTTAATTTATTCATCAACTAAAGCCCATTTAGAAATGAAAGTAGCTGAAAGGTCAAAAGAGAGAAATCATAAGGTAAATTCATTATCTTATTCAACAAATGAAAAAAACATCATGGCACATCAACAAATAAAAGCCATATGGTCGTTTCAATGGATAATGAATCAACCTTTGATGAAATTAGAAAGTCAATTTTTATAAAACTATTAAGTATTATCCTTAAAAATCAAACCTGAATTTAATCAAACATCCACATACATGTAACCTACAGGGACTATATTAAGTGGCATCAAGAGAGGATGCAATAAAACCCAGAGAACTTTACAGGACAAATAACCTGGTTTCTTTAAAAAAAGTTAAACGTGGAAAAAGGAGACAAAAGGAGCCAGGGCTAGAATCAAACAAAGAGTGAAAAAAGGAGAAAAATTTAAATATCAACACTTAAAAGAGCATTAGGAAATATAGCAACCAATCACAATGGTTGCGAATTTTATTCAGATCATGATTCAAACAGTTACAAATGTAGGAAATCTGATCATGGATTAGATAATGAATAATAATGTTAAGGGGTTATCATTAATTTTTATGTGTGCCAATTGTGTCATGGCTATATTTAAAAATAGAAGGGTCCTTATCTTTTAGAGATACATACTGAAATATTTATATGCTAAATGATAAGATGTCTGGGACTTGCTACAAAATAGTAAGAGAGAAGGGAAATGACTGGGATTAAGATGAAACAAAATTGGTAACTGCTGAAGTGGGTGATGGTTACATGGAGATTCATTAAACAATCTTTTGTATTTTCAGGTTTTCAATGTGCATGCTTAAATGGATATTGTATATGTACTCGTTTAAATATATGCTTATATTTATATTTAAAATTTAAAAATGCAAAAATATAATGATTTTAGGTTTTTCAAAACATGTCTTTATATTGTAAAACTAGAATGATATTCTGTATCATCTAAGAACATCTGCTTTTAGCTAATAATCTAAATGATCCTTAACAGTGACACTCTAGAGGAGATTTTTATGAATGTCCAACACAAGTGAAGGATATTGACTAGCAGTGCTACTACTCAGCATTGGTCTTAAAGTTCTAACCAATGCAATAAGGTAGGAATTAAAAAATTATGAGATAACTTTAGAAAATGAGAAGATAAAATAATCACTATCTGGAGATGATATGGTTGGATACCAGTAGTAACTATCAAGAAAATCCAAGGAAATTATGTGATCATATGCACAGCAGCAATAGAAAATATCAATCAGGTCAGTCAGGCATGAATCTAACAACAAATGTGAGAATGGGAACTATATTAAAAGAGTCATACATTAAGAAGGTGAATTTGGCCCATGGTTGTGGGAGAAGATGGCATTCCACTAAAGGGAAAAACCACATAAATGTAGAGGTAAGAAAGTAAATGTCATGTTTGGTGGTGAAAGGCAGCAGTTCAATTTGACTAGGACATAGATTATAAATAAGGAGGTGAAGTTAATGAAGCTATAAAATAATAATGCACTCATACCAGAGAAGCCTTGATAACCTGGTTGGAACTGATGTTTAATATGTAGGCCATGAAGAGAGTTATGCTTTTGAGTAGGGTCATAATTAATTAAACGAATGGTCTATTCTACAGCCTTTGGAAGGGGAAGACATGGAGATGAGACAAGTGAAGGAAGTGAGAGTAGAAGAGGGTTTGAGGATAACAGTGTTTGCAAGAAAATGATGGAAAAAGAATAGGGATCATATTCAGGAAATGATACTATATTTATATACATTAAAATTTGAGAAGCGCTAACTGCTGGAGTTCCTTTGTATTTCACACCTTGTGCTGCACCTCTTTCTAAGGCATTCAAACTGCTTATCACACATTTTCTCATTACTCTTCAAGCAATCTATGAAACACTCATCATGTTAACAGAGGAACTGAGGCCCATTCTCAATATTCAATACTCATTGGTAAAACTAAAACGTCTGTTACAGCTAAAGTTGTCACTGTGCTTTCCTAATCTCACTAGACTACATGTCTGTTGATATAAAGGATCCCATTAAGATGAACAATACCATAATTGGCTTGAAATGATATGTTTTTTACACAGATGATGAAGGCAGTGATGTGCCTATGAGTTATAGAAGCATCTTCACTCCAGGAAATGATTTCTGACTAATGTTTCAAACAATCTAAACTTTCAGTACTTTGCAGCAAGGAGCCTCCCTGAAAGTACAGCAAAAAATGGGTTCTAGGATTTAGACACAATCTTCTAAGTGTTTCGGGTTTGAGCCAGGCTTCTTTGAACAGTGGCTCTGCAGGCAAAAAGCCTGACTAATATTCCTTAGAATGTCGCACGTGCAGCTTGAAACACGCCTCTCTAAAACCCCAGACTGCACGTTGCTATACACTATTTAGCCAAATTACTGCAGTTCTGTGTTTGTGTGATGGTTGTGGACATAAATAGTTTATGTTTCCACAAACACAACATTTTCCTCACTGAGGCCAAAAATTTCTGCATAGAAAGCAATGAAGCAGTAAAAGTAGGTTTGAACATATGAATCTTGCTCCATAACACTTGGCTAATTTCAGTCCAGATATTTTCCCACAACTCCCAGGAGTTCCTTGTTCCCAAGTTCGTGATCAGAGTAGCAAAACATCTCTCCTTGTAATACAATGTGTTATTAAATGTATATCTGCCGTTTTTAGGTTTCCAGTACAAATTCTATAGTAACCAAATAACACATGAAAATCTAACTTTTTTAAGTACTCTATGTCATTTCACTCATGACCAATCTGAACAGGAATAAAACCAGGTTTCAAAAAAACATATAATTTTAAGTGCTTTACTTAAAGAAAACAATTTTCCTTTTTTCTTGCCCCCCACCCAACCCCAGGACTAGCTGGTCATAATAATTCTTATTTCTCTAAAGAAAATACACATTTTAGGTCAGAGAAATAGGCCATGGGGAGGTAGTATTGCTCCAAATTCTGTATCTTTAGCAGAACAGGGCCAAAATGATAAATTAACTTTACATTATGCCTAAAGAAACCTTACCTAAAGCCCTGTGCTTTTTCTTTCTTTCTTTTTTTTTCTTTTAATTTTTGGGGCTCCACATCCAAATGTAACAAGCACCTGTTTTTCTATTGTTGGCGTTCAACCTAATGTTGTTCAATGGGAAGGAAGCAAACAGGTGTGTGCACTCCCTTTCTACATTACATAGTATTTAAAAAATTGGGGTTATGCACCCTGCTGTTATCATCTGGCCTTGCTGCTATGTGCGCGCGCGCACACACACACACACACACACACACACGCACACACACACACACACACACATCATGCAGTTGTTAGAAAAATCTAACGGAAATCATCTTGGTTATAGTTAAACCAAAAAAGGGCATGTGGAAGAAGATCATAAAAAGTAGAGCAAAGGTCAGGGCCTTATCTCAGCTTGCCTGGCTAAATTCCTGCATCATCAGACACAAGGAATATTAAGGTCCATACATAGGACCTTAGTTATAATTTATTAGTTTTTTCCTGGTAGCACTGTATCTATCCATGTACGTGGGCTAATAAAACACTTCCATCTCCTGGAGCTGTAATAACTCAGAATGACTGAGGTCTTCCCCCTCTTCTTTTAAAACATAAACCATTTTTGTAGGCGCTGCAAGCATGTGTTTAATACAGATCTTTGTTCTTTCCATCCGTTACTACAAAGCCACCTAAAAAATCAAAGCATTCAAAACCAAATGCTAGGCTGTGTTCATTCTTCCAATTCAGTTGCCTCGTATAGTCAATGCAGTTCCTGGAGGAGAGTCAAAGTCTTCAGTTGAGATTTGCCATTTACTCAAAAGCTTTCAAAAAGTAGAACACTTTGCAATATGAAATATGTGTAGCAGGAATTTGTATTTTTAGTTCAGCTCAAATAGGCATAGCCAACACCTAGTGAGGCATGTTCTAATTCAATAACCACAGAATCCAGTGACTCCCATAATGGAGAGACATGTGTAGGGGTTATACTGCTGAATCCCTTGGTGGGATGACAGGCTTGTTGTAGTGATGCCTCTAAGCAGAAAACAAGGCCTTGCCAGGAAAACAAGACCTTGCTAAGAAGAAGAAACAAGACCTCTGATCCTATTCTTTAAAAAGGCCTGATTTAGGCCAGGCACAATGGCTCACGCCTGTAATCCCAGCACTTTGGGAGGCCAAGGCAGGCAGATCACAAGGTCAGGAGTTCAAGACCTGCCTGACCAACACTGCAAAACCCCATCTCTACCAAAAATACAAAAATTAGCTGGGTGTGGTGGTGCATGCCTCAGGAGGCTACTCAGCTACTCAGGAGGCTGAGGCAGGAGAATCACTTGAACCAGGGAGGCAGAGGCTGCAGTGAGCCGAGATCGTGCCATTGCACTCCAGCCTGGGTGACAGAACAAGATTCCATTAAAAAAAAAAAAAAAAAGGCCTGATTTATTTATGGCTTTTCCCTTAAGAAATCCTTACTTCTGAAAATTTTTGAAATATGGAACACTTTTGTTGAAAGAGTCAGACACTTTTCTTGGTTTCATGCTTTTTCGGTGTGTTAGAACTTCAATCACAGGATAGCATTGTCTCTGAATAGACATCAGTCATAGGTGGGAGATCTTTTCTGTCTGGAGGCTCCTATCATTTCCTTATGCCTTTCCTGCCTAGCATTATACTACAAATGGATCCTTGGATTTTCCTCCAAGTTTCAAAACCTGAGGGAAGTGAGTCATTTCTCTACTGAGGTCACACCAAGTCCTAGGAATACAATAGCTAGTAGTTCAAAGGATCTTAGTTACCAGAGACATGTTATAAAAATTCAGCAATCCAGTTGGGTGTAGTTGCTCACACCTATAATCCCAGCACTTTTAGAGGCTGAGGCGGGTGGATGGCATGAGCCCAGGAGTTCAGGACCAGCCTGGGCAACATGGTGAGGCCCCATCTCTACAAAAATTTTAAAAATTAGCTGAGCATGGTGGTGTGTGCCTGTGGTCCCAGCTACTTGGGAAACTGAGGTCCAGGAGTTCAAGGTTAAAGTGAGCCATGTTTGTGCCACTACACTGCAGCCTGGGCAACAGAGCAAGAGCCTGTCTTAAAAAATATCAGCAATCCTTCATTGGCCCTTCATGCTGCTTTGCATAAAAAGGTTATCAAAAGCTGTCAGATGGCTACAGGGGTCTATCACAGCCACTGAGTCTGGCCTGAAGCTCATGCTGGGGGAGCTAACACTCTACTTGCCAAAGTACTGTGTGTCCATGTGCTTAAGCTTGTGCATGTATGTGTACGTGTGCATGTGTGCGTTTGTGTGTGTGCGTGCGTGCCTGTGATCGTGGGTGTCCCTTTCCTTGAAAAATCAAAGTGCATCCTGTCACCCAGTGACTGAAAGGCTGCTTTTTATTCTTTAGTTTTTTGTAGAAGAAATGATCTGGAACTGAAGGATTCACTGATAAATAAGCATGTAAGTTACTTTGTGCTTAATTATATCTCATCACTCCTGTTATCAAAGCTCTTTTCCTACAGCCAGGAAAGTGTCCAAGACATCTCATTATTTTCCCCCATTTGTGTTGTCTAGTTTCTTGCTTGTTTGTTTTCAGTCTAATCAATTGATAGCAGTAGTCCATCTTGAAGCCAAATATAATTTTAAGCAGACTAAACATAAATTGATTCATTAGTTAACAATAGTATTAAAACACATCATCATTCTTTAACATTTAAAAAATACCATTTTATTCTTTGCTCTATTTAAGCCTTTAAACACCTACTTGGCCATTTTGTTCATTTGTCTGCTTTCATTTTTTGTTTTGTTTGTATGTTTGTTTTAAAGAACACAACTCCATTTCATTTGTCAATTATTTTCACTGTAAATGACTACTACAAAGGTCAACAAGCAGAACACATGGATGAAACAGAATAGAAATGACAAATGCATGAATAGCATCAAAATATTTCTGCTTGGCTGGGTGTGGTGGCTCATACCTGTAATCCCAGCCCTTTGGGAGACCAAGGTGGGCAGATCACTTGAGGTCATGAGTTCAAGACAAGTTTGCTCAACATGGTGAAACCCTGTCTCTACCAAATATACAAAAATTAGCTGGGCATGGTGGTGTGTGACGGTAATCCCCGCTACTTGGGAGGCTGAAGCAGGAGAATCGCTTGAACCCGAGAGGTAGAGGTTGTAGTGAGCTGAGATCGCACCACTGCACTCCAGGCTGGGTGACAGAGCGAGACTCCATCTCAAAACAAAACAAAACAAATATAAAACAAATATATATATGTATATAATATTATATATAATATATTTATGTTGTAAATATATTATATATTTTAATTATATATTATATTATAAATTAATATATAATATATTGTATAATTAATATATAACATATTTATATAATTATATAATATATTATATATTATAGTTATAACATTAATATATTATATATATTTATTTAAAAGTTGGAACTAGGTATGGGCAAACCCACAGTAACATCCACAGAAAACAGAAAATTCTGGCCACACTTTTTTTTTTAAACTTACTCGAATTATCAGAGAGAAAGTAAACAAAAATATAATGTGATGGTGGATGTATGGGAGAAAAGGAGAGAGCAGGCAGGATTTGGGGTTTGTGAAAATTCAGCATTTCTTAGGATTTAGACAGCGAATTTGAAGTTCAACTCAATTAGGAAGGTCTAGGATGCCAGTTTTGTAAGGTAAATAAGGCGTAATACCCTTCAAGGACTAAAGTTAGATAGTCACAGGATAGTTTACCGAAACCAGAAGGATTTTTATTGTACAGGGCTGGTTACTTGCCTTAGTCTGTTCCTTCTTTTTGAATGAACCACATTTCTTGGGTCGACAGGCTGGCAGCTGTTGCAATTTATGGTAAAGTCTAGCTTCAAATTCTGATGGGAAGCTGGAGTTTCCTACATAGGACTATCATAACAGCAATATGGCAACAAAGGAACTTCATTGATAAGTCTAATGAAATTTAATCTGTTAAGTGGGGTATGTAATCTATGTTGCTGGAATCACTTTCGAGAGACAGGTACACTAAGTATATACACAAAGGTCGAAAGAGAAAAGATGACTGAGCTAGGAATTGAGTCACATGGTCTTTTGATTTGTGGGACCAGGGCTTCAGGCTCAACATAACAAAGCTGACCACTTTCACAACTCTGACAGATGAGTCATGAATGATCCAAGAGATAAGAGATATAGCTGAATTAATAAAACTTCAGCTGTATTTTACAAGCTCTGTGACTAGGCATAGCATGAGGTCAGTACAAAGTTCCAACCATGCTTAGATCAGAGAACCACTAGAGCAGAGTTCCAGACAGAAGAAATCCATCACTATCATAGTAATGGTAGGAAATATCAGGCGTGGCACCAAAAATCTTAACCATAACTACCCTAAAAATCATCAGGAGGATTTCAGAAGCAAAATAACAAAAAGGACATACCCTCAGTGCTTAGCTAAACTCTATGACTTAATAAGGTAAAAATGAATATTTGAAGTTAGATGAGAAGTAATCATTTTAACGAGGTTGACATGGATCTGTACTGATTCCAAAGACAGAATTTTTATGTGTAGCACTTCTAATTCTCCAGGCATAATTTATGATAAGAGACAAGTTCCTTAAAAATTATTTAAAGACTGATAACATGCGCCATTGCTGCCAAATAGGAAGAGACATACTAAATTACCCTTCACTTCTCACTTGCTCCCTACTTACTCCTTTTACTAAAAACAAAAACAAAAACAAAAACAAAAACACCAAAAAAGTTACCAAATATGCCTGCTTACCATTACATGTAAGGCTACTAGACTCTTTATAGACAATTTCCATAAAACACAGCATCCAAAAATGGAAAAATGGAAATTAACTTTGAAAGTAAAGAAAGGCCTAACAAATTTAATTGGATTATCATCGTTACCTGTGATAAACACTTTTCTGTCCCAGAAGCATGAAAATTGGAGAGGCTGTCTAGATTCTTTCACATGCTAGAATTGATGTGTAGAAAATATTGTTTGGGATATGGTTTCTATAAAGTGCAGAGAGACTGAACCATCAAAGTCATTACTGACTCAAGGAGAAAAGTGTAAGGAAAAGGGCCATGTCAGACTTATTACCTATGTAGGTTCACCCTGCCATCCATTATCCAACTTACTGGGTGTGAAATGTTAAAAGTAGAACTAAGATTCTGGGATTACCATTCTGTTGGTTTTCTTATTATTGAAGAAATAAATGTACTCATTCTTAATAGTCATATTTCTAAAATAAATCATCACCAACTATATTTCAATATAGCTGAGAGTAAAACATCACAAAGCACTTTAAATGTGCTCACAACTACCATTTCTACTGGGCATGCTCTTTATCACGTTCTGGTTATAGGTGATCTTCAAGGTAGGTCACAAGGGAAGAACCAGAGAAATGAGAAGCAAAGAAAGAAGACATTTTGTAATTGCAAAAATGGAGGTGTGCTCTGGATGGCATGTTTTGTTCTTAAACATCTTCTTTCCTCTTTATAGCATAACAACTTCATAGCGTAACATTATAGAATAACTCGATAGTGTAACAATAATTTTTTACAGTAATCTGTCTTTTGAAGTAGAAATCATATTCACCACGGCCAGTAGGTATCTGGCATTGATAATGCTAGCTATGCATTGTAAAGATATGTCTTTTGCTTCTCTTCTTTCTGGTTCCCTTTTTTGGAGAAGAAATGAATGCAGATAAAATTCAAGAGTTATCTGTATAGTAAAGCATGAAAATTCTTAGCTAAGACAAGATAAACTGACATTCATTAAATATCCACTATGTGCCAGACATTCTAGCATCTTAACACCTTTAGTCCTTACAATAATCCTAAGAAATAGGTGACACTTTCTCTTTCTCAAATTTGAAAACAAACAAACAAACTGAGGCTGAAAAAAGTTAAATGGCATGCCTGTGTTCTCAAAATAATAAAGAGAAATTCCAAGGCAGGTTACTTGCTAGGCCCATAATACAGCCACTGAAATATCCTGCCCCGTGATGCCTTTTTCATTCCAGAACTATAAACGTCACCTTGTAGTTAAAAACAAACAAACAAGGCCATTAGAGAAGCCATATTCTACATCTGACTATTTCTCTATGTTTGCAAACTATATTGTCAGAGAATGAGACTTAAAATATTACTTTTAGGTTGTGTATTCTTAGCAGGAAGCCCATGTGAATCAAATTGATGCATTTTAGTCTTCACTCATGGAAAATGCTCAGTCTCCATTATCTAGCTTTCTGTTGTCTGTTTCAGTTTATCTGTCTATCTATCTATCTATCTATCTATCTATCTATCTATCTATCTATCTATCTAGTTTTCTAGTTGTCTGTTGTCTTATATTTTTCATTAAGCTTTCCTAAACACTAGAAAACTAAACTGATCTTGAGTAGTTAGACTAAATTATAATAGGAAAGTTATCAGAAATTCAATGACGTGACCACGTAGTGCCAGAGTGTTATAAGGGATTCTATTTAACCTCCATTCAGATGATCATCATTTTCCTTTTAAAAAATATGTCTTAAAAACAACTTCATTTCATAATGATTGTAGTTAGAAAAAAATACACACTTTACTTTTTTATGAGAACAAAGAGAAATGCATATACATACAAACGCATATACAAATATAAATATGCTGAGTTATAAACACCATCAGGGAGTTATGGCAATAGGAACTATTCCAAATGCAATGCTGAATTTAGTTATGATGCTTGTGCAATATTTAATATTTGCGTAAGATCTCTGATTGACCCCAATGCAAAATTAATACCATTAGATCCTTTAAAAGCTGACTGTATACAGCAAAGAGATAGGGAGAAAAGATAAAAAAAAGTATTTCTATAAGAGATGCACATAAATCATATAAAATAAAAAAATTATCTCCAGGGACATTTAATGTCCAGGGACATTAATTGCTGACTTGTAATTTTCTTCAACCTCATTTGTATATAATATGCAAATCATGCACAAGAAACTCTTAAAAATAGGTCTGATGGTAGCACTCCTTAATTAAAAGTTAATTCCTGACTGTTAAGTACTTTAAATGAGCAACATTTAAATAAATGGGCTGTTCTAAATAGTTAACATAAGACATCTTTTGTTTGGTTAAATTACATATGAGGATCATTTAATCAGACTTGCTTTACATAGTTATCCCTAACAAAAATAATGCTAAAAATCAGAGTGGCAGACATATTTAAAGTGTTTACTAATGGCAACCAACTGCAAAATTGGAAGAACAATGCAAAATGTGACTTAATTTGTGTAATTTTCATCAGTCTCTTCAGTATTTTGTTGATTTTTTACTGAATTTTATTCAACTGACTATGCCAAGCCTTGTCTTAACCCATTTAAAATTTGAAATACAGATGCACACGTTCTCAGAACCTTTTGAGACAAAATATATATATATATAAAAAATAAAATATGCCACGTTCATTGGCTCACACCTATTACCCCAGCACTTTTGGAGGCTGAGACAGGAGTATTGCTTGAGCCTAGGAGTTCGAGACCAGCCTGGGCAACATAGTAGTACCAGACCCCATCTCTACAAATAAAAAAATTTAAAAATTAGCCAGGCATGGTGGTGCGGGCCCATAGTACCAGCTACTTGAGAGGCTGAGGTGGGAGGATCATTTGAGCCCAGGAAATGGAGGCTGCAGTGCATGCCACTGTATTGCAGCTGGGGCAATGGAGTGAGACCCTGTCTCAAAAAAATAAAAATAAAAATGAATAATAATAATAATAATAATGAAATTTGAAATATGGCAAGGTAAATCACAGGTTTGTTCAAAATAAGTTAAAGCTATAGAAGAAATCTGAGAATCATAGAATTTTCTATTTACTTCAGTGATAAGAGAGCTGAGGCACATGGCAAAAATGTTACATAGTTTTTACCTACGATTACATATAAGAGGCATGATTAAAATATAAACGTTGTAGTTTCAAATGCACCATTAACATTTTCACTTAGGCTTCTTTGTTTCCTAAAAATAAGCAGTCAATGTTGAGTAGAAATGTCAAGAAATCAATAAAAAGTAATTAGGAAGAGTGTTTAATGTCCTTGAGAAAAGCTTTGAAGGCAAAAAGGGAATCTTTGGCTTAGTGAACAGTCAACATTCTTACATTTCCTTCCATAACAGAAAGAAAAGGCAATATTTTAAATTACTTTTTTAATAAAAATAAAACATACAGATGTCAAGTGTCACCCTGGGCCATATTGCAGTTCATATGGTTGCTTTCCATCATAAAAATCCATCAGGGAAAGCTGTCCCAGGTACTGACTCCTTCCTATAGGCAGTCAGTGTTATACGTACCCATGTGTGACAACAAGCAACAGAGAAGGAACCCTCGTGTTAACACCCAGTTGCTTTAGCTAACCATTCCTGTCATCTTAGAGGAGAGAAACTGAAAGAAAGGAAAGAATTATTATGTGACTTCAATATGCCAGGGCAAAAATATACATGATGTCATAGGCTCTCACAATAACCTATAAATTCTGTATTATTTACCTGCACTTATTAGAAAGTAAATAATATCTCAGACAGATTAGGAGTTTTACAGGTGGAAAACAGCAGAGCTGAGATTCAAACTCAGATCTCTGACCACAAAGTCCCTACTCAAATGTCTTAAGTATTTTCAGTGGAGGTTTTTATTGAGAACTAAGGACTCCTTTCAGAATGTGGGGAAAGCTATCAATTTTTGTTTACATGTATAAATAAAAACGAAGCATACAATTTTGGAGTTTCATGGACCTCTTTTTCTGAAGCCAATTCAAGTTAAGAACTCTTCAAATGAGGTCTGGCTCTAAATGACCTTTGACATTTTCCATAATTTAGAATACTCAATAGCATGATTCCATTAGAGATAAGACTAAAAGCTGTTTCCTTCTATGCATTATTTTATTTGCTTTGTTTCAGACGTCTTTTTCAATAATCTGTTTTACTATTTCAGAAGCAGATATAAGAACATTTGAGAACATCACCAAAATTATTGTAGATCAAGATAATATAAATTCAGAAAGGAAAACTTAATTAAGAGTCTTTTGGATTATGTTAAGTATAAGAAGGATGATTTAACCTTTAGGACTTTATTACAAATACTGCCACTATTATTTTGTTGTACAGATTATTTATGATAATAAAGGAATATTTTATTTAAAAGGTATCCCTGTAGATTAAAAAAAATACTTCATACATATAACTTCAGAAGCTGGTGGGGGGATGAGGCCAAGGAGAAAGACAGTCTCTAATTTTTTTCATTTTATTGAGAGAACAAAGATGCTTACCAGGCTTAAATATTCTTATTTTTAAGTTTGGACTAGCATTATTTAATACAAAAGCCCAATTTTCTGAAAGAAAACTGCAGTCACTTATTTTTTTTAAAGTACATTCCTTCTGAAAAAAATCTCAAAATGCTACAAACCAATTCAATATATTTTTATATATGTGTTTGCAGAGTGCACAGCTTCAAACACACCAGGGGGCTGTACCTAAATCTTTTTTATAATATCATATTTAATGGGAAATTCCAAGTTGAATTATTTTAACATTGAATACAGAAACCCACTCATATGACTGTAAACACCTTTGGAATGAAATATAACCGTGTCATTGCTGAATGGTTAAAGGTAACAGTTTATTTCATGTTAAATTTGAAACAATCTCTGACTAATTCTTTCCTTCTCCCCTCAATTGCTCTGGAAACAGTTACGAGCAGGCATTTTGCTATAGTGACTTTTTTTCCCCCTCATATCTTTCTCTTAGGAGTATGACAAAAGATTTGAAAGAAAATCTAGCTTTTAAGTTTGTACAATCTTCTTATCATAGGACATTATTACCACTGATTTTAGGTAACATATTGTTACTACTACTAATATGTTGTTATTATTGCTAATCAATGTAAATATTACAATGTATTTTTATTTTATAGAAATGGAATGGCAAGTCTGCTATATCTAATAATTTGTTATAAATTACTCTAGATTAATCTGAATTAAAAGCATCATTTGTCAAGTGATGAATAAGATTGTAGCCCAGCACAAAATACATTTTTCTTTACAAGGTATTGTTTTCTCTACAAATAGATTTCTTTTTACTTGTTTAGAATATTCAGATAATAGAATTAAAAAAATAAAACTGGCTTTATAATAGAATCTTGTAAACTTCTAAATAATTTGAATTGTATTAACTCTGAAAATTAAATAGCATTCATCTGCAAAGAAAGGGAGATTCATTTCTAAAGCTTTCTTTCTATTGAAATCCCTATTCCATAGGAGTAATTATGACTGTATGTTTTAAAGACCAACGGAGTCAAAGTATACAACAAGTGTGGCTAATATTTGGTGAAGTATTATTTGAGAAAATTTAAAATTCTGAAAGAAAACTACCATTCCTTTTTTATGACCCCAATCACCAGGTCTCAGGGACTATTATAAAGGAATTTTTAAAATTTGGGTATCTGTAGTGTTATAATTAGAGGCTAACGTTGCTAAGTGAAATTGTCAATCAAATCTTCCTTAAAACAAATGTAATTTTATAATTCTACAGTCTTGTAAAATTACACACACACACACCCCTATATATACCCATGCACTTCTTTATTTTATTTTATTTTATTATTATACTTTAAGTTCTAGGGTACATGTGCATAACGTGCAGGTTTGTTACATATGTATACTTGTGCCATGTTGGTGTGCTGCACTCATCAACTCGTCAGCACCCATCAACTCGTCATTTATATCAGGACACTTCTTAAAGTTCATAGTTTTCAAGTTTAACTTAGAAAAAAGCTAATTGACCATCATATGCACAGCAAGCCCCATGCCAAAACTATTCCATTTGACTTGCTCTGTAGCTTATCACAGACTCTCAGATAAATTAATAAAACTGTATGCATTGTTTCTTGTTTACCTACTCAGATACTTATGAGTCCCATTTATCTAGCAGTAGAAAAATAAATGAGAGAAGATATAAAATATTCTATCTATGCCTACATCTGATCTGTTTGTAAATATAATTAACATTTGAAAATCCTCCATAAAGCTTCATCCAAAAGGGGCTTCTCCACGACAGTCACAGACCTTTGGTCTCTACTATACTGCTATCAGCTCAGATCCATTAGAGACCAAGATTTACTTTTTGTGAAACTGCTATAGGCATCTAAACCTGGGTTTGGATAATTTTTTATCAGTTCAGTTTATCTCATTTGCTAGATCATTTTCTGTAAGCAAACTCCTCTTAAGTAGATTAACATCCTTTAGATCTGGGTGTCTACCCTCCCTCTGTGTCTTAAAATATGGCCACAATTTTTAAAAAGAAATATATAGAAATAGTCAAAGATAAAGTGGGGAAGCCTTGGTAGGTTGGGCAACTCCTTGTAACTAAAGAAAGCAAAGACTTGTTGAGGACACGTAGGAAATGTTTTTCAATGGGACTCATTGCAACGGCAGGCAGGGTTTAACTTCAAACTATTCAAGATTTATCTTCAACTTTGAAGTTCTATTATTCCAAGGATAGGATTAAACTTGATATACACCAATGATGCTGGTGATTTTTGGCTAAACTCAAAAATTTTCATATTTAAGCAAGATCTGATATGATTTTTTGCAGATCACAAAGTGCTACATGTAAGTCTTAACTTCAGGTATCCCGATTTTAATTCATCAACTAGTACCTTGTTCACACAGGGATGGAAAATAAAGACTAGATCAAGAGGAGATTCCCTCTCAAAGTGGAGAAACACCTAATGTCCTTCACACATCTTCTACTTCTGTACATCTCTAAAGCAAACGTTTTGCCACTTTAGCACTTTTCGTCAAGGATAGCAGAGGCTACTTAAAATACATTGTCACTTATCCCATGCTGATTGCTATTCCTAAAAGCTATATTTTATTAAATATAGTTTTAAAAATTCAAGTGGCTACCAAAGAGCATTTTTATGTCCAGAGTTTTATAAATATATCCAACAATAGAAACAACTCCACATTTTTTAAAGTCAAACCAATATTTTTAGAGGCCACAAAAAGCACACGTCAATGATCGCAAATCTCAAATGACAGGCACTAACGGTATGTTTGTCCCCATAGATTACTAATTTCATTGATGAGACTTTCTATAGCTTTTATTGGCCATCAGCCAATGAACGGAGGTGGGGGGGAACTAAATGCACCAGGACCAATAAAACCTGTCTGCAAATGATAAATATAATCTTGTTTGTGCTATGACTTGAGAAATATTACATTTTAGTGATATTTTTCCAAGAAGGAATACTTAAATGTGATCCATTAATTTCATGACAGTAGTGGCAATAAAATATGAAATAATGAGATTTATTGCACAGAAAGTGCAGGCAACACTTAAGTATTTTTCAGAAATCATAAAATTCTTGAGCCTTGGAAAACCAGAATTTGCTTTTTAATACAGATTTTTAACTATCCCTTTTGTTTGTTTATCTTACTGTTGTTCCATTATAAGATATATGATTGCTTGCTTTTTATTTGGTTACGTGATATGTAGATTAATCTTCCAGTTCATTATACAGAAGTTGTTTCATTTTTTCTTCTGCAAAGCCACTTGTACAATTTAGTAAACCTTAGCCCAATACTATTACCGCTCTTCAAATGAAAATATCCAGATTATAAACTCTTGAAAACAGGAAATGATCATTTTGAAGATTCAACTCTAAATTCACTTAATCCAGCTCAACAAATCACTAAAAATTATTTAGCAATTGGTCACACTTTTATTTAGTATGTCCCTCCCACCTCTACTGCCTCCCCAAAGGACACTGGGAGATGGGAGATAGAAAGAAGAAATTAAGGAAACATTGCTTTTAACACACCTTGCATATATCATTCCTTGTTACAATGTCTGGTAGGCAACTAGCAATTTGTTAAAGTAACTCATTTCCTCTGACTCATTCTTTGTTACTGAAGGGCTACAGCTCTGTTCTATAAAGAACCACTACTTTGTAAGTGCTTGTTCAGCATATTCCATTTTTGCTGATGGTATCTGAAATTAATCAGTGTGCCAATCTGAGCAAACACAAAGGCGTCAGAAAGGGCAGTGATGGCAAAGACCATCTTTAGCAGGAGTCGCTGCAGTGGAGGTCTAGGGTTTTCCTGGTGAAGCCATCACTTTTTCAAAGATTGATTGTGTTGTAACACCACCTCAGTGAAAGCAATATATTTCAACCACTAATTTTCTTAAAATATTCTCAAATTAAAGAACAGACCATACATGTTGTGAACATTTTTGTATCTAATGCTTTGTTAAATTTTCCTGTCTTAGTTCTAAACAGTTTGTATTCTAAAACAAGCCATGTCATGGGTAAAAGTTAAGAATACAACAGGTTTCTATTCCAATGTGTTCTATCCTGTGAGCTGCTGACCAGTAGAAAATGAATTACATTTCCCTTTCTCTCTCTCCTTCCTTCCTTCCTTCCTTCCTTCCTTCCTTCCTTCCTTCCTTCC
>NC_045440.1:30937079-30962054 GCF_002776525.5 Piliocolobus tephrosceles | reverse complement strand
TCCTTCCTTCCTTCCTTCCTTCCTTCCTTCCTTCCTTCCTTCCTTCCTTCCTTCCTTCCTTCCCTCCCTCCCTCCCTCCCTCTCTCCCTCTTTCTCTCTTTCTTTCTTTGTCTCGCTCTGTCACCCAGGATGGAGTACAGTGGCACAAACATGGCTCACTGCACTCCAGCCTGGGTGGCAGTGAGACCCTGTCTCCGACTTCTTGGTTCAAGTGATCCTCCCACCTGACTTACAGGAATCATAGGCTGGGATTGTAATTCTGGGATAACAGGCATGAGCCACCATGCCAGGCTGAATTATATTTTCTGTACCCATCAATTTACCAAAAAAAAAAAAAAAAAGACATAAAATAATGCATTCAGAACTGCCCCTTATTTAAAACAAATATCCCTATCAATACCCAGAATCCGGAAAACAACTGTTTTGGAAGAAGAAAAATAGGTAGAAGTTAAAGAAAGTAACACAATACAATCATTTCAATGAAAGTCGTAAGATTTGTTTATATGTGTTTATGTGGCCGAAATAATTATTTTTCTTATTCTAAGTAGCAGTGCTACTTCAAAGATATACAAATGATATTCAGCTGATTCAAAAAACAAACAAACAAGAAGCTGACTTCACATTTTCCTACATGAGGAGAACATCCTTTATGACCTACTGTTATTAGGAGAAAAAAGATTGATTTCATTTGATCCTGTTATTGATTTTCTAACTTCCGATTTGATGTCTCAGATCCTACTGGAAAAGTCTAGGAATCAGAACAACTGGATTGCTTTGCATGTAAGTTATAATAAATATGGCATTATAGCCCAGGTCAAGTATTTGTGGAAACAAGACAAATATTAAAAACATCATTAGCAAGCTATCTCTACAATATCACAGCACAAAAAAGATCAAAGTATTTCTACAATCATTTGGGAAATCAAACAGATAGGATATTTCAGAACTAATAATATTTATTACAATATTTAGACTCCAAAGGGGTCAATGTAAACCTTTTTCTGACTTATGTTGTTGGTGTTCATCCCCTAATAGGTTCAGTTAAAGAATGTCATAGTGCTTCAAGGTCAGATAATAAGACTGCAGAGGCGGGGAATGCCGCCCTTATGATCTTCAAATATTATTTCCTCATCCCTCCCATCCTTTGACCACAATAAACACTGTTATGAAAGAAGTTCAAATATAAAAAATTTCTGTAAACAAATACAATTGAATGCCACCTTGTTAAAACTGTTGATTTATTTAAGGAAAACCAACAGGAAACCCAATTAAATTTGCACTTGTAGGTTAGCCCTCATTTGCTAACTTTTATGCTTGCCCATATTATTGTTGAAAACCCAGCCATTAGAGAGAAGGAAGAATGAAGACAAAAATGGGATGGTAAGACAATAAAAACAGTCTAAACAGCCTTATCATTCACCTCATTTTCTTGACTCCTCCCGCCTCAAGTTTTAAGAAGTGACTGATAACTCTGCAAGTGAAAATTTAGGCCTGGCTTGGTGACTCACGCCTATAATCCCAGCACTTTGGAAGGCTGAGGCAGGCAGATGAGGTCAGGAATTAGAGACCAGCCTGGCCAACGTGGCGAAACCCTTCTCTACTAAAAATGCAAAAACTAACCGGGTGTGGATTGTATGTGCCTGTAATCCCAGCTACTCAGGAGGCTAAGGCAGGAGAGTCACTTGAATCCAGGAGGAGGAGGACGTTGTAGTTAGCCAAGATTGTGCCACTATACTCCAGCCTGGGTGACACGGCGAGACTCCGCCTCAAAAAAGAACCATTCATAGTAATACTGACAAGAGAATCATACATTAATCCATTGTCCTTTAAAAGCCAATCTCTACCAACACAAATGCCCAAACATGGGTTGCTGTTTATTTCAGGAGATTCACTTGATTTTGATACAAGTATGATTTTGTGTATGACTATTAGGCACATGTGAACACTGACACATGTCCCACGCATAGCCTTTTAGAAGAAAACACATTTTTCCACAAGCTTCTTCATGGAAATACATGAGAGTGATGTCCTAGAGTCACTTTTTAGATGTGGGCAGTCTCCAATCAATGCCTTAAAGACGGCACTCAGGATACACTTCCCTAAAACATCCATTTCCTATTGATTTTTGTTGTTGTTATAAATGACTTGTATTCCCACAACAGGAAAAATAATTCAAAGATTTTCCATTTTTGATATTTGGTATGTGAGTCAAGTCTCAAAGATGAGAAGTTGTTAGTTTTACAAAAAGAGTCATCCGAGAAGGATACTTGATTCCTAGCACTTTGATTTATCTTGTGATGAAATGTTAAGGAAAAGTCACATTTGTGATCTCATGATCTCGGTATCCCTTGTCAGTTTATGGACTTTCAAACGTACTTGGGAAAGTTTCAATTTAAGGGGGTCCCGTATTTACCAAGGTGTACCCTTCATGTTTTCTTTCTGTTCAACTAAATGAATGTTGGATAGTTAAAATATCTTGAAATGCTCGTGGAATAAATCAGGGTGAAATCATAGAAATAAATTATAAAGTGATAATTGATCTATAATCTCTAATTTTCTCCATTTATTTTTGTCAAGTTTAGAAAGTGAATCATCTTTTAGTTCAATATATTCACTTTAGTTGACAGCTTGGCCTACTTCAAAATAGATTTTAATAAAGGGAGAAATCAGGAGTTTGTAAGATATGAAACCTTTTGAAAAATGCAAGCTTACTCACATTGAAGACCACGATTAATATTTAAAAATCACCTTCAAATATGCTGGCCCCATAGTCTTTATGCCCCTCTATCACTGAGTTGTTATTCTTCTGGGAGAGCGATGCCAGACTTTTACCAGTGAAAACTGGACAATTACCGGCAAGCCATCATTTCTGGCATTCTTGTGTCTTGATTTCAACACATGGAATGAATGTCACAGTCATAACGAAAGAAAATAGTTCAGATTTCTCGAAAGCAAAGGATGTCTGACTTAACAAAAAGTCCAAACTTGAAGATTTTCTAAAAAGATATTGAATCATTAGTATACTTAAACAATATATATTAGAACAGATATAAATTCTTTGATCCTTCTTGGAAAATAGAGAAGATGAGGATAGGAGCACAAATGCTACTTCCAAAAAATCAGGTTGCTCTGAGAACATAAACAGTACTTGACTTCTGGAAAGTTGCAGAAGGCTTCTAGGGGAAGTACTACTGAGTTGAAATTTGAAGGATGGTAAGTTAATTTAAGTAAGCAAAGGGCCAGCATGGTGTGGGAGTTGTGTGGATTGGGTTTAGACATGCAGAGGAGAGGCCTTGCTTAAAGACCCAGAGGCAGGAGGGGACATAGCCAGTTCCAGTAAGTGAATGTAGGTCAGTGTGACAAGGGTCTAAAGGGAAGGGGACAGGAAAGGAGACGAGAGGAAGGGAAAGGGGATGAAAAGGAATCAGGGCAAGAATATGCAGTAATATGGCGTTGTTTATCTTAAAACGTTATCAGTATGCTCACTCACATGAATTACATATACTAGCTTAGCATAATACACTACATATTCCCTTTCTACTCTTATTTACATTATCAAATAGTTTATCAAGTCCTTCTATTCATAGATATAAACTTTAACTCTATTCTTCTAGCTGATGTGCAGGATTAACTCAAGGTATCAACTAGTGGAGGCGAGCAAAACCAGGATTTATTGTATCTGTAGTGAAAAAAAAAAAAATACTAGTTGAATAAATTAAAAAGGATGCATATTTTTAAAGATAATTCTTAGCTAAGTTCTATGTATGTGTTAATAAATACATATAAGTGTCTTTACACTCACGGAAAAGTAATTACCAGTTATTTCCTTAAAAGAATTTACCCTCGACCTGACTAGATCGTTTGATTTTTTTGTTTATATCAATTGTGAGTTAAATAAAAGCATTCATTTTTGACCTATTATTTCACTCACAGTTTTTACCAGTTGTTCATACTAAAATTTCATTATTATTTCATTAAAAGTAAAATGAAAAACATTCTAATAAATTATATATACCAATATATATGGGGAGGCAATTGTTTTATATTCTTTTTTTTTGTTGTTAGTTAAAGCACCAAAGACAGATACAGAGTTTTAATCAGAACATCTGCTTAAAAAATAACTTGAATAGCTGGGGAAAGCGTGGAAAGAGGAAATGGGAGGGGTCTGCTAATGGGTATGAAGTTTGTTTTTGGAGTGAGGAAAATATCCTGAAGTCAGATAGTGGTAGTGAGTTGTACAACATTGTGACTTTACTAAAAACACTGAAGAGTACACTTTGAAGTGTGAATCTTATCCCGTGTAACTTACACTTTTAATAAAGTTGTCAATAACATTTTATAAATAATTTGAGTTATTGAATCCTAGAAAAGGAGGTATGTACCTTTAAATATTTTCTTAATTTTTTCTTTGTCCTATTCACAGCCAGACCTCTACATTGCTCAATAAGGATTTACACATTGACATTATAGGAACATTAGAACCATCTGTAATCTTAGCATGTTTCTAGAGAAAAGATGGCTCAAAACAACGACGGGTAAGGAATTCTAAACTAATAATCTCAAAAGCTGTACCGATCACATTTATGTGGTGACATAAAACAAGAAGTAAACAAAGAAAGCAGAAAATTTTGTTCTCCTATGTTTGAAGCCATTTTCCATTCTTTTTAAAGTGTCAGTATAAAATTACATCCGCATTTGACTAAGTTCAAAGATGGTTCACACAACAGGACAACTGTCACATAATTCTACTCCATTAAACGTTCTCTACTGACTTTTCTAGGAAAGCAGATTTCATTCCCTACAACTGCATTAATCACTAATCCAGGCAAGCTGTTTAACTAATCAGAATCTGGGTCTGACAACTGCTCTAATTTACTGATTCCATTTTTGTGCCACTACAGCCATACCAAGCCCCTCAATCACTGTCAACTACAGAACAGGAGGAAGTAGACAAGTTTCATTTTTAATGATTACTTAATTAAAGGCAGAGTTAAAGTTGCATGGTTAGTTTTTATCCATGCAAAATTACTTACACACATATTTTCAAACTAATTAGTCATGGAACAAATGCACTCTCTTCTGAAGAAGTGGGAACCCAAATGCAAATTTACAAGGATGGAATCGAGAGAATGTATATTATTTAAGACATCTAAGTACATGTGTCAAAATAACTTTGGGTTAGCTTTAAGGTCTTTATCTGTGGAAGCATTTATAATGGCACTTGTGAATTTTTTTCCAGGAAGGTTTACACCTTATTTGTAAATGAATGAGGTGGAATATGTTTTCAATAAGGAATATATTCCCTTAATCTATCTAGGTGAAGTTCTGTCTGGAGGTAGTGGTTAGACTTAATAGCTTCTGGAACTCTCTCCTAGTCCTGAGATTTTAATATTATATCAAAAGTGAAAATGAAGTAACAGCTCTATGGGTGGTATTTTTATTGTTTCAATTCCATGATATATTTGACCCCAAAAGAAAGACTAGAAAGTCTCCGAAACTAGCCTTGGAAGAATGGGGTAAGCCATAGAGGATGTGAGCCATTCCTCCCCAAACACTGGTGCTAAGGCCATCCTGAACTCAACTGAAGAAGGGGCCTTTGCTCCCTTGTACAGTTCCCCAGGTCACCTCCTCCTAGGCCTTTATGTGGTCATTCTTCCTTCCCGTGAATGCTCATGCCTCTTCTATGAGTCTCGGCTTTCTCCCCACTGCAATAAAGACAGGTATGTCTGCAATTGAAACACCTTAATGCTGTGCTTATGTCTTAAAACGGCCTCGCTGAAATGTAGGCACATTATCAAAATCAGTCCTTGATACTGAGAAGATCCCGACTGCCCGCATGACTCTCCTGTAATGAACTTTTCCTACAGTGGAATCACTAATATGTATTTCTTGATGTTTCTTTCCTTCTGTTTCTTCCATTTTCCAGCTGTTCCTTGAATGTGATAGAAAAGAGGCAATTCTCTCCTTATCCTTTACTTATGTGTTTACTCATTGAAAATTGCTGCTATCTTTTCAGTACTGTTTTTTTTTTTTTTTTTTGAGATGGAGTCTCACTGTCATCAGGCTGGAGTACAGTGGTGCAATCTCGGCTCAATGCAACCTCCGCCTCCTGGGTTCAAGCGATTCTCTCGCCTCAGCCTCTCAAGTAGTTGGGAATACAAGCATGTGCCACCATGATCAGCTAATTTTTGTATTTTTAGTAGAAATGGGATTTCACCATGTTGGCCAGGATGGTCTCGATCTCTTGACCTCGTGACCTGTCTGCCTTGGCCTCCCAAAGTGCTGGGATTACAGGCATGAACCACCATGCCCGGCCATTTTTCAGCATATTGATGTCTAACAGCTTGTTCCATATTACATTGAGGTATCACTGATGGCACTGAAATTTGTTTTTCTAATTCTTAATAAGTCTAAGCCATAATTCAAATGCTATAAAAAGTAATGGGTCCACACTGCACTGATTTGTGAAAATAATATCTGCTTCTGCAATTTATTTCTGTAAGACAGTTCAATTTGAAGTGATCGCCATGTTTTTTATTGGTCTCTAATTGCTCTACAGTAACCAGCCCTAGCACATACATAAATAGGTTGGATATAGGCCTCTTTTTAGCTCTAAAATTAATTAGCTCTCTCTTTTAGAGAATTTTGTCACTGAGTTGAAATTCTACTGCATTACACATTTATGCATTTATGCTGGAGGACTATACTAGCCCCAGGGAAGACTGTAGGCACTTGAGGATGGTCCAACATTATCAAACAGGCCAATAAGAAAGCTCTGTCAAGCTTATAGAACAAAGAGGCAAGTACTCAGCACTAAGCAATCCTCTAATTTATTCAAGCCAAAAATGAGCAGTTAACTCTGGATATGAGTAGGAAAAATTTAATAACTGAATTGAGAGTTTCTCTAATTATCCATGCATCTCCAAGAAATATCTATTTGAAGGACTGAGTGGTGATGAAAATTATAGCCATGACAAAGCTCACAGAGGTGACTAGCCTAGGGCTGTCTTCTCTGATGTAACTTAGAGATTCTCTAACAGAATAGCTGACTCATGCTCAGCTCACACAATACTACTTCAATCTTTCTCAATCCACTTCTCTGAAGAACTTGTTCCTTAAGCTCTAATGTTTAATGTGACAACGAAATCTGCTCTACAGATGGAATTGAATTGCAGGCAACATCCATCTCATCCTATAGCTTACACAACTTTCACTCTATTAACCTACACCAAGTACACAATTTAGGATAGTAAACCATCTTTAAAGATAGATTACATTGGCCAGGTGTGACGGCTCACGCCTGTAATCCCAGCACTTTGGGAGGTCGAGGTGGGTGGATCACCCGATGTCAAGAGTATGGGATCAGCCTTGGCAACCTGGTGAAACCCCATCTCTACTAAAGACACAAAACTTAGTTGCGTGCAGTGGCGCATGCCTGTAATTCCAGCTACTTGGGAGGCTGGGGCAGAAGAATTGCTTGAGCCTGGGAGGCGGAGGTTGTAGTGAGTCAAGATTGCACCGTTGCACTCCAGCCTGAGTGACAAGAGCGAGTATCTGTCTCAAAAAAAAAAAAAAAAGATAGATTATATTGTATTTTAACCTTTCTGAAAAAGAATCATGAGGCTTTACTGCCTTCCGTCTTCAATGAACTTGTGAAAAAAGTAAGAAAGGCAGGTATAGGCAAAAGTGGTAAAAATTTTTCATGCTGTTTAATATGATCAATACTTCTGAAATTGTAATTTGCAGGGCTCTTGAGTTCTGAGTTCTCTGAGAAGAACAGCTCGGAGGTTATTATTGCTGCAGGAGTTAAATGTGAATGAAAAGTAAAGGCAGAAAGTGGGGAGGGCAAAGATACACAGCTTTCAATTAAAGAGTGCTGTGTTATTTTTTCACTAAAGAAAAGGAAATGTCGATTTCTACCAGTAATATAATTTTCCCCTCTCTAAGGGAACTAGGGAACATTGAAAGTGAAAAGGATCATGACATTATCCAACATGATCCAACTTCTGGGAAAACTTTTCTAAGATATGAGTAGTCTTTTCATTTTCTACGTATTCCTAAGAATGTTGGTTTTGACGAAGATATTTTCCTTCACATTATAGATCAGTGACACGAAGCTCTCTCTTCAAAACAAAATGGAAAACCATCTTCTTTTCCACCTGGGGCTGGGGGTGAAGAGGGGAAGAGCAGACATGGAAAACTGGCAAACACTCTGGGAAGGGAGGCCAAGGCATTCTTTTGGGTCAAAATCATCTAATTTTGTGGTCGCTTTCATTGACTAGTCAGTCTGATTTTTAGCATCCAGACACTGGCTGAAAGCACTATTCACATTCTTTTGTTTTGCCTTTGGACTGTTTAGAATTGGCTTGATTATATCCTTATTTGGATATTATAGTTTTATAATAAGGGGACACAAAATACC
This sequence comes from Piliocolobus tephrosceles, assembly GCF_002776525.5. Lineage (NCBI taxonomy): Eukaryota > Metazoa > Chordata > Mammalia > Primates > Cercopithecidae > Piliocolobus > Piliocolobus tephrosceles. Next base: position 30,953,632 of record NC_045440.1, on the reverse strand, counting down.
TTGCTCCCTCTGATTCTTTAAATATTCTCATTTGTAAGCACCTGATTTTTAATAGAGGGCACTTAAAGACATTAGCAAAAAGAAGGTCCTTCTGACCACGTGTCATTTGATGAATTTGGAAACCCACACATACCCGGCAGAGTGTCCCAGCCAACATCACCGTGAACGTCAAGCAGCTTCACACTGGGTGTCAAACAATGTGTGCTTTTCAGAATTCCGCTTTGTAATGCAACAGAGAACAGTAGAACTAATTCCTCCTAGATTGCTCTGTGGTATCTCTATTTCTCAGTATAGAAAATGCCATTATTTCGCATTTTACTCATTTCTGTACTTTCCCATAAAACTGTGATAAGAGTATATTGCTTTTCTCAAGTTTTATTCAGTCTTTGTCTTTCTCCTCTCCTCTCCTCTCCTCTCCTCTCCTCTCCTCTCCTCTCCTCCCCTCCCCTCCCCTCTCCTCTCCACTCCTCTTCTCTCCTCTCTTTTCCTCCCCTCCCCTCCCCTCCTTTCCCCTTCCCTTCTCTCTCTCTCTCTCTCTCTCTCTCTCTCTCTCTCTCTCGAGAGGGTCTCACTCTGTCACCCATGCTGGAGTGCAGTGGCACCATCAGAGCTCCCTGTAGCCTTGAACTCCCAGGTTCAGGAGATTCTTCTGCCTCAGCCTCCTCAGTAGCTGGGATTACAGATATGTGCCACCACACCCGACAAACTGTTTTTTTGTTGCTGTTGTTGTTCTTGTTGCCTAGGATGATCTCAAACTCCTGGGCTCAAGCAAGCTCCTGCCTTGACCTCCCAAAATGCTGGGATTACAGGCATGAGCCACCATGCCCAGCCTGTTTAGTAATTTTTGAGTTCACAACTGTGCTGGTATATTTTAGTATCTCAAGATTGATCAGTGTGCTAAAATTTCACCCGCTCTTACCTTTCGCATCATCAGGAATTGCAGGGCACCATGCCAGGTCCCATCAGAGTTGACTCAAAGTAAAGAGGACTGAACCAGGAGGGTCCTGGAAGCCAGAGTCCTAGTTCCCGTGGACCCTCGCTGTGGGATTTCCGGCAAATAACTTGCTCTCTTTGGGCTCTACTATCCTCATTTGTAAAATGAGTACACAGCAAAGGTCCTTTGATTTTACTACAAGGACACTGAGTAGAAGCTGTCTGGGAAAATATTATCAGTGTCAAGGCTGTGTGTGAGCAAACTCTCCCTCGCTCTCTCACATGTGCACACACCCACACGTTCTGCTTAACTCAAAGGACGGTATCTTTTAGACATGACCTAATTTTATTTAGGCTCAGGATCTTGTCAGTGTGGGTCTTCATAGCTGCTTTATACAATTAAAATATGTGATATGAGACCAGAGCTCAGACTTTATTATTATTAGTCATGCTCAAAAGAAAAACTAAGGAACTGATCGAGCACCATGATGGGTCATGAAGAAAAAAACACAATAAAGAATACTTTTAAAAAATGAAGCACCTCACGAGACTAAATATTAGTAATAGCACAATCTCTGAAATGTCAGAAGAGTTACATATAGAAAACTCTGGAAAGGAAAACACACTTACATTGGAACACTTATCTATGGGAAAAAAGAAACAGTCATAAGAATATTGGCAAAGTATTATGATGAACATCTGCAATCTAGGCTTTAAATGATGATAATAATTGATATTAACAAGTGTTGGATACAATTTAGGACATGCATTTTTAAAACGTGAGTTTTAACCAGATAGATTCTAGACGTGACAGGCAGAATGGAAGATTAAAGTTAGAAGACCATCCACCCTCAGTGAAAAGAACACACTAGTCTCTACCTGGTAGGGTAGGTATGATGTGTAGCAGTGTGGAAGCACAGCTGAAACCAAGCCAAAGCCCATCTCCTTTGCTGGACAGGAAGAAATTAAAGTCCAGGAGAAGGCAGACAAGCATGAGGTATGCATCATTATGTGCAATCTTTCAAAACAGAATCAAAGAGGAAAATGCTCTGCTTCTCTTTCTCAAAATTAAGAGGGTCTACAGAGCTAACTTGTCTTTTACATACTCCTAACAAACACAATGTAGGAACAAGGGAACGAAAAGTGTTCCTGTTCATGGGGGCATCTCTCCTTATTTCACAATGGTTCACAAGATTTTGACTTTACTGTATCAGATAGAAGGAAATGAAGAAAACTAATATACACATTAAAGTACATTTTCTGCAAGGGGAATCAAAATTTCATAGCTTTTTTCAGACCAAATACATTCTATCTAATGATTTCTGAAATAGAGACTGGCTAAAAAGGAGGACCCTCTGTTCTACACTCACAGGCCAGGGCCTTTTATGTCACTTTGGAAATGTGAAGTTTTTTCTTTTTTTGGAAATGAAGATATTCACTTAAAAAATGAGTGACCTGGCCAAGCGCGGTGGCTCATGCCTGTAATCCCAGTACTTTGGGAGGCTGAGGCAGGCGGATCACAAAGTCAGGAGATCAGGACCATCCTGGCTAACACGGTGAAACCCCATCTCTACTAAAAAGACAAAAAATTAGGCGGTCGTGGTGGCGAGCACCTGTAGTCCCAGCTACTGGGGAGGCTGACACAGGATGATGGTGTGACCTGGGAGGCAGAGGTTGCAGTGAACTGAGATCGTGCCACTGCACTGCAGCCTGGGCGACAGAGCGAGACTCCGACTCAAAAAAAAAAAAAAAAAAAAAGAGTGACCTATAGAGAAGACAAATTAGGTTGTCCTCAGAGCCATTAGCTAAAATAATAGTCTTTCTGCATAATGTAGCTTTGGTATCTCTTCTAAGATTATATGTACGTGCAAACAGCAACCGTCACTCCAGTTTCTTCCTTAAGAAAAAGTGACTTCTTCGTTGTCAACAATCAATCATGCCAGCTACCGCCAAAGGCATTTGGTGATGTGGCTTCTTTCCAGGACTATGAAAATTTGCTTGTAGTGAGAATCCTGACAAGTGTAGTAATGTTTCCTTTTCAGCTGCCTAACTGGACCTGCACATGTCAGGTAGAAGGACCCCTGACAGAAAAATTCCATACTCGGCCATCTTGAAGGAGTGGCAGTACAGAAGGAAGGTAGAGAAGGAGGGTGTTTCTCCTCCGGCCCAGTCATGGTGCTCTGGTATGGCATGCACTCAGCAGATTTCCTTCAGAAGGGCTACACTGACTCTTCCAACACTGGCCTGTGACTCAGGTTAATTAGCAAATGCTATTCTGTCCCTTCCAGATGGACTCTGCTTTCGATATTTTTCTGCTACTTAAAATAGAAAGCTCATTTGGTCCTGAAGTAATCAAAAGGCAAATGCTGTTGTTCATTGCATACACAAATATGAATCCAACTTAATACATGGATATTTTTGTCCCATGACCTACTTTTGAAGATAGGTAAATTGTAGGGTCTAATTTTTCCAGGAAGCCTTCATTACACCATCTTTCCCTCCTTAGAGGGGACTTTGATGATCTAAGCCAGGCTTCCAGGGCCAAAGCTCAGTTGAAATCTAGGGAAGCAAAACAGTTAGATTGTGTTTGTCACAGTAATGCCAGGCAAAGACCTTACATGACAGAAAATTGTGTGCTGCTGGACAAATTGACTTTGCTAAGAAGCTGAATGAAACTGACTCACTCATGATCCATTAGGCAACTGGCTGGAATCCAACAGGCTAGAAAATAGCTACACAGAATAAATCTTTGCGTCTGTTGCCAGAGGCCAACTGTGCTAAATTCTCATAGTAAATGTATGTATAGGTAGTTTTGACCCTGTCCTGAGAACACTTAGCACACACAAAAAAATCACTGATTGTATTTGGAAAATACTTCAAGTCATTATGCATATTAGAATTGGGCTTTGAAGGCTAATTAAGTCATGTAAATAAAGCAAGAAGAATAAGAAATAGACCTTAAAGGTTTATTGAGTTGTTTTAGATTAGAACAGTCTTATATACATGGTGGATGTTCAATAAAGGTATTGCACTACTAGCTATGAAGATGATGATGACACGATAAAGTCAATTATCTTTTCTTCAGGAAAAACAAGATACACACAATTCGCTTTTAATTATCAAGGCAGAAAGCAACCCAAATATTCATACGAACAGCTAAAAGAAGGATCTCACTAACGTATTTCAGTAACAACTCCCTAATCAGCAGGAAAAGAATACAAATTTAACTACTTAATCACACCAATAATTCCCCTAACTTCTTTGCTGTTCTTCCTTCATTTAACTTTTGCACGATCTCACAACTCAAAAAGTTACATTTTCCCAAAGTTGCAATCAGTTGAGGAAGAGTACATGAACTTTTTAAAAACATTGCTCTATTTGTCACAATAAATATCTTTATCCATTCACTAGTATATAGAAAATTTTGTGGATGCAATTGCAATTCTCTTTTTTCTCAGATCATTTTAAGACTCTGTGTTTCTTAACAGCATGACTATTGCAATTTGGAGAAATGTGGACCTGGAAAAATAGGTATGTTTGGGGTGGTATTATCAATAGGGGAAATGGAGCACTGCGTGGAGTGCAGAGTCATGAAGAGAATTTGCACCTCATCTATTTTTGTTTGTTTGTTTGTTTTGTTCTTTTTGAGACAGCGTCTGGCACTGTTGCCCGGGCTGGAGTGTGGTGCCGTGATCTTGGCTCACTGCAACCTCCACCTCCTGGTTCAAGAGATTCTCCCGCCTCAGCCTCTCAAGTAGCTGGGGTCACAGGCACCCACCACCACGTCTAGCTGAATTGCTGTATTTTCAGTAAAGACAGGGTTTCACCATGTTGACCAGGCTGGTCTCGAACTCTTGACCTTGTGACCCACCCGCCCTCATTCAAGATAACACTAAGTAACACTAAGACAACACAAAGTGTTGGGTTTACAGGTGTGATCCACTGCACCCAACCTGCATCTCACCTTTTAATGTGAGTGAAAATGAAATTTATAGATTGTCTTTTCTTGAGGGAGTTAGGATTAATAAATGGCTAACACACACACACACATACACACACACAGAGTGAGAGAGAAAGAAACAATAAAATCTCCAAGTTTCCATGTAACTAAGAGAAGAGATTCCATAGATAGCAGCCAGATACTCCCACTAAGAATATAAAATAAAATCATCTTAAATTAAATTTCTAATTATTTCCTTTGTGATCACCAGCTCAGCCAAGTACCAAGAGCCCTGATAAAGAATCATTCTGCTCAAGGTTACTGTTGATATTCCAAAAAAAGCTATGTGTGTATCTTTCTTGCTTTCTTTACATACCCATGGAGTTCATCTTCACCAGGTGATCTACAGGTTGTGATTTTAATTCTTTGGAGTCCTGGACTTTCATAAACTATCACTGGCTCGGAGTTTTGAAGCCTAGAGAAAATGGAGCAAGGCCTAAAATATTGGGTTCCGTGTCTTGCAGCTACACCACCTATTACCCTGGGAATGAATGCAGCAGGAGGTACTTAGCAGAGGCCTCCATTGTCCTTTCAGCATACATCTCTGGTGGATGGTCCAGTCATGATAAACTTGCAATACAGTAGATCCAGCTTGGCTGGAGCACAGCAGACATTTTCACATGGTGCTGGGTGAGTGGAGGAGTCACTGAAGCAGCCTCAGGGGTCAGGGACTTGCTGTGAGGGGCAGGGGGATAAGTAGACCATGGGACCAGTGGAATTCAGGGTTCTTGGGATCCTATAATTACTTCAAAAGAGGAAATCTGGTCTTACTGTTTTAAATAAAAAACAGTAGGATTTCATTTGGAGAAAACAGTCAAGTGCTTTAAAAATTTGAATTTTAAAAGCATTGAGATCTAAATCAGCATGGAGTAGCTGGCTCTACTGGACCCCCTCATTAAAGATAACACTAAGTCAATTAACCTCAAAGTTGAAGGTGTATCAAAGTATATCAGGAAGGACAAGGGCATTCTAGAATGCTTTCCCTAAGATAGACCTGAAGTCCTAGATTGAACCCAGAACCAAAGCAGCTTCCTACTGGTTCCTCTCTTCTAAACCAGACAATGATCCAATTCACGCAATTAAGATTAGAACAGAAGCTAGCACATTTTCAGAAGCAAGAGGTAGGACTGACTCTGACTAGGACATTATCATGACATGTATGTGAAATTCCATACTTTGTCAGGGTTTCATATTCAAGCCATGAGCTATATTATTGGTTATGAAAAAGATGTGAACCAGCTAACAGGCAAATGAAATGAAAATATAGGTTTTTATATTTCACATATAAATATGCATATTACATATACATATATGTATACACATAGCATTACATTGTTACATATACATATGTGTATACATGTTACATTAAGTATATGTATATATGTAATTTGCTTCTTCATTAATAAGTAAGCCAAAAAAGAGACCTCACTGCAAGGAGACAGAACAATTTTTTAAAAGCACAATTGCTGGTATCTCAGCTCTCCACAAGAATATAAAAGGCAAATACTGTCAGAAGAAAAAAACACAAACAACAACAAACAGCCATTTATTAAGTTGCCTCAGTCCAAGTTTAGTTCTAGAAGCAACCTTTGTTCATTCTTTATGTTATTTTCAAATATTAAGAAAGAAAGGTAATTTTTATCACGTCATGTTTATGAACAACACATAGTCCATGAACTCTTTCCTTTTTTTTTTTTTTTCTTCTTTTTTTGGTTTCTCTTATTATTGCCATGATCCTAGTTTTATCTACAAACTGCTGAACACTGGAGTTCATACTACAAAAGCAGATATTATGAGAATCTGTGAAGCAAAAGATATTATCATGAAACTTTTGCAAATTCTACTACTTGATCACAAAAGCCTAAACTATACAAATAATAGGCTCACTTTTTCTTGGACAGCTCTACAGTTGGCTGTATGGTTGCTTTTTAGTCATATCAATTCCTTTGGGTATTCAAGATACTATCTTGCTTTTCTTGGCTGCAGCACTCCCTCTTGGAAAACATCTGGGCCACAAGGCACATGTTGTGTTTGAGATTATGGTGTGACGACCCTAGGAGGCCAACCAGAGCCTAGACAATATAAGAACAAATGCAATGCAAAGTAATTCAACATTTCAAATGCCTAATAGATGAACCAGAAGCAAGCTGTGGTTTCAGGAGTATAATAAAAACAGGAACAGGAATTCATACAGAATCAAACTGTTCTAACAGTAAAGGAAATATACATTAATTTTTATTAACGAACAGCCTAAAGCAACAATTGCTTTAATAATGTTACTTAAGTAATTGTTGAAAAAATGTCACTGTTATTACACTGGCTCTAACTAGGGATTGGAAAAAGATTTTCTGGGAGTTTTAACTGAGGCATGAAACTCCTTGCATGTCAATATTAGGTATGCATTCACAATTCAACAAATGTTTATTGTGTACATACTGCATGAGGGGCTGGGGTTGAGCAGAGGGGAGGTAGACAGGTGAAGATGAAAAGTAATAAATGGTAATGATGATTTGATCATAGGGTTTTTGACTTAAAAAGTTTACAGAGTGATAAGAAAAATAAGGCACATTCGAAGATAACCATTTTAAAAAGCTGCTTTTGACAAATCCTTGTAGCTGGGAATAAGGGCCGTATCTGCTCCATGTTTTGAAAGATGCGTATAATGTGAATTAATGGGAGCTGGTCATGGGGCACAGCAGTTCAGATGAGTTGAGTGGCTCATGTGGGAAAAGTCATGAAAAATACAGAGCACTGAAGGATCATGGATCTAAGAGCTGCATGTTTTGTACGTATGTTAGTCACTTAATTCTTTCTTCCTTTTATTCCCATTAAACACATTGGTAGCCTTATGCCTTGTTTTCACATGATTTTCCTTTCTGTATACCATCAAAACTCATTCCTGTTTTCTTCTGTAAGATCTAGCTGTAACGTTAAGGGAGTTCATTTCTCCTCTTCTCTACAGCAGCTACGTAACCACCTGATATAGTTTGGATATTTGTCCATACCCAAATCTCATGTTGAATTGTCATCCCCATTGTTGGAGGTGGGACCTGGTGGGAGGTGACTAGATCATGGGGGTGGATTTGAATCCTGACCTTAAGCAATCTTCCCACCTTGGTCTCTGAAAATGCTGGGATTATAGGCATCAGCCATCACACCTAGTCTATTTTTTAAAATAGTTTTTCATTCACACATTTTAATAAAAATGTTCAGCACAAGGATAAAGAGCTTAACTTGTACTCTTACATACCTCTGAGCTGCAGGTTGACTACAGTTATGATTATATTCAATGTAACCATTTACTCTATCTTTCACAAGAACGGCTTGTGGTTTGGACCTAGTGATGTTCTCATGATCCTCATGGCAGAGGCAACCACCATTCCTATGTGAATTCAGATCATCTCCCCAGACAACCAGAGAGTCCCTGCCTGGGAGGAGCATGGTCTCGGCTAATGGTTCTGAGCTTCTGGCTTTCCACTGGCAACGGATCACCTCCCTAATGGCACTTCCTCCTCACAGTGTGTTCAAACTCGGGCTCAGCTTTGCTAATTTTGTATGTAATTTCTGGTTTTCCCTTTTCTTTCCCCGACCTTTGGAATAACTTCAAGTGACTTCAGATGAGAGTGCCCTATTGCGGCTTCTTTCAATGCACATACCCACTTCAGCCACCATCCATCCATCATCTAGTCACCCACCTTCCTCCTGAAATAGTTTGTGTAAAATTCCCACAGATGATACCAGTACAACCTTGTTTCCCCCTTTATTGAGGAAGGGATAATAAGAACACCTTTTATATTTCACTAATTCTTGGTAGCTTTCCTTGTCTCTTTTTCTCTGTGAATTATCTTTTCTATGCTAGTAATATAGAGTGGTATGCTAAAGTGGTTGCACGTGGTCGATACATCTTTATATAGATCAGGCTTTTTAAAAGAAATATCAATGCTCCCAAAGACTCCTCAATCTGGTACCCATTCAAGAACAAGATTATGAAGAAGTTAGCATCTGATACCATACAGGTTCTTGCATCCAGATTCAAACACTGGGTTAATTCAAATCAGTTCCTAACTTCAGGGCTAGCTGGCTACACCTCCTGTGCTTCGTGGTATCACTGTATCATTAATACCAAATGATGTGCCTTCATGGAACTCCCTGAGCTTGGCCCATAAATTGAGCACATTTTTCTCCAGCTCTTGTGAGTCATTACTGATACTCTCAGGTACAGAACAGGTCTGTCTCACAGTCTCCCGGGCTCCCGCATCTAAACCTTGCTCAATGTACTCCATCTCTAGACAGCCTTGTGATTTGCCCTATAGAATCAGAGGACTGGATTTAACAGGGGGCTATCCAGGTTAAAATCACCTTCCTTTAACTGTCAATATCTCTTAAATGGTAATCAGGTATCCCACAAATAATCTTGTATCCGAGGAAGGAATTTCTTTTATACCTTCTGAGTTATTTTAAATCTGGGGCTGACACATGAAGAAATAATTTTCTCCTCCTGTCACTATCGGCCCTGTCTCTCTGACTTCACTCATTGTGGCACAGGTCCAAAGATCTCATTTAGCTGTCATTTGAAGGAAAATATTATTTCCAGCTATCCTCAGTTTTTCTTTAATGTATCATCCCTAATGGGATATAGGAAAACTTTATTTCCATTTCTTTTTCTCACCTTTTTGTTTGATTTTCAGTTCAGGCTCACTTTTTTTTTTTCTACCTTTCAATATGAGTAGTGCTTATAATTTGGAATCCTAGATTTTTTTTCTCTTTTTGCCAAATATTTTGTCTCCTTATGGAAGAAGTAGCAAAGAGTCATATTGGTAACTTATATTTGCCACAATCAAGGAGACAGCACTAACCAGAAGTAAAAAATAAGGAGGTTTAATAACTTAGACTAGAACACAGAAAGAAACGCTTAAGGCAGCAATTATAATGATAAAAACACAACTGTATCTTTCTTTGTGCTCTAACTTTATAATAGGGAATCAAAATTATAGAGAAAGCTATGTATTCCAAAAATTAGAAACTATAAATACTCAAATATGTTTGAAAGTAGCATCAGATAGGGTCAAATTCTCACATAGTGTGAGTGACTTTCTTCAGGTTCTTGAGCTGGAAGATTCCATTTCTGTGGGATCATTCCCTAGTGGAACTGGATTTCCTCAGATCTCCTTTCTCTCAAATCCCTGTTGGAGGAAGCCCTCTGCATGCACCACTCTGAATTTGGCTCATGGATTGACCACATTTTCCTCTACTCTTATGAGTCATCAGCTAGATGGTGTGAAGATTTTTAGTGTTCTTTGTAGATATTTTTTTCTTATTATTATTTTAAAGTTGAAAAGAACATTAGAAACACTTGAGACTAGTTGCTGACACACTGTACACGAAGATTTGCTAGGAATCTATTACATTGTTTCCACAAGCAATTCTCAGTGGAAGATGAGGGAGTCAAAATCTTAGAAGTCTAGGAACAAATATCAGAATTTGCTTGTGGTGGAGGTGGAGGTAGGAGTGTGGAGGGAAAAGAGTTGGGCTGTGTCTGCAAAATGTCTCCTCCAAGATTCTGACAAGTCTCCAAGAGAGGAGATCCCTCGCTTTCATTTTAGCTGACAATCACTGATTGAGACTAAGTTCCTCCAAAAGAATAAATTGAGGCCCCACCACGCTGTGACTCCCCAAATGTAATTAAACTAGTGATAGTGGCAGAGCTGAGATGTGAATTCAGGCTTATTGACTCTCTAGTCAAATCATTTTTCCTATAAACCCTGTTTTAGTTTGTCTAGATGTAAGAATATTTAGTACTAAAGAATTTGGAGGTAGAATAATCCTCAAAAAATTTTAAATTGTTTTTTTATAGTCACGTTCCTGTGCTGATGAAAATATTCTGTATGTTGACTGAATCAAGGTCAATATCTTGCTTGTGATACTGTTCCATGGTTTTGTAGACTGTTACCATTGGGGAGAATGGACAAAGGGTACAGGGATTCTCTCTGTATTATTTCTTACAACTGTATGTATATCTACAATTATCTCAAACTGAAAAATTATGTTCAGTTAAAAAAATGTATTGGAATTTTCAGCTAGACTCACTCTAAACTAGGATATGTATTTTTTTTTTCCTGAAAACATCAGTAGTGTCAAAACTGTCAAAAATTTTATACCACCTACCTAATTACCTCTCTGTTCTTACAACTAATTTCCTAGCTATTGCACAATAAAATGTTGAAATGGACATGAGCTGTCAAAAAATCAGTGCTAAGCATTGACTACAGTTGTCTGTTCAAATGTGAGAAGTAGAAGGGTTCCCCCATAAATATTTGAGGAAACTATTAACTTTAAAAAAAGAATGATATTATAGAACTGTTTCCTCAAATAACACCTCTTGTGGTTCTCTTAATAGTAAAAAACATGTGAAAAAAGAAGGCAAAATAATATAAATGGAAGATGATGACACTTCAATTCCATTAAAGTGTAAATAATTTATCAACATAAAAATAACTTACCCGTACAAAGGAAAAGGTAAATCCCTGCTAAAATCACTTTTTTTCCTACCTCTCTATTTAAAATTGCAATGCCTCTTAAGAAATAAGGAGAATCATCTTATTTTGATGACACAGGTCAAAAGCAAAAATCAAATATTTTTTCCTGTATCTCTTATATACAATAATTATATACAATAATTCTTTAAATGTAGGTAATGTTTAAAGAGATCTGAGTATAAGCATGACAAAAATTTTTAAAACGGTAATGTGCCTTCTGATTTGTTACCATTGCCTCTACGCCCTAAGGATTCTAGAACTTACTATTTTTTTTTCTTTGAGATAGAGTCTCGCTCTATTGTTCAGACTGGAGTGCAGTGTCTGGATCTCCGCTCACTGCAAACCTCCCGGAGTAGCAGGGATCACAGGCATGTACCACCATACCCGGCTAGTTTTTTTGTATTTATAATAGAGGTGTGGTTTCACCATGTTGGCCGGGCTGGTCTTGAACTCCTGGTCTTAAGGGATCCACTCACCTCAGTCTCCCAGAGTGCTGGCATCACAGGCATGAGCCACTGCGCCTGGCCAGAATTTTTCTTTTTTTTCAAGAAGCAAATTAGAAGAGCTCAGAGTTTTGTATAACAGTAATTTAGACCAGGATCCTGGCTACAATGCATGTTGAGTCAGCAGGAGACAATGACAATATCTAAACTCAGGTAAAACATAACAGCATTTCATCAGTATAAGGGCATTATAGACAGGTAACCAAAGAGATGGTTGGCTTAAGAGGAACATTTTCTTCTAATCTTAAAAAGTAGGAAGGGTTGGAAGACTTCCCCTATGTAGGAAGGAGGAGAAACATTAGGATGAATTAGCATGAGGCAACCCTTCTCCTGGCAAGTGCAGGCTCCAATAAAACATGGGGGTGGCAGAATGTGGAGTCTGAATATCCTTTGTGAATGAACAAATGGGATCCTATTTTTGTCTTCATGAAAGCTACTATGCCGAAAAGTGCATTCTCTTTGGTGATTCCACCCTTTCCATCTCTTTTGTTAGAGGGAGACTGTGAAGTAGTTGATGCCAATTTGCATTTAGAGTCAATTTCCAAAGACTGACACTGAATCTTCCTGCAAATGTTTTCCTTAAATTGTGTTGTTCTGCAGTGCTGAGCCTCCCTGACAGTACTATAGCCCGTGTTTCCTTGCTTTATGGCAATTTACATCAACACAAGCCCTGAATACTGTCAAATGACATAACATACTAAAGCAAAGAATAAATAAACATGAAAATTGACTCTGTTGGCTTCTGGTCATAAACACAGAAATGGCAAGGTTCTTGTTTGTCTGCATTTAACAACAATGTGTTTCTTTATAAAGCTGATCCCAAAATTTTAAACTAATTTTAAAAAGTCAGAATTCTTTTTGTGCATAAACAATAGCTAAAGCCTTTAAGTAACAGAGGTAAATTAAAATTGCCTTCTCGAAATGGCTGTGTTAGTATTTATTATTATAAAGATAAAAGGTTATATATAAAATTACACTGTAAGTATAGTTGACATTGTTATTAGGCTACATTGTTTTTGGTTCCAAAGTTTATCTAGGAATTTTCTTAAATATTTGTAAAAAATAGCATGTGCTCTATAAATCAGTTTAGATAAGATGCATATTTCTTACTCTAAACTAACTTACTATGCAGGAGAATTGCTTAAAATACAACATAAGTTTTCTTACATAAATTTTCTATAAATTACAGATTTACAACAGTTTTCATTTCTAGAAGCCTTACCACAATGATTTATTATTCTAATATTTTGTACATGTAAAAATAAAAGCAGTATACACTTGGGATATAGCACCTGCGGCCTTGCCCATGACAACTGTTAGAGATATTCCAAGTGGCAAAACAGTCTATGGCTCTGTAGAATATTACATTTAACTTCTAGAAACCAACTAATGTATTTACAAAAATTAAAAGCAGGCATCTGATGCAGGTATTATATAACTAATGGTATTACAGGGATTAGTTTACTCATGACTAAGTTTTAATGAATTTACTACATATTTAAGCATCATAAAATCTCTTTTTAGTCATGACATACTGAAAACCACAAACCTGTATTGCGATCATGGGAAGACAGATGATCACAACCAAGGTGACTTTTTAATAATACGTAAATAAGGTACAGACATTTAAAACGCTGAAAATCTAAATATTTATTAATGTTGCCTAAGGCACATGAATGGGTGATTCATCATAATAATAGTATCATAATTATAAAAACAGCATCATAATTTCCTAAGCTTCTAAATCACTTGATTACTTACAAAAAATAATTACACTAATTTTGATTAAGGCGAAAACTTTCCCATCATTTTGTCACTCACATTTTATCTGTAACTGATTTATTGAACATACAAAATGAGATCAATGAAAATAGTCACATTTATTTTTATCTGATCACAATTGTCATTATATCTGGAATACGTGCCTTGCACATAGCAGGCCCTCACTGAATAGGTACTTAAAGAATGTATTACTCCATGTGCATGTTAACATTATCTATCTCATTTGGCACTGAGATTTGGAAATATTCAACATTTGCTTCCCGGCAAGTATTTTGTGATGCCTTTAAAGTCCCTCCCATATCTGTGTAAGGGACCTTAATAAACAGGTCACTGTCTATTTCATGTCATATACACTAAAATCATTATACATGTTTATTTGCAGACAGTTTCCTGTAAGGGTCCCAAACTTTTTTTGCAGCATTTGTGTAAGTAACAATGTACCAAGAGTTAATTATTATGAAACTTTGTTTACAGATGTTTCGCAAGTAACTGTAAAACTGTTTTTTGTTGTTGTTGTGTGGTTTTGTTTGGTTTAATTATTAATTCATCACTGTGTAAAAGATGCTGGTATCAATATATTCTCCATGTAGTTCTATGCTATCTTATTATACTTTATAATATTGACAACACTCTGCTATCCTTAGTTCTCAGTTAATACATTTCAAAATGGGATGCAATACATAGGAAAACGTGCAGAAGAAGGAAGAGTGCAGAGTGAGTTAATAAAGAATGATGAATTTCTGCCTATGAAGAATTTCTTAAGGCAGAGACACTTCATTGTACTTAAAAAGGCTCACTGATGATACAAGAACACATAAAGAACCTTTTGCTTTGTCTGACTAGGGCATGCATTTTGATTTCCCGGTCTAAACGTACCAGCAGTGACTGTATTTTATATTTAGTTACTTCTTTTCCACAGCAATTATCTATAAAATCTATTTTGCAGATTACCAGAAAACTTTCATCAGTATTCATGACAACGCTGACATAGTCTTCATTTGTATAGCTGATTCCTACTCTCTTCCCTGAAAGGAGAGGGTCCTCCAAAGTGCTACGTTTGGCCAGCATTATTTAATACAGAGTAATGGAGAGAAAACTGGCTTTGCAATCAGACAGATCTGATTTTCCATCTTTGGCTTCATAATTTATTAACATAATCTTTTTTTTTTTTTTTTTTTTTGAGACGGAGTCTTGCTCTGCCACCCAGGCTGGAGTGCAGTGGCTGGATCCCAGCTCACTGTAAGCTCCGCCTCCCGGGTTCACACCATTCTCCTGCCTCAGCCTCCCGGGTAGCTGGGACTATAGGTGCCGCCACTACGCCCGGCTAATTTTTTGTATTTTTAGTAGAGACGGGGTTTCACCGTGTTAGCCAGTAGGGTCTCAATCTCCTGACCTAGTGATCCGCCCACCTCGGCCTCCCAAAGTGCTGGGATTACAGGCGTAAGCCACCGCGCCCAGCCTATTAACATATTCTTATGCTTGTTACAGAACATCTTAGATATTTGTTTCTTATCAGTAAAACAGGATGGTATCACATATTTTACTGTATTACTTTGAAGAGTAAAAAAAATACCTAGGCAATTCATTCATTCATTAAATACACTGGATGATTGGGATACAGAGATAAATAAAATAATGCCTCTATCCTCCTAAAGAAGCTTATATTTTAGCAGAGGAAGACAAACAAGGAAGTTTAAGGGCATTATAATAAACTTCGGTACTGGGCACATTGGGAGTAAAAAGGAAGAAACAGAACATTCTGGGTAAGGGAAGGATATCAAGAAAGATTTCACAGAACGTTACCTTTGGCTAAGTCTTAAAAACGTCCAGTCCTGTCATCAACAAATGGTTACCATTGCTATCATTAACATTATCATCTATATTATGTCTCTCCTTCAGTCACCCATGGCTAAATCTCCATGTTCACAGAAATCAGGTTCTCATACTGGCAAACTGGATCATGCCTCAATAAACTGGATTTATTTAAGTTGCATACAGAATCAATTTACTATAATTAATTGTGCAGTAATCTATGTAGCCTGATCCACTCAGCACTTGCCTGGACCTTCCTGGTTTTAGCACTGAACATTCAGCATCCCAGGTACCCCTCGGTATCAGTTTTAAAACCCAAAGTTCCCTGTCCTGAGCAAACGGGCAATTGGTCACCCTAGGTCTATATTAATGGTTAATGTGGCTTAAATTATTATTTTCCATTCCACCCACGGTGCATTCATTTTGATAATGTGGAACTGAAGATAATTTCTAGTCAACCAACTATCATCAGACACATTAACAATCATCTTTTACTGAGGACATGGTAATTATGTTAGACATTGTACCTAATTCAACTCATTACTTTAATTCATAGTTAAAAGCAATGAAGAGTAAATCTGAAGGATTAACCAAAAAGTAAAAATGTCATAGGTTAATTTACAAAATATCATCCTCAATGTCAACAATAATGACGTTTTATTATTTTGAAATTTATCACTTTTTTATCTTTTAAAATACTAGAAAGGAGGAAGGTAATAATAACTTTCAGGAACAGAGACACTTATATTAGCTCGCAGGGATAAACACATTTGTAAGTGCATTAGTAATAATTTCCTTCATTCTGATCACAATGAGTGTGCTTCCATGTAAGAATATCTGAACTCATTATTTTGCTTTCAGGTGAATATGTAACATGAGAAAAATCAATTCAGCCTTTACTCACTATATGCCAAAATTAAGCCATTTTCACTGACTTGACCAGTCTGACTTCTTTAAAAAGTAGGTATCAGATTATTTTGGTAAGAA
>NC_045440.1:30920696-30937069 GCF_002776525.5 Piliocolobus tephrosceles | reverse complement strand
ATTCAACTTTGTCAGTGTATTAGGGTAAAAAATAAAGTGACAGTGTCTTTGAGAGAGCTAAATGCTTAATTTTTTGAGAACAATAACTATATTATCATGCAAAGATAGTCACTGGGCCATAAATGGAGGGTATGGACTTCTATTATGATTTTCAATTTGGAAAAGCTGCATTTCATTTATAACATTAAAACTACTACTTAGAAAATACACATGTACTATATATTGTTAAGGATTTAACTACTATCAATACAGTTAAATCGCTGGCATTATGCTCTGGAATTCCAAAAAATATGATAGTTACAGGACATTTTACCTTTTATGTACAAGAATCAGCATGAAAATACTAATCAGTCATTTGTCTAGAACAGACAGCTTATTATATCTGAGTAGAGATATTTCCTTTTTCCTTTTATTTTATTTTGGGGTGATGTCTTGCTATGTTTTCCAGGCTGGACTTGAACTTCTGGACTCAAGTGATCCTCCCACCTCAGCCTCCTAGTGAGTAGCTGGAACTACAAGCACACAGCACCCAGTCAGGCTACTTTTTTTTATGCCATTTTTTTTTCTTGTAGTTTTCAACTTTCATCCTACCCAAGCAGTTGCCAGTGTTTAAAAGCCAAACTTTACCCAGCTCAATTCACCAATAAATTAAAACTTTTTCTGAGCTATTAAAATTACAGGGAAAAAACCTCTCGTAATACATGGACTTAAAAGATAGCACATTCAGCATGGGTTAATTTTGCACTAGTCTGGGTGCTGCGCATGTGATAATCTGCCTTTCACATAAAGCAATGAAAATGGTTATCTACTTATTGTCCCTACCGGTGAAGTGGTATTAATTAATTTCACCAAAGCCCGGAAGTCCAATTTAACCTCCTTTATTCTTATGTTAATTGCTCTGAAGAAGGTGAAGCAATTGATTGAGACAGGAGCTTATTTCAAAAGCCTTGTATATAATGAGAGTGCTTCTGAGCATTCATTAAAGCTGACCATCATATAATACTAGCGATGAGCACTTTAAAGAACCCGTAATTGGACTCAAACAGAGTGAGAAAGTCAACACTAGTCATTTTCTACAAGTATAACAGAAAAAAAAAAAAAGTCTATGTTAGGTAGGCTAGAGGACCAAAAGCCAAAATATCTGATACTGACAGCAATCTTAGATCACAGGTGACATTTACATTATTATTAGTTTCTTTGCTTCCCAAACCTGCAGCACAATTCTCTGCCATCTCTCCACTCTGTCCTTTGTTAAGTAGCTTATTTCAGATAGGTGACCTGGGACATTAGCGGAAAGAAAGCAAATCCAGTGAGACTTCTATGATGGGCTGTTGTAAAATGTGAATTTATATTCCACTTGACTTGAAAAGAATTTAAATGTAATTAAATCTCTAAAAGAGATTTTTTATGTCCATCATCCCAGGAAACAGTTAATATGCATGATTCACCCATATAGGAGATAAAAATAGCATTTGTCAGTAATATAATATGATCAAAAACCACTGCGGAAAAACCAATGAGTTTAGAGGATTTTTGTAAATAGAATCTAAATTGAAAAGATGATGTGCTATAGCAGAGGACAGCAAAGTTTGTGTTTCTTAATAATAGGCTTGATTAGGTATACTTGATATAGGAAAGTATCACTGGTAAAAAAAAAAAAGTTTTGGTCCTTGTTAGAAACGTGCTTACTTTTAACTGCATAAGTGTGATTTGTGGGGGTATGGCAAATTGGAAGGAGAGGCTGCTAAATTTTGCTTTTAGTTTTGTGGTCCTGAATGGCCTGCTAGGCAAGTAGAAATTGTCTGCAGGAATATTTTTAAAGCATCTGGGGGAAATTTTAGAAAAAATTCCAGAAAATATAAATGATTGAATAAATTTTTTTTTTTTTTTTTTTTTTGAGACAGGTCTGGCTCTGTCACCCAGGCCGGAGTGCAGTGGCATGATCTTAGCTCAGTGCAACCTTGTCTTCCAGGCTCAAGTGATTCTCCTATCTCAGCCTCCCAAGTAGCTGGGACTACCGGAGTGTGCCACCATGCCTGGCTAATTTTTGATATGTTTTGTAGAGACAGGGGTTCCCCATGTTGCCCAGGCTGGTCTCAAACTCCTGAGCTCAAGTGATCCACCCATCTCAGCTTCCCAAAGTGCTGGGATTACAGGCATGAGCCACTGAGCCAAGCTGAATGAAATTCTTGTAACTTATAAAGATTCTGAAGGAATTATAATTTATTTTAATAGTTATCTGTAACATCCATGCTATAGAAAGATGGCTTAATTGTCCAACTTCTTTAAATGATCTGACTTAATTACAGAAGAAAAGAAGTTAGGCAGTCTTTGGGAAAGAGTCAACTTAAGTATTTACTAATAAATTTCAAAATTATTCACCTGTTTGAAGAGGAAGATTTGATTCATGAACTTTAAACTTCAGGATTATCATACATTTTACATATTTTTCAGTCTCTCTCTATATACTCTTGAGGTAAACAAAAAAGCCAATCATTAAAAAAGTATCTCCTAAGATCCTAGCACATGCAAAACACTGTGGATGATGACATGACAAAATCTTTACTTTTTATAGAATTTATTCCTACATTAGAGTCAAGGAGACAATAATTTATTTAAATAATATTATTTAATATTAATTGACTTAACCATCCCCACTTGAATAGTGATATAAATCTCATACTTATACCTCATTTCTCATCAGTTACTGTAAGTGGAAGAAACCTAGGCACGTGAGACAAAACTTAAATGTTGATTGTTGTTCTTCCTATCAGTACCACGTTGCAGGAACTGGGATGAATGCCCTGATTATGAATACTAGACATTCCCCAGGCACCCAGGACAAGGTGAGAACAGAGAAGCTGCATAACTCAATCCACGCCACTCTGATAAAACCATAACCAATATTGACTAAGTGTCAGCCGTTGTTAAAGTTTACAAAATCCTATTCACATCCATCATCTCATTGAACCTTTACAGCTAACCTGAGAAAAGTATATTAGTTTCATAGGTGGGAAAAACACGAAAATGCTAAAATTTAAACAGATTGCCAAGGGTCACACGAGCAGTAAATGGTGGAGTGAGAATCAAAACCTAGGCTAACAAACTTCTGTTATATTGAGAAATATAGAACATAATTATGAGAAAGACAACCCAAGTGGCAGTAAATCTGCCACAGAAGGTGGCAGCCAGACAGCAAAATATTGCACAACTCCACCCTTCCAAGTGTGCAAAGCCCCCCTGGGGTCATGGCCACCTGTTGTGGTCCACGATCACTGACTTATCGGGAGCAAGTCTCCAGGTAGCTTTCCTTGGCACCTTCCCCAAACCACTGAGGCCATCCCTTAGAAAGAGTGGGAGTCACTGACTTGGGTGTTGCCAGACGGTATCAGTTAGGTGGCCACTAAAACATCAAAATGAGGCAGATGGGCTTGGCTGTGTTGTGGTACTGACCTTCATGGCGACACTCATCTGTTATGACTATTGAAATAACAATAATTGCTACTATTTCCATTGTTATTATTATTGTCATGATCTCAGGTATACATCCTAAATAAGTTAGTGAAAGAGCTGGCTAAGTATCTAAGTGTCCCTGATTCTCTTGATTTGTGGTCATTTGAGTCGAGAATGGTTAGAAATTTCTGTTTAGTTAGTAAATTCAAGCAAGGCCAAATTAACATGACAAACTAACTTGAGAATTTCACATACAAAAGAGTATGTGTTTAATTTAATCAAATAATTAATAAACTAACATATTTTACCATATTTTATTGATAACTAAAAAGCTGTGTTATAAATGCCTTTTTGTAATAGTTCTCTTTCTTCCTCTTCCTAACAATCCCCCTAGACACCCATATACATGCATATCAAGCTAGTATCACTTAACTCTATTCCCTAATCTGAAGCACTTAAAACAGTTCTGGAATATAGCTGTTGCTCAATAAAAGAATAAATATTGTAGCTAAGCAGAAATGATAAAATTCAGATAGCCTAAAATGTGAATTAAATATTTTACTCTTTGAATATAGCCAAGGTGTTTTTATCTGTAGACAAGTAAACTACTCTCATTCAAATCTGAGCAAAAAGTACTTTTTAGGGAGAAAGAAAAATAAAGTCTCAGTGAAAAGTCAGATTGACAAAGTCTTGAACTAGGCCTAAGAACATTCACAAAAGTGCTTCTCTTAATTAATGTGTAAGGAGTCTAAAATCAATATTCGCTTATAATTTTTAAAATACCTTTTGCAAATAACTAGATCTGTGCTGTGGAGGAAGAATGTTCTTTGTCAGTGCAAACCAAACAAGAAACAGCATGGATTCAAAATTCTCAAGAAAAAAATATATAGCTTTTTGGTTTGGGTGGGTGACAGCAGAAACACTAGAGAGTAATTTTCAACCAGAACATATATGAATGTGATCTTGCTCTTTTTATGGCCAGTAACATGAATAACACCATGATTTTATACAGTGTCCAATTCAGTACCATGAGAGCCATTTCCTCATCATTGCATTTCTGTGAACTGGTGCAAAGCATGGAATTCACCCCTAAGGTGAAACTGTCATGCTTACTTTCTTGCAGTTGTATCCCATATAACACAAAAGCTAACTACTCTCACATCCTTGCTCCATGGATATGATTGAGAAGCACCTTAGTGTAACAGCTATAGCTCTAGATTCAGAAGGAGACTTAGGCTCAACCAAAATACATCACTGTCTCCTTGTGTGATCAAGGGTGAGCCACTTCACATCTCTGAGTCCTAGTTTTACCATCTTTAAAACTCTGGAGAGGAGGAGAGCAGAGAACCACTTATTCTAAATGACATCATTTGTTATTTCCATAATTCTAAGAAATTAAATTAAATTAAATTACTACTACTTTATAGATGTAAAGTATCTATAAATTGCTATAAATTGAAAAGGCATGCATCCAGCATTCCATTCAGATATTTTGTCTAAGTCTTTTGGACATAACATTCTTTGCTTTTTATATCAGCTGCTCTAAGAAGAGCATCAGAGAACATATTCAAGCAGTTTCCTGTGGTCTGAATGACATTGTCCCAAGGTTTTGTTCAGTTGTCATATGCCAATTTAGTGGAGAAACCTTTTAAAACAACACATTTACAATCATTGCTCTCACTCTTTGCCTATTCATATCCTTAAATGTTGCCTAAAATTGAGCACAAATCAAAAGGAAATCTCTGCCCAGGGTGAGGAAAGATTCAGGTGAGAAATTTCACGAGCTTTTTAGTTGGACTAATGAGCTTCAATTATGCTTTCTTAGATGCATTAAACATTACTTTTTATTTTCTGTTCATGTCTTAGACTTTGAATAATTACAATTTTGTTTCATAAAATAAAATTGGATAGCTCTGGTAACCCCTTACATGTCAAAACACGAATTCTTCAGTTAAAAAAATAAAACTGTACTGTATTGATGAGACAAAGACATATATAAAATTATGTTCAGTGTTTCTAACATATCTGTATAGGGTTAGAAATAGAGGCAGGCTGGGCGCGGTGGCTCAAGCCTGTCATCCCAGCACTTTGGGAGGCCAAGACGGATGGATCACTAGGTTAGGAGATCGAGATCATCCTGGCTAACACGGTGAAACCCCGTCTCTACTAAAAAATGCAAAAAACTAGCCAGGCGAGGTGGCGGGCGCCTGTAGTCTCAGCTACTCGGGAGGCTGAGGCAGGAGAATAGCGTGAACCCGGGAGGTGGAGCTTGCAGTGAGCTGAGATCAGGCCACTGCACTCCAGCCTGGGCGACAGAGCGAGACTCCGTCTCAAAAAAAAAAAAAAAAAAAAAGAACTAGAGGCAAATAACAGATGCTCCTATGGATATAACTTTTGTCCTGTATATTAGGATAAAGCTAGAGTCAGACATAGGTAAAATAAATTAAAAGGAGTCAAGATTACTTTATTCCATTTTCATCATGACACAGTAAATTTTAGCCTTATAAAAGCCATGTTGTGGCATTTTTCCAGCCACATAAAGAACCTTAAGTTTCTAAGTAAAAGGTTTCATGTGTACCCTACAGCAGTGGACAAGAGCATTCAGCTCAAGTGTCATTCTGGGGCAGTGTCACGTAACCTCAATTTTGAAAGAGGATACTTCCAGCTGACTGCACAATTCATGAGTCTTTAGAAATGTGGGGCAATGCAAAGGATTTTCACAGTTCAAAGGGAGGCACAAATTCACTAGAATGGATTCTTTTCCTGTAGATGCCTGACTTACTATCTCTAGATAAGAAAAGACCACATGGAAGAAACTACAAGACTTAGTAGGTTGTTATGTTTTTTTAATCCATTTTCCACTGTCAAAGAGCCATAATTTAAAATTACAACTTGCTATTTAATCTTCCAACCCATCAAAAGAAAATGCTGGAAGTGGAAAGAGTAGAAGACAGTGATTTGTAAAACAACTATATTTTAATTACTGTATTTGTTATGACTGTCATTTATTACACAGATATGATTTAATCGATTCCACTACAGATAAACAGAAAGGCTTTAGAATATGAGGTTCTATGATTCTATCTCTACACTTAGAGGTGCTTTAAATGATAAAATGATCTACAAATTATATCATCTACCCTCTTATACAATAGTGCCATTTCTATTATTATATAATTAACTTAATTGAAACATGTATAAAGTTTTGAAAGAGATTTTACTTTCCTTCATATAATACATTATCAATTGACATTGACTAGATCAGCGGTATTAACTCAGTTGCTAGACTCCTCCAGCGGCTTTAAAATAACTTGCTTTGTGGTCTGACACCAAACCATTTGAAAGATATGTTTTTGGCTTTGGTTTGTTTTAATTATAGGCATAAACACTATGGTCAAGACTAGATGCTTATTCTTAAATAAAATTCAATTTTAACTTTTAAGTTCAGTGAGAATAATCTGCACATTCTTGTTTTAACAAAGAAATGATTACTTCATTGTTTGCGGCTTATAAGAAAAGAAAAAAAAACAGAGTTCTTTATATCCACAACTGATGAAGAGTGAGAGAGATGGCATCAAGAATATTTAAGCACTTTGTCAGATTTTTTCTCAACACTCTCTGGGCTAAATGCCTCAGAGAGCATTACAACAACAATGGCTATTATTATTATTATTGTTATTGATATTATTTTAATGATGATAACAGAAGAATAGTGCTGTAAGGTCAGTATTACAAGATTGTTTTGATCTTAAGATGAAAGATATAAATGAAAGAAACATTTTCTAACTAAAGAAAGCTTACCATGTCAACAACTGTGTACCTATGTAAAATAATTTTTTGGCTACAATAATATCTATTCTACAGTATATCATAACTTGTAGCCAATAAATCATGGACATTTGGATTTATTTACAGAGTATTGCTGTTATAAATAGTAACGTAAACGTGGACTAATCTGTCTAAACTAGAATTTGGGAGTTCCAGAGGTGCCACTATTTTTCATGTGGGAGATTCTCATATTGAAAGAATACAGAGCAGGTAGGAGAGTGATGTCAGCAGTAGTGAATAAAAAATATTTAAAAATAAAAAACGTAGATGAAGGCCAGGCATGGTGGCTCACACCTGTAATCCCAGCACTTTCGGAGGCCAAGGAGGGTGGATCATGAGGTCAGGAGTTTGAGACCAACCTGGCCAATGTGGTGAAACCCCATCTCTATTAAAAAATACAAAAATTAGCAGGGCTTGGTGGCATGCACATGTAGTCCCAGCTACTTGGGAGGCTGAGGCAGGAGAATCTCTGGAACCGGGGAGATGGAGGTTGCAGTGATCTGAGATTGTGCCACTGCACTCCAGACTGGGTGACAGAGCAGGACTGTCTCAAAAAAAAAAAAAAAAAAGTAGGAGATGAAAATCACATATTGTAATAGAAGTCAAAACGGCAAAATGGGCCAGGCGCGGTGGCTCACGCCTGTAATCCCAACACTTTGGGAGGCCGAGACAGGTGGATCACGAGGTCAGGAGATCGAGACCATCCTGGCTAACACGGTGAAACCCCGTCTCTACTAAAAAATGCAAAAAACTAGCCAGGCGAGGTGGCGGGCACCTGTAGTCCCAGCTGCTCGGGAGGCTGAGGTAGGAGAATGGCATAAACCCAGGAGGCGGAGCTGGCAGTGAGCTGAGATCCAGCCACTGCACTCCAGCCTGGGTGACAGAGCGAGACTCCGTCTCAAAAAAAAAAAAAAAAAAAAAATGGCGAAATGACAAGACACCCCCATAAAGTACAATTCAGTGCCAAAAGGGAGTTTGGAATAGTAACACAAAAATAAAGACTTTTTCTTCTAACTTACAGTAGATACAATGATTTTCTAATTACATAAATATGTTTATGTCACATTAGTTTGCTGTTTATTGAATTTACTAACTGAATTGTTGTTTAAGTGAAAGCACATGAAGCTTATTTATGGAGACATTTCGGGGGCCCATCTTAAAATACTAATGATTTAATCATCGTAATTAACAGTTTATTAGTATTTATTAGTTTCTGCTTTTAGGATTTTCCTTATATTTAAAACCTCATATTTTAAGAATTAAAACAAGAAAAAGGTGCAAGAAATTGGTTGCGTGTGTGTGCGTGCACACATGCTGCTTAACATTTTTAAGCATTTTAAAATGAAAATCATCTTGTTGATTATGAAAATGTTTATATTCCACATATTCCATTTGAGATGTAATTAATGAAGGCAAGATTTCCCTTAAAGGGTAGACAAAAAATTATCCCCAGGAAACTTCTAATCCATTCCTCTCATTTGTTATGAAGGCTCTCTGATGCAAGATACCTGGAACAAAGACCTCCCTAATCAAATCAGCCTTTGCCTTTCCGGGTAAGGCCCAGCATGTCAATCCTGCTAAAAAGCAGAAGGAATCCTGAAACAGAAGGAGGAACAAAGGAAGAGGTGAGGAAAAGCAAAATAATCCCTGGCCTTTGTCACTGAGCTCCTTCCAACGTCCATTAGTCAAAAAGCTAAACTAGAATCACTCAAGGAAAAAAAATTTTTTTTTAATCTGCTAAAAAAATAAAGGGGCATAAGAACAAACCCAAATGAATATAGTGGTCTGGAGAGAAAGAACAATAATTAAGTAGCAAAAGCTTCCTATGTGTGTTGTCTGCTAGTCTCTCATATATGCCTCAATTCTTGGGGCTAACAGAAATCTGGGTCTAGGCTGCCCTCCTCTCAATGTGAGATGCGTGATTTTATTTATTTTATTAATATTATTTTTAATTGACAAATCATAACTCTTTACATTTGCAGGGCACAATATGATGATTTGTTATGTGTATACAATGTACACGGACTCAGTTGAGCTAAATATCCATCACCTTGCTTACCCATGGATGTGTGATTTTAAGCAAACCGAGGAACCTCTCTGGGCCTCCACTGTCCCTTGGTTAAAACAGCTTTGGGCCGGGCGCGGTGGCTCACACCTGTAATCCCAGCACTTTGGGGGTGGATCACGAGGTCAGGAGATTGAGACCATCCTGGCTAACACAGTGAAACCCCCGTCTCTACTAAAAAATACAAAAAATAAGCCGGGCGTGGTGGCGGGTGCCTATAGTCCCAGCTACTCGGGAGGCTGAAGCAGGAGAATGGCGTGAATCCGGGAGGCGGAACTTGTAGTGAGCTGAGATCGCGCCACTGCACTCCAGCCTGGGCGACAGAGCGAGACCCCGTCTCAAAAAACAAAACAAAACAAAAAAACCAAAAAAACAGTTTTGGCCAGGGTTCACTCCTGTAGCAAACGCTCTCTGAGCACACTCTATGTAGTAAGGGGCAACATACGTCAAAGTACTTAAATATTTTAAAAATGCTACCCAAACAAATTTAACTTACTAAACTCATTGATTTTTCACTATTTCTGCATACATAACATTGACATCTTCTAATATCTTGATGTTTCCCTGTTCCCAGAGATCTCAAGCTTTGATGCGGGGAGGTGTGAGTGTGTGTGTGTTGATGGGAGAGTGGATAAGAATGGAAAAACTCCCAAAATATCACTAATAACCCATATAGTTAGCCATTCTCTTTGGAGCCTGTGCAGGAGGAAGAGAGTCCTGGGAAACTCACTGAAGAAGAGAAAGGAAGCCAGGGTAAAGGAAAAGTTGTGGATTCCATGTGGAAGCAAAAATTTAATGAATTTATACCTTCCAAACTTCCTCTCTCTCTTTTTCCCTCAAACTGGAATGAGATTTGTCCTAAAGACCCTTTCACCTCAAACCCTAAATACAGCTGCATTTAATTAAAGAGCCAAAGCAGCTCAAGTTTTCCTGAAGTCCTATAGTATAACAGGTTTAGCCAAGAAGAGGAGGAGCTTCAAGCATATGTTTTAATTAAAAGTGAAAACCCCTAAAAATCAAGAGAAGTACTTTTTAGCAATAACAAATCACATATAAAAATTCCAGGTGTTTGGACATTTAATGACATAAAAATGCACGATGTTAAATTTTAAATGGCAAGATATGAAACTGAATGTTCAGCTAGACACCAGTTTGGTAAATACACATAATTCTATGAGACAGAAATGGGATACAACAGAATGTAGTGTATTGTGTCATTTTCCTTTATTTTGTAAGTTTCACTTGTCCAATGTTCTTTAATAAATACAAGAATAACAAAAATAATACAGACTATTTCCAAATGATGGACTTAGGGTCCAGCCAGGCTAGGAAACTTACAATTCAATGTTTTAGCATATACCATCAGGCACAACTATCAATTTTGAAAGCCCCGACTAAATAAGACCAACTCTAATCACTTCCTCAAAGTAATGAAATATTTTTTAACCAAATCTCAGATGAACTGTCATGTTTCAAAGAAATCTACCAGAAATCACTGTATTAACTTAAATGTCAGCACACAGCAGAGAAAAGCTGCTTACCTCCAAACGCCAGGCTCCAATCTTACTTTACTTATCTACTTATTTCTAGACATGGTTAGCCATTGGGTTTTATACATGCTGAACAATTCAAAGTCCATGTAGCTTGCAGTACTGTTGGTTATTTCCTTTTTCTGAGGTCCACATGTAAAGTTCTAGAACATGAAACTTACTAAGCTAGAGAAATTTTTGGTTACTTCTTTTTGGGCTCCAGGGTTCAAGTGGACCTCAGCAAAAATGAAAACCCTATATGCTTGCCAAAGATTGAACACACCTGATACATCATGAATAAGTCCAAATCAAGATCAACGGGGAAAACCATCATGAGGTTTACATGCTGTCTTCTATCTTTTGCTATTTGCATACTTTTTTTCTCCATAATTTTCATGTCAGCCCCCTTATCAATCTCATGCTCATCATAAATGAGAAGTGGATAATGAGCATCTATCCAGAACAATGTAAACTAAGCAGCATAACAGCAGAGATGTTTTAAGGCTTAAGTAATTCCCAGAAAGGATTCAGTTGTCAAAATATCACTTGAGTTTCCGTACACATCAGCACTAAACTCTGCCTCACAAACTGTGGATGCTTTCTTTACTGTATTCCTGTATTAAAGAGAATACTCTCTATCAGGGAACATCAAGGAAACAATTCTATTTGACACAACCAAAAGAAAATATGTTACTAAATGACAGAAAGAGTAGAATAAAAGATTTTTAATGTTGCTAGCAGAAGTTAGGCCCATATCGATTACAATAATAAAGGCTATTGATACTAACATGTTCTCATCTTTTTCTAACATTATATAGTCTTGAGTCAGCAATGTTTACAGAGGAAACTCCTATTTGTTGAAATAAAAATAGGAATCTTACAGAATGGAAATTAAAGAGAAAATTAATGTTTTGCCCTGGAAACTAAAAATCAAACAAAATATTAGATTCATAGTTGGTATAATTAATTATGCTAAAATATGACCTGGAAATTTACTATACTTTTCACACACATAAAGCAAGAAACAGTTCCAAGATACTGAGTGAGACAACTGTGTGGTGAAACTAGTAACTTAGAAGTCTCCCTAGTAAGAGCCTTCATTCCACCATGTATTTCAGTCCCAGTAAGCACCCAGCCAAGAGGGCCACCACAACCCTGACACTTGAATCACCTACACTCATATTTTTCTGACTGAGAACCACTAGTGATAGAAACTAGGTTATTTTCATGAGCTCAGCTAGAGAAAATAGTCTGTTGACAATGCAGAGCAGAAAAATTCTTATCAGGAAATCCTGGCTAGGACTTTGCTGGGGATTAAATAGTTGCAAAAGGGGAATGTGGACAGGGACCTTTAACCAGGATGTCACTTTTTTTTTTTTTTTTTTTTTTTTTTTTTGAGATGGAGTCTCACTCTGTCACCCTGGCTGGAGTGCAGTCGCGTGATCTTGGCTCACTACAAACTTCCACCTCCCGGGTTCAGTGATTCTCCTGCCTCAACCTCTCAAGCAGCTGGGACTACAGGCACCCACCATTACACCTGGCTAATTTTTGTATCTTTACTAGAGATGGGGTTTCACCATGTTGGTCAGGCTGGTCTCCAACCCCTGACCTCAGGTGATCCGCCCACCTTGGCCTCCCAAAGTGCTGGGATTACAGGCGTGAGTCACCGCGCCAGGCCAGAATCCCGTATTTTAAAGGAGCAGCATAATGACCCCTTCTTCCCCTTTGCCATCATTGTTATCTGTGGAAAAGTGTAATGAGATGCTTTTTATAAATAATTCAAAGAGGCAACTGCAATTTTGAATTAACTGGTTTGAAATAGTTTGGGTGTATCAGTAATCAAAGTCAATCAGCCAGTTTTAATGAGTTAAGATGAGAGATCGTATAGATGATAGAAAAAAAGAGAAGAAGAAACAAGTGAACTCTAAGTCTCTGTTCTAGCTCTCTAGATTAAAAAAGCATATTCTAGAAATGTAAACAAATCTATGGTTGCAGAAAGCAAACCAAAAGTTCCCTGGGAATAAGGTTAAGGAAGAATGGAATAGAGGACTTGCAAAGTGATATAAAGAAATTTGGGGGGGTGGTCGATGGATGTGTTCATTATCTTGGCTGGGATGATGGTTTCACAAATGTATAAATAGGTGTCATGAAATTACCCACTTTAAACATGTGTGATTTATTGTAAATTAATATTTTCAATAAAGCTGTAAACAAAGTTGGAAAAAAAAAATCTTTCTAGCAAGCACTTACTGCATCTTCACGAACCCATAGTACTATTAGAAGCTGGGTCTTCCCTAAAGACATTTTTAACATAAAATAAGAAGAGTATGTTTATCAGTATGTTTCCATAGGAATTCTTGTTTTTCACAAATTTACTAAATTCGCTAAAAAACGGTTCCATTGGTTTAACTTTCACATCCACCATAGATGAACAAAACATAATTAGAATGTTATACCCATGTTCATATCGGTATTATTTACCGGATAAGAGGTGGAGGCAACCCAAGTGCTCACTGATGCAAGAAGAGATAAATAAAATATGGTATATACCATCATGTGCCATATAAGGACATTTTGGTCAACAGCAAACTGCATCTATGACAGTGGTCCCATAAGATTATAATACTGTACCGTTTCTGTACCGTTTTTTACTGTACCGTTTCTATGTTTAGATATGTTTTCATGTATAAATACTTATGATTGTGTTACAATTGCCTATACTACTTAGTACAGTAATATACTTGCACAGTCTGTAGTCTAGGAGCAAAAGGTTCTATCAATTAGCCTAGGTGTATAGTCGACTATACCATCAAGGCTTGTGTTAAGTTCACTCTATGATGTTCGTACAATGAGGAAATCATTTCTCAGAACGTATCCTTGTCATTAAGTGACGTATGACTGTACATATATGCTAAGTGAAATAAGCCAGTCACCATGAGACAAATAATGCATGATTCCACTTATATTAGGTTTCATAGAAACACAAAGTAGAATGGTGGTTGCCAGGGACTGGAGGGTGGGAAAAACCAGGAGTTGTTGTTCAATGGGTACAGAGTTTCAGATTTGCAAGATGACAAAGTCTGGAGCTCTTTCTCACAACAGTGTGAACATATATGACACTACCAAATTGTACACCTAACAATGGCTAAGATAGCAAATTTCACGGTATACATATTTTACCACCATGAATCAAAAACAGACTGAACAACAGGCATATAGAATTCGCATACTGATTCTATTGCATCTCCTGCATGAAATCAATTTCAGACAAACTGGAAGTGATACAATAGGGCCAGGGAAACATGCTCTATTTTTTGTTCCCCCTCTTGAAAAATATCAAAATGTTGCCTCTATTTGCAAGTTTCAAAATGAAAGTCAAAATTGAGTGTATCTAAATGGAATCCTTTCATATATACAGTTTCCAGAAGGGTTTTTCTTTCTTTCTTTTTATTTGAGACAGAGTCTCGCTCTGTCGCCCAGGCTGGAGTGCAGTGGCCGGATCTCAGCTCACTGCAAGCTCCACCTCCCGGGTTCACGCCATTCTCCTGCCTCAGCCTCCCTAGAAGCTGGGACTACAGGCGCCCGCCACCTCGCCCGGCTAATTTTTTGTATTTTTTAGTAGAGACGGGGTTTCACCGTGTTAGCCAGGATGGTCTCGATCTCCTGATCTCCTGACCTTGTGATCCACCCGTCTCGGCCTCCCAAAGTGCTAGGATTACAGGCTTGAGCCACCGGGCCCGGCCCAGAACGGTTTTTCACTTGCGTTATTGGTAAGTTCCATTTCTTCTTCTAGAAGGAGGACCTCGTAGGGCAGGGTCTGAAGCGCTGAAGCACAATCAGGTTTCTGATTTCTGCCCACATTCCCACATTCATCTGAACATGTGATTCTGAAGTCTGTCTGTAAAGGGTGCCCACAAGTTTATATATTCACTATGCTTAAAGGAGAAGTAAGCAGAATAAAAATCGAATTTCCAGGCCAAAATGGAAAAATGTAGCCTTCTCTTTTAAACTACTGCTTTGGACGTAAAGGAATCTGGGTGCAAATGCAAAAGAATTGCTCATAAAGGAAGTGTCCCTCAAGAAACACAAGATCAGACAGCAGCAAGAAGTAACGGAAATTGGAATTCTTGCATACTGAATGAGTTTTAATTAAAATAGGAATGCATCTTTGAATCATGTTGAAATAGCATACTCACTAATTATATTAAAATAGCCTACTATTTTTTTTCTTTTCATACATTGTTCTAATCACTAGAAGTATTTTCATTACTTTTAAAATTCAGATTCTAAAAATCACTTGTTAATATTAAGTATCACTGTTTTAAATACACAACTAAACAAAAAACATTTTTAATGTTAATTATTTACATCTGCAACCATGTATGCTTGATACACATCTAATATCAATGACTTGTTTTTGAACAGCACAAGTGGAAACTGTACAAGCAGAAATTGCACCCTTTCATTTAGCAGCTTTGACACACTGTAAATAAGCACTAATATACTGATTGACTCTTTAATCTTGAACTGTTCCTTTCCCTGGAACATAGTGCATATATCACCAAAATTACATGGATGAAAGAGCTACAAACTGAGTATGCCATTATTAATAGCCTGCCAAAATCTTATATTAACTGCTGGACATCAGAATTCATATTTTGAACAAACTGAATGGACTAACTTGTGGAATGTAATGAACACACAGCTCTTCTTTGAATATTCCATGATTAAACAGGAAAAAATGAACAGCAACAATTTTGTAGGGGAAATATTTTTACCTTCTTTTTGTAATATTTGTACAATTAAAAGCTTGAGAATACACATGTAGCAGCACTAATATAAAAGAATCTGTAATATTAAGTAGGATGCCATGGATATACTATGCAGAGACTATGTACTAGAACAGGCTAAATATAAACTCAGCATGAAATTCCACTTGTAATTTCCATACAGAAATAAATCTTAGTACATAAATTACCTATTAAAGGGAACACACACTCGAAAAGAGGTTTCGTTCATCAGCAACAAACAACGAATAATGTCAAAAAGTAAAGTAAAAATGTCTTTAAATTCTGTATTCTATCAATTTCAATGTTTGTATAACATCGAGGAAGAACAATTAATATTATTTAACTGAGCAGCTTCATCCAGAAGAAGTAATGAATGTTTTCTGGAAATTGGAGCACAAGTCACTTCCTGTCATAAATCTACTGATTCTGCACATTAATAAACACATAAAGACTTAGGAGAACCCAATAAATACATGTTGAATAAATGTATGAGGTTGTCATTCAGAGACTCATTAATCTAACAACCACTAAATTACTAATGTCCATGGATTCATTTCCTTCCTTTTCCACATTCAATTAGTTCAGTGGTATTCCTTCCTCAGTCTTCCTTAGACTCATACATGGCATCCCATTTCCTTCTGTACCATTCAGATTATCACTGTCATCATCATCATCATCATCATCATCATCATCATCATCATCATCATC
>NC_045440.1:30908432-30920686 GCF_002776525.5 Piliocolobus tephrosceles | reverse complement strand
TCATCATCATCATCATCATCATCATCATCATCATCATCATCATCATCATCATCATCATCATTTCTATACCATCAGTTTATTTCCAAAAAGGAACAATGGTTTGTGTGTGTGTGTGTGTGAGGATTAGACAATACATGCAAAGCACTGAGCACACAATACATGCTTAATAAATGTTTGCTGTCAGCAAATTCCTTCATACTGACTCAACTGGCCGACTCATTAAGCACTTCACATGTCTGTTTCCCTTTGGCCTTTACTCCCACCTGAAATCACCACACCCAGCAGAAACATGTTACTCTCAAGGCCCACCTCAACTATCCATGCAATATGAAGATGTCTCTGATTCTCTTCCTTCTTAGCCTTATTCCTTCTTAGTTTTTTTTTTCTTTCACCTCAAACTAAAGCATTTATTCTTCATACATCTCATATACTACTTTATACTCCAGTTAGTGGCAAGGGTTTTATATCTGTGATGAAACCAAGCTCTTGGAAGACAGAAACTAGCTCTTTCTGTCTCTCTCAATTCTACTACTCTGAACCTAGGGCCTTGTCGAGAACAAGTGTTTAATATGTTTTTCTAGGTACAGAGACATAAATAAAACCAAAGATGAGATTTGCAACATAATTCATAATATAAAACACACATGACTGAATCAAACACCTGTGCAGTAGGATGGATGTCTAAATACACACATGAGTATTAAAGATGATTTGAGCTGCTGGAATAGGGACTAAGGAGGAAAGTCTAATGATGACCACAGAGTATAGAAAATGTCTCTAAAGAAGAGTGGAACCTGATCAAGACTTTGCATGGGGGTAAAATTTGGGAAGCAGAGGAGGATAGGGATATAAAGAGACTGCAGGCATGGGCTGAACTGAGTACTGGGTATTTGTAGGAATATGTGACCATCACTTCTGCAACAGGAGGCTTCACCCTGTCTGGAGTACTAGAATATGAGAAAAAAGAAGTAGATTGCCTAGAACTTCTCCTGCTTCTCCTCTCTTGATAACTTCCATTTTGCTGCTTTTTACTTTCCAGAAAGTGAAGTAGAGAAGAGACAATATGTGGAACAAAAAACAGTTGGCACCTTGGCAACTTGATGAGTAATTTGAGAAGTAAAATAAGCACTTACTACTACTTCGGCGGTATATTTTCATCATAAATACAGAAAATTGACAGCGTAATAGAGAAAGGAGAAAACCTCTATCTGAGACAAGCAAGTACTTCAAAGTCTTAGAGCTTATATCACACATGGTGCTATGTGAAGCACCTGTACATGCATAAAAGAAATGCTTGACTTTGAGGAATACAGGCATGTCAGCAGAGTACATGGGAAATGACTGGAAAATACTGGATACTGTCAAAGCCTAGAGGAAAGTATTTAGCTCACCTGAGGGATAAAGTACACATTTCTAAGATGAGTAGACTTCTGAAATAAAGTTTAAAAGATGACAGAAAGTGAGCTGAGAGGGATGGGGCAATATGCCTTACATAAAGTGAACTACTTGAACCAGGTTTGAATGCTGAACAAGATGAATTAAAAAGAAACCATAAAATAGGAATAAAGTGGTTTGTTGGAAGCCTATTCTACATCCTCCTGGGACTTCATTCCATCATCACGTGTTGTGGGTTCTGGATAGTGTTACAGAGCAGCCTAGGCAGACATCCTCAATTTCACTGCAACTTTTCTTTTGTATTTATAAGGATCTCTAGTCACACATAACCATATTGATTTACAGGAGGCTCTCAGGCATATCTTGCTTTGTTTTTATGAGAAGGTAACATCCACAGTTCTAATTTTGATAAGAACCTTGATTTATTTGGCACCTATGCACTGGGAGACTGAGCAACATGATCTTTAGATCATCTCCATCTCAGTTGGTGATAACTGTATCCTTTCAACTACTTAGTCGGAAATCAGCCTTGACTTCTCTCACTCAGATCCCATATCCAATTCATCATTACATCATTCTAAATCTATCTTCAAAATATATTCAGAATCTAATAATCCAATAATGTCTTTACACCAACTCCTACAACTCCTACAAATACGTCTGGATTACAGCAACAGTCTCCTCAGTGATCTGATCTTGGGATCCTTCTCCACAAGCTATTCTCAACACAGCAGGCAGTGATCCCATTAAAACCTAAGACATCAAGTCCCATGGCCACTCAAAACTCTGCAAAAATTCCTCATCTCTTTTGGTGGAAAAGCCATCTTTCTTACAATGGCATGCCAGGTCTTCTCTGATCAGGCCTTCATGACCTCTCTGATCTCATCTAATACCTCCTGCCTCCCATGCTAGACTTAAGCCACACTGGCCTTCTGCCAGTGTAAGGCCTTTTCCCTGAGTCTGGACCATTCTTCCATACAGCCATATGGTTAACTCCATTAATTTGTTCAAGTCGTTCATCAGCTGTTACATTTTCAAAGAAGCCTTTCCTGACCATTCTGTTTATGTATTTCTTAAGGGTATTTTTGAAATTTTATTTCTTATTGATACATAAGAAATATACACACTTTTGGGGGTACATGTGATAATTTAATACATTCATATAATTTATAAAGATCAAATCAGTATAATTGGGACATGTATCATCTTAAACATCTGTTTTTCCTTTATGCTAGGACATTCAAATTATTCTCTTATAACTGTTTTGAAACATGCAATAGACTCTTAGAAATGATGGCCACCCTACTAATCTATCAAACACTAGGTCTTATTTCTTCTATCAGACTGTATGTTTCTACCTTTTAATCTATTTAAAATAACTATGCTCCTCCCCCAGTACTCTGATCTCCTCACACTTATTTTCCCCATATGATGTACCACCTGCTAAGATAGTACATGATTTCTTTATTATTCTTTTGTTTGTTTCTCCTTTTAGAGGTAAACTCTCTATTGAGTAGGCACTCAATAAAGAATATAGAATAACAGAAAAAATAAAGTCTTTCATCATTAAAGAATTATCTAATTTATAAGAAGCAGCATGGGATATTGGAAAAAAAAAAAAAAAAAAAAAAAACACCTAAATGAAGTGGCATTCCTGTTTTTTAGACCAGCCTGTGATTTCTTACTAACTGTACGTATTTCAGACCCAGTCATTTCACAATTCTGGATCTTGGTTTTCTCATGAGTGAAGTAAAATATTTTGATTACGTTATCTACAAGATCTCTCTGATTTTAAAATGTTAATGGCTCTTCTGTGATCTTGTTTAGTAACATTGAGATACTTCCACATCATTGTTATCTTATCATTGACAGCACCCATCATCACATTAATTTATTGAGTGCATCTGGATAATGAGTGGATTTCTGTCTTGGTAAAATGATAGCATTGTGGAATTCAAAGCCTCTGCAATGGTTCTTCAACAACTAAGAGAAGTTATTTTTCTCCTTGTGAACTTGTCCACCATTTTATGACGGAATAAGAAGTTATAGCAATAAATTCAGATATACACACATATGATTGTCCATGTCAATGTCAACAGATGGCATTTTGCCAGAGAGGGCAGCATTTTTATTCAAACCATCCATGTCGCTCTATTTCTGACTGACAGGTAGACTGATGATTATCCTTTTCTGTTCTCCTAAATCCTGAGAACAATGCAGGTATGATGGTAACACATAAATCACACAGAGGAAAAACCACATGAACAAACCCAACCAAAATAAATAGTAGCACATCCATAGCTTTGTCAATAGGTCCCTTGGAATTTCTGGACCTTTTCTGAAACTTGTTACTGTAATCGGAAGCTATCAAACTTGAAATCTAAGGAAATGCACTTGAATTTTTAAAACTGCCTAGTAATGACCTCTCATGCTTATATAGCGCTGTGAGCCAGAGACTATTCCAAACACTTTACGAACACCAACTCACTTGATCCTCCCAAAAAGCCTCTGAGGAAAGTATAGTTATTGCCACCATTTCACAGATGAGAAAAGCAGGGCACAGATAGTTCATAGTGTGCATACTGTCACACAGCCGGAGATAGGGCTGGGACTTAAAGCCAGACAATCTGGTTCCAAAGTGTGTGCTCTTAATCACCATACAATCATGAAATAAAATTATTTGCAGTCTGAAGTCCCTTAAACTCCACGATGTGAATTTTTTACATCACATCAGACTTTGCAAATTATATGTTAAAATGTCCAAAATCATGTCTCAACATTTGTAATAACTAAACTCTATATTGAATTATTCCAAATTAAAATGTCAGTTAATTAAGACATGGTTTCAGATTATTTTCTTCCTCCTCCACTCCCATAAACAAGTTACCCTCAGTGTAACTTTTCTTCAATAAATATACAAATGAGATATCTACTTCATATAAAATACAGGTTGAGTATTCCTTATCCAAAAGGCTGAGGGTCAGAAGTGTTTTGGATTTTAGAATGTTTGCATTATAGTTACCACTGAGCATCTCCAATCTGAAAATCCAAAATCTAAAATGCTCCAACGAGCATTTCCATTGAACATCATGGTGATGCTCAAGCAGTTTTGGATTTTTGGAGCATTACAGATTTCAAATTTTCATATTCGGGATGCTCAGCCTGTACATTGTTTGGCACTATACAGGTCACAAAAATGAATTAGCTATAACTCTAGGCCTTAGGACATTGTCAGTCTAGCATGAGCAATACGCAAGTATCCAAATAAGAACACACAAATCTAAATGTGATAAAGCACAAGCAATAGGTTATGGGGGGTTGGAAGAGGTCTACAAGAAGAGGGGTCCCATCATCTAATTTGGAGAGGTGAGTCTTGAGGCCTAAGTAGAATTTGGGAGAAGAGAGACTGTTCGAAGAGCACATTCATGGTAGAAAAAATAGAATGAGCAAAAACGTGGAAGAGAAAAAATAATATTCAGGGTTGAGTTCTAGTTGGCTAAAATATGGTCTATCGGGATGAAGATTGGGGAGACAGCTGGACTTAGGCAAGACAGGACATTTGAGGTTCTGCTGTATGAGTGTCTTCAATATCATAAGAGAGTTTATGAGATACGTGTTTTGTAAATATTAGTGCTATTGGGTCCTCAAGAAATGAAAATAAAATAAAAGTAATTTGTGCTTTATAAATCAGAAGATTTCACAATAAATTTCAAAACAGATCCCATGAAGCCCAATGACTAGTAGTGCTCATATGTTCAAAAAACAGTTTCCTACTAGGTGCATGATCAAGGTCTAAAGATTTATAACTGGCTGGGCATGGTGGGTCACAGCTGTAATCCCAGCACACTGGGAGGCCAAGGTGGGCGGATCACCTGAGATTAGGAGTTCAAGGCCAGCCTGGCCAACATGGTGAAACCCCGTCTCTACTAAAAACAAAAAAAAAAAATAGTCAGGCATGATAGTGTATGCCTGTAGCCCCAATACTCGGGAGGCGGAGGCAGGAGAATGGTTGAACCCAGGAGGCGGAGCTTGCAGTGAGCCAAGGCTGCACCACTGCACTCCAGCCTGGGCAACAGAGCAAGACTCTGTCTCAAAAAAAAAAAAAAAAAAAAATTTCTGTCATTCTACATTATGAAAGGAGGAACAAATGAACAAATAAAACATCTGGAAATTAAACTCTGCTCCCCTAAATCTGTCCTATAAATCCAAGGACCATCAGAACCAAGTAGTTACTCTTCCTCTTCATTTGTCATTCACCTCTCATCCTTGAACTCTGTTGATCCAGAACAGAGCAAGAGTGACATATAAGCAAAATATGTCACCAAAGCATGTCACCAAAATGTATGCATTTCCTCAAGGAGAGAATCTCACTCAGAGATTTTATCCTTTATATAAATGTTTAATCTGATTAAAATTTGCTTTCTAAACCCTGCAGGAGACCAGAACAGTAAAGCAAAAGTGTAGAAAAAAAAATGTTTTAATTAATATATACTGATTGCAAAGTGACCTGGTAGCTGAAAGCCTAGAAAAGATGAAAATATCAACATTTTCTGGCTCTATGTGGTCTCTGGCAAGAAGGTTAACATCTTTGGGCTTGTTTCTCTACGCTAAAATAAAATATTTGGTTCAAAGTGTCTCTAAGATGCCATAAAGGTCTGTAATTCTAATTTTGATTACGCAATAACCCAACATACAATCAGAATATACGTAAGTCTGGGTTATTTAGTAAAGCAGCTATAATCCCTAATATAACTCAATATGTCTTAATGAAAGAACATGAGTCAACAAAGTTATAATGCAACTATGTCCTAAAGACATCACAGTATTCAACAGTGTGAAGATCCTATATTCAATAAATCCCATTTTAAAATGACAGTAGTCACTAGTATTGTAAGTTATTAAAAGATTTCAATCCAAAATAGATAAAAAATGTTTCAAGGTGACAAATCATCAACTATTCAGAAAACTCAGCAATCTTGAAGTATGAATTTTGCAAGGATTTTGAGAATCCTTGTATTGATCTCACTGATTACATGCGCAGTTTACTAAATAGGCAGGGGTTTGTAGGTTATTGACTATGTGTACCATAGGTTCCATAGCTCAGATCAATTAAGATTATAAGGATCATATTCATGCAAGACTAAAGTTACTGATAAGGGGTTAATTTAAATGTCTCCCTGTTATCGTGGAAGTAGAAAGATATAAAACACTGAAGTAATTATTTTACATATTTTTGTTTGTTTTTGATGTCAACTGAAGCCTTTATAGATTACATGATAATGTTTTTTCTCTTCCTTTTGAAGAATCATAGGAGTTGCTTGATGGGAAAAACTGCGAAATTCAGCTTGCTTTAAAGATTATAGTAAAAAGAAATCAGAGTAGTAACCCTGAACTCTGCCACTAATCATTCTTAAGATTTGCTTTGTAGGCAGTACTTAGCATCATGTAACAATCAATGGTTACTGATTCCTTTTGCTCCCAGAAGAGCAAGCAATTATGACCCAGGAAGTTCTACCAAGGGATTACAAACAAATGCTAACAAGAGTTCAATTCTACTGTCCTGAGATCATTCCATTTATGTATGGAGCTTTTATTGCTGTGACACCAACATATTTCATAAAACAAATACTTCCGGCTACTTAGCAAAGGAAGAGGCAACACTGAAAGTCATCAGGCTAATCGTGGTCAAGACTGTGGTTAAGGTCTCACTCACTCTCTCCCCCTACCCATCCAGTGGGAAACCACAGGTCTGGGCCATCCACTCCACAACCTTTGATGCTTTAGGACACTGGCTTCAGAGCAGGGTGGGTGAGAGAAGTGTGGAGCCATGTGCCCTGAGATCGCTGGAGAAGAAGGAATAGGTGAGGTATGAAAGAACAGAGGAAAGAGAAGAATAACTGTGAATGGCAAGTATGAAAAAAATGAAGGGAGGGAACAGAGGAAAGAGAAGAGTAACTGTGAATGACAAGAATGAAAGAAATAAAGGGAGGGAAAAGGAAGATAAACGGCGGAAATAAAATGGTATTACATTGTACATCAATACAGGTAACACAGTTAGGAACTGAAGGATATAGGGTCTTCTGCTTGCTCACGAATTAAGTTTTCTTCCTAATGGCAACTATCATTGTCTTCAGTGTTGCTTTCATCTGTCTTCCAAATGCATATGTATATATGTACATTTGGTTTAATAGTAAAGTAAGAACTTTTAAAATAAAACACATTATGAAGGTTTTTAAATTTGATAATTACATGCATATTAAATTCTGTACTAACTCTGGCTTCAAAGAGAGTTCATGAATTTCTCCTTTGGCTGGGAGACCACCACCTCATGAAATGCGACTCAAACACTAAGTGCCTATCACAGAAAATCACAGTAAATCAAGTCTTGTCCTATCATACCATGTTTCTGACGACAAATTTAAAATGTTTTACCTGAGGAAGTTTTCCATTCTATTTCATCAAGTTTTATGGGGTCCATCAGCTTATTTCCAGCGCACAGTCAGAAAATTTATACCCAGGCAAAATCTACTCTAGATTGTTATCAAATACTTTATGCTTAGAAGGGGCTGCCTCATTGCTCCAGTATTGATTTAGAGTTCAATTTCTGCAGCAAATGTATTATACTTGAGTGAATAACAATCAAGATGAACAAAGCATAGAAGTTCTCACATATTTCTAGTTCTACTTTAAAGAATAAATAAAAATACATATATTACGCCCACTACTATAGGTTTTTGTAAATGGTAAGCTCTTACAAACTTATATCTGTCTGTTAGAAAAACCATAAGGTGTACAACAAAAATGCCAAAATCCCTAAAGTGTTTATATCTAGAAAGCACTGGCTTTTTCCCTTTTTGTAGGATTGTGGCCAATAATCCAGCTAGTAAGATTTCCTTTTAAGTTACTTGCAACAGAATCTCCAATATACACTTAAGCTCCAATTATTTTTTACTTCTAAAACATTTTTTTTCTCTTTTAATCTAGCAATTAGGCATAGGGCTAGAAATTTTTATAGTCCATCCCTCCCAAACCTATTAATAAACAACCTGTTTGTCCAAATTTAAAAATATTTTTATCTGCTCCATTTCATTGTCAAATAATTTTCCCCTTTATTTAGAATGTTATGTGTATGAATCATATGTATGTATATATACACACATAGATACACATAGCTGTATATATTGCACTCAAAGAATTTCTACATTTGATTTGGCTCACATAAAATTATTCGATGTATATCATTTCCATGGTTTGTGTCAAATACTGAAAACAACTCATAGATGTTAATTTCTGTCTTTTGAGATCAGGAAATCCCAGTTTGGAACAATGAAAAGAGTAAGGTGTACATAATCTTAGGATTCATGATATTTCTAGCCAAGTTCTTCGCTTGCACCACATCTAAACTGTATAGATTATTTTCCATTGTCCCAATCTTTCCAAAGAGAGTACTTCCTTGACAAACAATCTGACATACCATGCAGTCTTTTCCTCTCTCCAAAGTAACTCCTTATCGCTTTCCCTATAATGAAGCCCCTCATGCAGTGATTTTTGGACATTACTCAAAAAGTAATAACCTGTGTAACTCAAAAAGTAATAATCTATGTATTCTAACCAATTTTTATAAGGGAAAAAATGCTCCTTTTATGACACTGGGTTCAAGAAATTAGTAAAGTCCTACACAACATTTTAAGGCATAACAAATTAATTCACTGGTAAAGAGTCCCTACAATTTATTTCTAGACATGTTAGCACTTGCGAATATATGCATATATGAACCCCGATAGAAAGGGCAAAGAAAGAAGTGAATACATTTTTAATCTCTGTTTTCTTTAGGTAGAGGAACCACTTTTGTCCTCATCAATCTCTTGGGAGTTTTAGATATTAACATCCCCATTTGTTTGGATGTAAAACTAAATCTCAAGTGAAATGATTTCCTCAAAGTCACACAGCAGGTTAGAGGAAGAGTTGGCATTTGATTTCGAGTTTCTAGCATAATTCCTACTTTAACATGATGTATCATCAACTCTTCACTTCCTTCAAAGTTTTTCATAAGATTCCCCTAAAACTCCAAAAGTACTCTCCAGACATTGTTACCAAACCACTGTCAAGATCAAAGGAGAAAAAGAACAAAGTGACGCAGGGAGTTAAAGTAGAATGAGGGAGAATATTGGTGCTGATTTTGTATTTTTTATGTCTCAGGTCTAGAACTCGGTGTTTTCCAAAATCTCATTTAATCTCCTCACAGCCCCAAGACATGTATATTTATTATTATCACATATAAATGAGGAAATGGATTTAACACGATGGTCTAACTTGCTCAAGGCAATGAAGATGGGCAAGTGGGACTGAAATTCAAGTCTACCCACTGGAAAGCTAACACCCTAAGACAAAAAACTGAGAGAATCAGAGTTGTAAGAGATTTCATAAGTAAATACAGTTAATAATCTGCTAGGAACATAAATCTCCCTCAACAGTGTCACTGCTTGAATACTTTTAGTACTAAGAAACTCATTTCTTTCCAAGTATGTAACGCATTTCAGTTGGGATAACTTTGATCGTTAAAACATTCTCCCATATATTATATTGTTGGGAGATAGATGTCCAGCCTCCGGAGGGGTGTCTTATATATACCAACATCATAAAGGTAAAATTGTCTTTTTTTTTTCTTGAGGCAGAGTCTTACTCTGTCACCCAGGCTGGAGTGCAGTAGCATGATCTCAGCTCACTGCAACCTCCACCTCCCAGGTTCAAGCGATTCTCCTGCCTCAGCCTCCTGAGTAGTTGGGATTATAGGTATGAGCCTCCACCCCTGGCTCATTTTTGTATTTTTAGTAGAGACAGTGTTTCACCATGTTAGCCAGGCTGATCTCGAACTCCTGATCTCAGGTGATCATCCCACCTCAGCTTCCCAAAGTGCTAGGATTACAGGCATAAGCCACGGCACCTGGCCAAAATTCTCTTCTCTAAAAAAGATACCTGTTATAGGGTGATAAAAGTTTTACTAATTAGTATTTAAATAATAAATGGGAAAACCAAAGCTTTTAAATTATGATAACATGACATACACTACTTGAATATAAATGCTAAAAACAGTTTCAAGAAGAAAAGCAAGTGTAGCAAAGGTAAGGATGACTTCAGTTTTAGTCTCAGCACTGCCACTGATTGGTTGTAGTGACACTGGGCAAGTCGCTTCACTTTTCCAGACCTGCCTTTTCTCACTTAGGAAGTGACACAAATAATCTCTAAAAATGTTCAGCATATGAAATTCTATGATTATAAGACATTAGTTATATTATTCAGAAAAACCCTTTGAATGCCTACATGCGCACGCGCGCACGCACACACACACACACACACACACACACACACAGAGACAAAATTCACTGCAGTAAAGATTACAACCATCTTTGAGATGATGAGGATTAACTTCACTGACTGCTAGTCAATCGCTCTTCATGTGAATAGTATATGAACTCATGTCTTTACTCAGTTTAAGAACTAAACAACTTAATGGCAGATTCTAATCTTTGTCCGTACAGTGAAATGAACAATCCTTGGGAATATTTTAATACTCTTCATGTTCTGCAAGCCAAAACAACACATAAATATATGACCAAAATATAGAAACAAAAATATTTACAGCTACCAACTCTCTAGAATCTGAAAATAATCTTAGAATCTTTATGTACATGCTAGAAGAATTATGTATATATTTTTCATCTTGAGGATGCTCCTAAAGGGCCAGATAGATCAAACTTTTCTCACTACTCCAATGGTTTGATTAAAT
The DNA here is from genome assembly GCF_002776525.5 of Piliocolobus tephrosceles. NCBI lineage: Eukaryota > Metazoa > Chordata > Mammalia > Primates > Cercopithecidae > Piliocolobus > Piliocolobus tephrosceles. The sequence continues at coordinate 30,909,504 of NC_045440.1, read as the reverse complement.
AGTGCTATATGGTGAATCACCCCTGGCTACTCAGCCTGTTGGTAGCAGAGGTGGGATTGCTGTCACTTAAAGGACATTGCTGGGCAAGTGTTCAGTATTCGGTAAATGGAGAAGAGAAACATATTAAGAAAAGACAGAAGTGGAAGTCAAAAGGTGAATCACATGACGGTAGAGAAGAAGAAATGCTGAATTAAGGGGGTATATGTATAAGAAAGCAAGAAATATCTCAAATTGCATTATGTAATTAGATTCTTAAAATCCACTAGAACATAAGCTCCCTGAGGGCAGGTACTGTACTATTTTCCACTGCCATATAACCGGTATAGAACAGAGTCTGGCACAGAGTAGGCACTTAGCATACGTTCACTGAATGAAAAAAAAAACAAAAACAAAAACAAAAACAAAACAAAGAGGAAATAACAGAAGAAAAACAAAGCATTGATGTAGAGCAAAAGTAATAAAAGTAGAAACATGAGCATAAAAGTAGATGGAATGTAGTTTATGTTGTAGTAGAATGTTCAATGAACTCTGTGGACAAGTTATATTCCTGGTTCTCAGGGGCATCTAAACAAGTCATAACTTTTTATGCTTTGGTTTTTCAATCTATAAAATACCTCTTCCTTCATGCTTTAAAAGGATACTATGAAGAGTTATTAAAAGGAAGAGGGAAGGAGGAAGAACACAGATGGATGGTTTGGAACATGATTTTCTGGGAGTACAGAAATGCTGATGTCCAAAAACAGAAAAACTGGAATCAATCAAGCACCCTAAAGAAAAAAAGACCAGGCCGGGCGCGGTGGCTCAAGCCTGTAATCCCAGCACTTTGGGAGGCCGAGGCGGGCGGATCACGATGTCAGGAGATCAAGACCATCCTGGCAAACACGGTGAAACCCTGTCTCTACTAAAAAATACAAAAAAATTAGCCGGGCGAGGTGGCAGGCGCCTGTAGTCCCAGCTTCTAGGGAGGCTGAGGCAGGAGAATGGCGTGAACCCAGGAGGTGGCGGAGCTTGCAGTGAGCCGAGATTGTGCCACTGCACTCCAGCCTGGGCGACAGAGCGAGACTCCGTCTCA
>NC_045440.1:30896502-30908332 GCF_002776525.5 Piliocolobus tephrosceles | reverse complement strand
AAAAAAAAAAAAAAAAAAAAAAAAAAAAAAAGAAAAGAAAAAGAAAAAAAGACCAAAAGATCAAGAAGAAGGTTAAAATTTGATTTAATTATGCTGTTAAGAAACTGGTATATTGGTCACTCGCTAGAGATTTTTTTTGTATGTTTATAATATATGAAAGTATCATTCAGCATTAAATGCAATAAATAAGGTTAAAGTTTAAATAAAGACAGTTGAAATTATTTTGATATGATGCAATGAAATATTGACCCATAAAGCCAAAATGGCATAATTACAAAACTAAAAATGAGTCAATATGTAATTGGGAAGGTAGGAAGGAAAGGGGAGAAGACGACTGAGTTGGGTATCACAAAGGAATAGAGAGGAGAAAACAAAATGGGCTATGAAGAAAAGAAGTGAGCCATAGAGCAATCTCCTATATATGAGGGAAGAACTGGCCCTAGGCAACCCATGCTGTTTTCAGAAGCAAGCTGAACACTGTATTGATGATCAAATAAAAAGGGAAAAGACTACCATGACTGAAAATTCAATAAGAGCAAAACAGGAAGGCGAGAAGAAAATTTAATTTTAGTGATATGCACTAAACACACACCTAAACAGTGTTCCCACTTTAAGTACTTCCCTAATTCTCAGTCTGATGCTACGTTAGTTTCTAGCTCCAACTCTCTACAATAAGGATACGATGAGAGAAGAAAACAGTAGAGAGACAGAGAGAGAGAGAGAGAGAGTGTATGTGTGTGTGTGTGTGTTTAAATTCTCAGAGACAGAGACAATCTAATACTTTGGATTTTGCCACAGTTTTCAGAGTTTAGTATATTTTAATAAAAGAATTTCACTAGGCATTTCTGAGCCTAGGTTTCTTCATCGGTAAATTTATCAAATTATTCAGTTCCAATAGAAGATCTTTCAGTCTCTTCCAGTTTTTAATATTTTAGGCTGTAATCGGCTACGATTAAAGTGGGGAGAAGTTATTTGAAATCACTGTTCTGAAATACCTACAAATGTAGTTGCCAAGAACTAGAAGAAGGATGCATTAGAATTTAAATGAATGGCACTTTTAAATAGAAGGAAAGAAATCCTATGGTATATCCAATTCATCATGTTGATCTTTTGCAGATGGTTACTGATTCTTATTGTCATGCAGTAACAATGGTTTGTCATACAATCCCATGACAAGACTTAGGACAAAGCAAAACAAAGTTGGCCCAAGATGAAAATACCAACACATTCTCGCATCCAAGAATCTGTTGTCAAGCAGGGAGGATCTCACATCCAGAAAACATTTTCTTTCAAGATGGTACCACTGTTTCCTGGCTACAATTTAATTAATCAGCTCTTTTTATAATAATCTAAGTTTGCAATCTCCCAACAGTCAGGATAGGAAAAATTTTAAAGCCCAGGCAAAGAAAACAAATGAATAGTGCAACTATTACATGACCCACTGAGAAGTAAAAACTTAATTAGTATCATGACAATATAATCATTGTGGTAGTGGGAAACCATTAACCATACTTAGAAATACTTTAGAATAAAGAATATATAATTATATACTTTCATTCCAATTCTGCATTGGACTTAAGACCTACTTGAATGCATAGATTAATATCATGAAAATATGAAATATTACTTTATGAAGGAAATACCCATTTTAGAAAATCCAACATAGCCACTATATCTTAAGGCAATTTAAAATGTCATATTTTGCCTTATATTATAACAAAGACAAAGAATGTTGTAATTTGACAAGAGTCAGTGAGGGAGTAATTCTAGTATTTATAAAATAAAACTTTAATACTAGTAGGTAGATTGGTTTGGGGAGCAACGCTGTAGACACAATTACTGGGATTGTCTCTCTTCTACTCTCTCAGGCTCCAGGATAAAGAAGAATCAATTAGCCCTCAACAGTCTATGACCTTGAAGGCTACAGCTCTGTGCATAATGTGCTGAATATGCTGAGACAGGAAAAAAAAAAAAAAATGGAAAAGGGAGAATAAAGTCCTAAAACCACTGAAGAGCATGTTTCACATATGATAATGTCATTTTCAAATATAAGCCATGACAGCTTAGTTTATGTCAAAAACATGCACGGTAAAAGGAACGTCCCAGTTCTTTCTGCGACTAAACAATACTTTCTTAGTTGAAAAATACAGTCCCTTTGTAAGCTTTTTTTTTTTTCCCTTTCCATTAATTAATGGTTACAACCTTTTTAAACAACAACAAAAACAACCACTTACAAGTCTCTAGAAACAAAGCTGCCTGGACCAATCCCTTTCAAACACTACTCCCCCCCCAATAAACCCCCCCCCGCCCCCCCCGCCCCACAAAAAGTAGGCTCACAATTTTTAGAATACAAGACTTGATTTTTTTTTTTTTAAGGGACTAGTCCAAAAAATTAACAGAGTCTCCCTACAGGTTTTAAAGTGTTAGCCAACTAACTGTCCACCCCTAACTTTTCAGGAGAAAACTACTTCCCAGACTGCTTCTCTAGGCTTATCTCCCATGCACTTCAAAACGTTGCAGCTGTGCATCTGGTCAAACTGGCCACAATGATGCTTTTAGGCAGCAGTAAATCTTTCCCATTTATTGCAGATGCCACAATATCAATGCCCTGACTTGGAAAAAGAAAAAAAAAAACTGATAAGGAATATGTAATCTACTAAAACACTTAGTAGAAAAATTTACTTCACAAAATAATTTATCAAAACTTTACAACATACTTTCTGACATGGTCTTAGATCAGGAAAATGTGCTAGATGTTTCTTTGTTTTCCTGATTTTCTCAGATGACAAAATTATAGAATTTAGTTGAAGTGTTTTTCAAAGGGCATTTTTTTCTTTCTCTGGACAATGAAACCTGTTCAAGCAGATTTCAATTAAAGACTTAAGTTTAAAATGACCAAGTAACCTTGTTCTCCTGGTGAATTTTGCTTCTCTTTGCAGGATCTGTACTTGCTTTTTATAGCATGTCATTTCATCTGGGTATTATTTCCCGGTCACTTTGCCAGGTGGGAAGAGGCCGCAAAGGCGGTGATGTCTGTCAGACCTTTAATGATGCTTCAGGGATTTGATAAAGATACAAAGCAGTGTCTGCATGAAGGAGGTTTTCCCTAATTGCACCTAGAAAACAAGACTTTTTTTTTCCCCTTTAAATCTTTGCCATTGAATCTGGTGTGTGTGAAATGATCAGGAGTTACAAGCACAAATCAAGTTTTTCTGTGTTTCTATAGCATGCTGCACTACTTCACACTGAACGTGATGTCTGGAAAAGGTACTCTTTATTCTTCATTACCGTCCAGAGGAAAAACAAAAGAGGCATTTCGTCAGAGAAATTGTCAACTCTCTTTTAACCCTAAGGGCTTTCATGTAAGTTATTAAGAACCAAATTTTCTGATCTTGTACTTTCCTACTAAGTAAATATTCCTCATGGTAAAAAGTGATAGGAGATCGAGACAACAAAAATAAACTAGAAACATTTTTAAAAGGCTGTAGAAAACTCCTCCCTTCTATATTGATGTTTAGAATAGTCATGCTTTCATTCCTGTCAACTTTCCACTCTAAAGCTATTGCAGTTACCCAATGCAAATACAAACAGGAATGTATTGTTTTTAAGAGCGTGGGCTCTCTTCACATCACAGGTTATTAAACTGGGCTGCTGCAATCTGCCGGACTGAGATGACACATGCCTTAAAAAGAAAAAAAAAAAAAAAAAAAAAAGATGTACCTCACTAATGGATCTTGTACTTTTTAATGACTGCCAAGGAAGCTATTTAAACATTTGATTATAGAAGACAAAACTAATTTGGGCAAATCCTTCATGCAGAATCCTACTGTGTCCTGACAAAATAAAGCTGCTGTTACTAAGTGCTCACTAACTGAAAGTACAGTCTGGGCAGGACAGTAGTCATCTCAAGCTAGTGAGAGGCGAGCACCGTAAATGTCTTAAGACTTGCTGCAATCTCAGAAAGAACCAATTAAGATACAAAAGTAGGGAGAGGTGGTTAGAGAACAGGAAGAAGGGAGAGAAAGACAACAAGCAGCTTGGGGTCGCTGAGAGGTAGAGGGTAACAGAAAGGTGACAGGAAATCTATGATGGGGAAGAGAAAGACACAAAATAATACTGGTATATGAAAGTCACATTTCTACAAAACATGAAAAGATGGCCTGATGTTTCAATTTTAAAATGTGTTAGAAATCAATTGAATTTAACTTAAATTCAAGCATGACTTGCAGATGCTGAAGTTTTGCATTCCCGGTACCAGACTGAACAATGTGGCTAGAGAGAGCTGCTGTTACAACACTAGTTCAGACCCGGAGTTTGCAAGATCATTTTACTCAGCCCTTCAATGCCAGCCCAAGTGTCTCAAACACATGCTTTGCTTAAACAAAACCAGGCAACTAAAATGCAAGAAGAAAGGGAAACATCCTTTGGGGACCTCAAACCCACCCCTTTCCTTTATTCTTCTTCATCATCATCATCATCATCATCATCATCATCATCATCATATCTCTCTCTCTCTCTCTCTCTACTTACAAAGTTTAGGAGCAGTTTGGAGATTAGTTTCTGTTGTTTGTGGCTGAGTTGCTGACTTGGGCGTTCTCACCTCAGGGTTCCGGGTGGGTGAAGGGAAGGATGGTGCAGTGGACGGCAAGAAAGAAAAGGCAAAAATACGATTCTTCGGTGTCGGTGCCGCTGATGGTTCAAAGGAGACAACAGCCTTGTCACCTTGCACTGTAACTTGAACCTTGCTTTCAGACTGAGCCCTAGAGACAGGTGAAGTATATGCCTCAGACGACACCCACACAGCTGAGGCAGCAGTTGGGTCCAGAGAAATAATAGGGTCCTGGCCTAACCCCCCAGGGTCAAGGTGAGTAGGAGAGTCATACTCAAAGATCTTGTCCACAAATACCCACTTGAGGCCGGCAATGCAGAGGCAGAGGCTGACCAGGCAAGCCAGGATGGGGACAATGCAGATTTTCTCTGAGTTGAGGCAACCTCTCAGGCGCTCAGCTTCTAGGCACACACAGCAGGGCACGGCCAGGCCCACGAGTCCAGGGGTTCTCCCATCTTCAGTCTGGGGCTCTGGCATGTCTTCTGCTGCCGGAAGCCCATCAAGAGATGGGTCTGCACTCAGCTGAGTGGAGGGGCTAGAGGACCTCTCGGCGGCGACCTCAGACATGTCTGGGGAATAAATCTCCATCGGCTCACCTCCAGAAGAAGGCCTGGCCGCTCTCACGGTCCATTACCACGCAGAGGCCCCCCCAACCAAATGATACAGCATCTTACAGGGGGAAATCGATAAATCGTCCAAGTCCAAGGCCATTATCAAAATCAAGAAGAGTTCAGGAAGATGCAAGGGGGGAAGAAAAGCTCCTAGCAACTACAAAATCAGAGTATATCGTTATAATTCTTTAAGCTGCTGTTTCTGGGCCACTTTTCTAGTTCTTTTAAACGCTACTCCAAACCATCCCGGGCTCGTCAAGAGGACAGGGACCAAAATAGATCGACGGAGCTGCCGGCTGGTTAATTAAGTAAACCAGTAGCCCAAACTGAAAGGCATGTTTCTCACCTCGAGCATCTGAAGCTGGTGTCTGCTCAGATGAAGAAAACAACTGTCATGCAGGAGAAGTAAAAGCAGAAGGAGGACCAGCGGCGGTGGCGGCGGCGGCAGCAGCGGCGGCGGCAGGAGAGGCAGTAGTGACAATAGCAACAGCATCCTGTTGTGTTAACGCGAAGACGGCTGAAAGGGGCTGAATCATTACAGAGCAGCAGGTGCCTGCCCTCGGAGCATCACTGCAAACAGGATCAGAGGGCTCCGGAGGCAAGAGCGCAGCCAGGAGGGGCGGTCACTCCCTTCCCCGCCCTGCCTCCACCCCACCCCCGACTACTCCTCTTTGTCCTTCTTGAGTGCTCATTCACTTTCTTCCTCTGCGGCTCTTCTCTGCTTCAGTCTCTTTCTTTCCCTTCTTCATCCAAGCCTGTCCTATCTCTCTCCTCTCTCTCTTTCCTCCCCCTCTCCCAACCCCCACTCCCCACTCTCTATCCACACTCTAGAGCTGCAGGCTGGTCTGAGTAAAATCAGTATCCCCAGCTACACAGGACTGCCAGTGACTTCCTATTTTATCCAATTAGAAGGAATAAAGGCCATCAAATCAAAAAGAGGCAGGCAGGCATCAGTTAAGCCTAGTCCCCATGGCCCCCACCCGTTTTCCTCCTTTTTCTTTCTTTCTCTACAAAAGCTGTCCCAGTCTTCTTCTACCCCCACCTTGCCGGCTTTCAGTCTCTTTCCTTCACCCACTGTTGGGTCAGAAAAAGCCAGCGATCGATGCTAGCAATCTAACAAAGCTGGGATGGGGGGGGGGGGGGCGGTGTAGGTGGGACCTTATGGGTTGGACCTGAGGCTTGGCGAAGTCTGCTATCTGATTCCTCCCTAGAGAGGTAAGCTTTTCAACAGCAATTTCTTCCTGCCTGCTGCTGAGAGATAGCATTCCTTCCCTGGCCCTCTAATAAGTTTTGTTCACTAAGAGGACTGTTATTACCTGATTTTCAACCAACAGTTTGAACGTTTTTTTCCTAACCATGGACAGCTCTGCCTTTAGCCCTTTTGCAATGACTCTGTAAGACTTTGTCATGCCCAGAGAGAAATGCGGAGTACAGGCTGGAGGGAGTGCTAGGGGAGGGGTTGGCAGCCCATATATCCACTGCTGTGGTCCCCTTTGAATTTCCATTTCTTCTATCTCACCCAAAGAAGACTAGACTAATGTCAAGCTAATAGGAAGCACCAGTAAGTAACAGAGTTATGATGCGAGCAAAGCTACCACTTCATTTTTAGATTAGCCTTTCATGGTGACTCCACACTGCAGAGGTTTGAATTCCCTGGCACTGTAATACATACCACATGTCCTCAGCTATCACCGCACTGCAAGTACTAAGAAGAGTTTTCGATGAGAGCATGCCTTTTGGGTTAGGTTTCAGGAGCTTTACCTTCCAGATAGTTTCAATGCTGATTTTTTTTTTCTTTTAAAACAACAGTCATTAAAACACTAGAAGAAAGCACTGTTCATAATAGAGACCACAGGTTTCTCCAAGCACTCTGCTCCATGTCACTTCACACAATACGCATCTGAACCTGTAATCCACACTTACTGTGACTGGACATCTAAATGGTTTCCAAGGAACCATTCTGTTCACCTATGTCAACAGGAGTCTTTAAAACTCTCTCTAAATCTATACTATGTAGCCATTATATGAGTCCCTGAAGCAGTGAAATTTAGAACTCAAGTCCTGAGAAAATCTGCTTTAAGCACATTGTATTTTGTAGGGCACCATCTCCACTGCTTTGAGGTACATTTCAGCTTTAAATGACAGGAGATAAGAATATTATCACTTCTTCCTTCAAGATGAAATTAGTCCATAATTATAAATGATTTAAAGGGTCTTAACATCTTAAACTGTGTTTGCAGTACTATAATGACAACAAAAGCCTGTGCCAATTTGCATAATTGTAACCATGACTATGACAACTTTATGAGCAACATGAGTTATACTTAAGTTCATCTCTCTATAATCTGCATTTATATACCAGTAAATGGTGTTTAAAAATAATTCTTATGCTTATTTTCTAGGTTTATTTGACTTTAAAGCAGTGAGAGCTCTCTTACAAAGATTCTAGCAACGGACATACAATTTCACAGTGTAGAAAATGTCTACTGAAGCACTTAAAGCATTCACATTGAAAGATAGTAAGATCTCAATGATCAATATTCATGTAAATATTCAGCAACAATATCAGCAGGTGTTTATGCTAAACTACAGTAATTTATAATTTCTTCAAAAAGCACCCAGTTGAAATATATGGCACTGAATTCCTCAATTTTGACCTAAACCAAAAATATTATACTCAATACACTAGCATTTCATCCAAGGCCAAGGTCAGCTAAATTCCAAAGACCAAAATGGGGTTCAGGTGGTCCCAAGTCAGGCAGATAGGAGAAAATACCAAGCATGATAACCCATAGTTTAGAAAAGTGGTCTTTAACTTACACCAATAGCAATTATTCACCTTACCTCAACCATTAAGAACAAACATATTCAGCAAGGAAAAAAAAACAAAAGTTACTGGGCATTGCTCTAACTGTTACACTGAAAATACCCAACACTTATAGAGAAAACCAACATTTTATACAAAGACTAGGACAACACATCAGAGACAGAATCCTATGGACTGCCACAAGTACTCTTTCCCTTGGACTACATAAACCAGCTTTGGGATGTGTCTGTTTTGCCCCCAGAAAGGCATTCCAGGAACCCTGTGGCACCTTGGTGCTAAGATTAGTCTGCAGACAGCCAGCTTCCTATAAAATTGTTTTTTTCCACCGAATTGGAAAATGAATGTAAATGGGGAAATGGAGAAGGATGGGAGGTGAAGAATAAAAGGAATTCTCCATTAGTTCTATCCTTGGGACTAGGACCCAGAAGTTGTCTTTCTCCCTTCATCAAATCCTCTATAGCAATAAAAGAGTGAGAAAGGAAAGTGTGAATGGGGTTAGAGGTCAGAATTTCCGTTGGATAAAACATGTATGTTTTTAGGAAAAACTGCAAGGATATATCATTTTAACCCTTTAAGCTCCACCCCAGTAAAGCCCAGGAATACCCCATTTCCATGTCCTCTTAGAAAAATAAACTAGACAATTTTTTACTACCTTTTTAAACCTTTTATCACCATCTCCCTCACAATAACAAAAGCTACCTTTATTGAGTTCCACCCAGGTGACAAGCACTCTGCTAGGTTCATAATACACATTATTTCTGATCTTCACTAATCCCATACAGTCCATACTTATCTTAAAATTTTTAAAAAAATATTTCATCGGCCCAGGCAGTTTAGGTAATTTTGCCATGGACATATAGCTATGTGGCCAAGATTTGAATACGTTCTGATTCATTCTATTTCTGCTAAAAAATACTGATTTTGTTTTTTTCTCAAAAGGGTGTATTTGATTATATTATTGATTACATATCTCTTCAAGAAGAGACTATGAAAACCAGAATAGATAGCAATGAAATAGGAATTATTACCTTAATATAATTTGTAAACAAAACTTAAAAGGATCTAGTTTTCAAAGTAAGACTTCTAAAATTTTGCCTAATAATTTTTAGAAATTATAAGAATTAAGCACGAGCTGTTTAAATACTATCTATTTATCATTTAAATCAAATGAGCTCTTCCATGGTCTCATTCCAGAACTTCCTTTGGGAAGCGATTTCAGGTATGTATTGCTGTGAAACAAACCGCCCGGAAATAGCTTACAGCAACCGCCATTTTATTCTGCAGGTTTACTGGGTTCAGCTGAGTGGTTTCTCTGCTCCATTTGACGTCAGCTGGTGCTGCAGGCAAGGTGCAACTAGGTGAAAACATTCAAAATGGCTCCCACACATGATGACTGGCAGCTGCTGCTAGATGCCAGCTGGCACTGTGAAATGGTGCAGCAACCTGTGGCCTCTCCTTGTGGCTTGAGCTTCCCACAGTATAGTGGCCAGGTTGTGAGAGAAAGCACCCCAAGAGGAGGAAAACACAAGCTGCCAGTACTCTTAAAAGACTGTGCCTGAAAGCAGAACAAACTATTTCCCCTGCATCCTATTGGTTAAGAAGTCACCGTGCCAGCCCAGACTCAAGGACAGAGGAAATACATTTTGAGGGAGAAAGTGGCAAAGAATTTGCAGCCACAATTAATCTGCTACAGAGGATAAGAAAGTAAATGCTAGTACACCAACCTGGATCAAGAAGAGAGACGGTAATATAGAATGGGATTTGGCAGAATAAAGTAAAATATACTTGTATTTCTGATCCACTTTCATAATATTTCAGCTTCCTTCTAAGTTGGCTTCAAGAAAAAAAATCCTGTAATATCATCAAATAAAAAAATACTAGAATTTCTCTGCTACTTCAATTCAAGTTAGTCTATGAATTCAAGCTAGTCATTCTGCTTTACTTTTATTTACTTTATCATCAGAAGAATGTACGGTAGCTCCAACAGATGAAAGAGAATGATAAATGTCATTTTGCTTTTGACCTTATTACTCACTTATTTTCTCTTTGACTTTTTTCCTGTATCTTGGCGATATAACCCTAAAATATTATCTCTGAAATCTAAAAATACTATCACTGAAAAAGTTTATCCTTGCTCCTAAATTTTACGGCTGGCAAAAGCGTAGAATTTACTTCATGGTATCTAACATAAAATAAAAATGACGGCTGCAGTTGTTTCATTTGGGGAGATCCCTACATACAAATGGCAATTATTTATTTATTTGCTGAGGAATTATGAAATCATAATTTTCACAAGAAAGCGCCAGGCCCTAAAGTTAACTTTAAAACCCTGCAGCTTCTTTGGAGGATAAAGTACACCAATGGATCTGTCAGCTTCCTCCACCTATCCAAAAAACATGCCCTCAGCTAGGTCTCAGCTCCTTGACAGAGCCCTTCCGATTTTTCCAAATCATAGACCCAGTATTTCTTAACTGAAACATTTATTGGGGCACATTCACAGTCATGTGTCATCATTTAATTACATCATGTATACAGGGCTGAAGAATGCAATTTCTTTGACGGCAAAGATTATCAGTATTTGATTGTCTCATCGAGCTGGGCTATCCATTCAATACATACATTTGGTGTGGTTTTACTTTTAATTGGGATTGCATTACACAGATTATGGGGTCTCTAATAGATCAGCAGTCTTTATTCATACCCTCTATACTCCCCTCCATATTTTCAAGTCTTTTAATGGCCTATTCAGACACTTCCTTATCAAATTTTCTCTGATTGTTCCAAAATATGCCTTGAATTAATTTAGCCCGGTCTAGCAAAACTCAACTACCACAGATCCTATCAGTGGAGGGAAAGTTTGGAATATGCTAATATTTAACTATTTTTTCTTGTCATTCCTCTCTCCCCAGCTAAACAGAAAATTTCTCTGAGAGCAAACCAAATCCATATGCTGTTTGATGTTCTTCTACATTATTTATGATGCAAAATGGGTGAGATGAATGGAACTTATTTTACCTTACTGGGCATGTCTTTTCTGCCCACTTTAAAGGTGAGTCAAGACTGATTATTCTTACCCAGTGAAAATGTTCTCAGAGCAGACAATTTGACTTAATTTTAAGCATTACTTTGTGAGATGCTGTATCAAGTGCTTGATATTGACTGTGCTCTGTGTTCTCATTCTGTAACACGATGAGCAATTTACTCTGGTACATTTTGTTCTTTATGAGTTTAGATCCTTTGTAACTGAAGATACAGTAAATGATCTCAAAGATGAAGATGTGAGAATTTCATATGGAAAGATATTTTAATTGCATACGATAGTTATAGTGAGTTTGCTTTACTTTGGGAGAATCTATTAATTTCTCACTCCCCGTAAGTAAAATTATTAGTTTTCTACAAACATAGTTTATTGGTCATTTTACAAGTTGCCCTTCTTTTAAAATTCCACTGGAGAAGTTTTGGAACTAGATGGAAGGGGTGGTTGCATAACACTGCAATAAATGCAACTGAGTTGTGACTCTCAAGTGGTTGATTTTGCTGTGTGAATTTCAACTCAAGGAAAAATGAGACTGTTAAGTGTAGGTTGCCCTTTCTTCTAGAAAGTATCAATAGGCAATGTGGCATTGAATCTCAGGCAATTATTAACTATGAACTCTGAACTTATATTAATTTACGTGTGTGTGTGTGTATGTGTGTGTATATATATATATATATATATATATATATATATATATATAGAGAGAGAGAGAGAGAGAGAGAGAGAGAGAGAGAGAGAGAGAGAGA
>NC_045440.1:30563756-30594296 GCF_002776525.5 Piliocolobus tephrosceles | reverse complement strand
AGTGTATATATAATTTATATATAATATATAGGTATATAAATTATATATAGTGTATATATAATTTATATGTAATTTATATACCTATAAATTATACATAGTATATATTATACATAAATATATAGAATTGATATATAATTTATATCTATATGTACGTTTAGTATTATTATTATTTTTGAGACAGGGTTTCACTCTTTCACCCAGACTGGAGTACAGTGGTGCCATCTCGGCTCACTGCAACCTCCGCCTCCCAGGCTGAAGTGATTCTCCTGCCTCAGCCTCTCAAGTAACTGGGATTACAGGCACGCACCACCATGCCCAGCTAATTTTTGTATTTTTAGTAGAGTTGAGGTTGGCCGTCTCTGTGGGGTTTTTAGTAGAGACGGGGTTTGTCGCTATGTTGGCCAGGCTGGTCTCAAACTCCTGACCTCAAATAATCCACCTTCCTTGGTCTCTCAAAGTGCTAGGATTACAGGCATGAGCCACCATGCCTGGCCATATACTTTTGAGTTTACCATGTGAATGCATTACTTTTAATTTAATCCTACTTCAAATGTAAAACTACTCATGTATTGTGCCGTAGTGATACTATGAGATATTGAGGTTTCTGTACTTGCTTGAGAAAGCACTGGGAGAAGGGGGTCTTTTTAAGGCTCTGACTCCACTGGCCTGTATAGGAACAGTTGAGGCACTCAAACTGTCTAATTGCTCTGCACAGTAGCAGTGACAGTCTGGATTTTCCTCCTGCTCTTGGAACTTTGCAACCACTGAAACAGGGGATTTATAGGCTTACAACTCACAGATGAAGCCCTCAGTATCAACAAGATGAATATAGAGTCCTCTGTGGATCAGTCTACATAGTTAGCTTCCAGACCACCAGAGCCAAGTCTTTCTTCAACAGGCACTTCTGGCCAACAGAAGGAATATAACCTGATTACTCCCTCAAATCACAAAGTGCTTGCACAATGGCAGAGCAAGAAAGACATTTACACCCAGAACTAAATGGACATTATCTGCCTTTGCTATCAATTTTCATTTCAGGATCATAGGGACACCGATGACTCTCGAACTGCATCAACATAGACGTCAGTAGAACTGACGTCTATGTCACCTGCAGAGGAAGTGATGGAGAGGCCAGATCTCAGGTCTGGTCGATGAAATGCATAGCTACTAGAATATTGACATTTTTGTGAGCTAGCTTCTTGTATGTAAAGCCAAGTTAGAAGGATCTCCCCTAGCAAGCCTTGAGCAGAAATCATGTCTCAGAGAGATCCTTCTAGATCAGTAGGTCTTAACAATTTCTGAGCAGAATACACAATAGATTGTTGAGTAGATTTAATTATCTAACAAATTAATGTCTACTAATAAACTTTTATATTCTGAATTGCAAAATACACTTTTGGAGTTTTCTACAGTATTAAGATGTGGTTCTTGGTCAAATACGGTGGCTCACACCTGTAATCCTAGCACTTTGGGAGGTCGAAGCAGGAGGATCACTTCAGCCCAGGAGTTCAAGACCAGCCTGGGCAATGTGGCAAAATCCCATCTCTACTAAAAATACAAAAAAAAAAAAAAAAAAAATTTAGCTGAGTCTAGTGACATGTGCCTGTAATTCCAGCTACTTGGGAGGCTAAGGTGAGGTGGGAGGATCACCTGACCTTGGGAAGTCAGGACTGCAGTGAGCCAAGATTGTGCTACTGCACTGCAGCCTGGGTGAGCACAGTGAGACACACACACACACACACACACACACAAGAGAAATAAAGAGAAAGAAAGAAAGGAAGAAGGAAGGAAGAAAGAAAGAAAGAAAGAAAGAAAGAAAGAAAGAAAGAAAGAAAGAAAGAAAGAAAGAAAGAAAGAAAGAAAGAGAGGAAGGAAGGAAGGAAGGAAGGAAGGAAGGAAGGAAGGAAGGAAGGAAGGAAGGAAGGAAGGGAGGGAGGAAGGAAGGAAGGAAGGAAGGGAGGAAGGAAGGAAGGATGGAAGGAAGAATAAAGAGGGAAAGAAAAAAAAGATGTGGATCTTTCCTAAAATAATTTTAAAGTGCACTAACTGAGTTGATTCAAGATGAGAAAGGCACATAAACAAAACACTTGCCATTTTGAAGAACCCAGATGGGTACAATTAAAATTAAAGTAATGCTATTTGCGTAACTTCCACTGTCCTATGTTCCGAGGAGGAGCTCTGACAGATATTTAAGTTCCTTTAGTAATTCCGAAGTGATGTGTGGTCAAGGTTTAGATACTAAGCTACCGTGTGTTGAAGGAATTACTAGACTTTACAACATCCTGTCTATGAAGCTCATACCTGAGCTTGAGAGTTATCAGGCAGTTATGTGCATGGAAGATTGAGCATTTTTTGAGTCACAGTTTTATATACTGCAGATTTTCTCTAATGGACTTGGTAGGACCAGGACTGAATTTTTTAAATCACGTCTTACAGAATCTGATGACCCTTATACCACTAAACTCAGAACAGTGTGACATTCAATGTAGCGTAAAAAGATTTAAACTTTTCAACAATGCCTTCTATATCCACAATGAGGTCCTAAACAATTTTTCTAATGAAACAGAAATCTCTACATCTTTGGTCAGCAACTCTTTCACGTGATGGAGAAGGTTTCTCATAAAAGCCTCTGATTCATTATGATTAAGCACTGAGTAATAAAAACAGATTCACCACTACCACCTCCCCCTTTACTTCGAGCTGACATAAGCCAGCAAGGTTATGGCTCTGCAAATCTGCCTGGTAGGTCATTGAGGCTGTGTGTGTATTATGAGTAAACGGACATTTAAAGTTTCTAAAGTTCATAGCAAGAAAGACCACCAGCAAAGGCATAAACAAAACTGGAGTACTATTTAAATTTCTCCTATAAAACATTTGTTAGTCTAGATAGGACTTCATAATAGGTTTCTAAATTTGAAGATGTAAAAATATCAACTAATCCTGACTCCAAGGTTCGCACATAATTAGAAAATTACATATGACATTGTTCTCTAGTAAGCACTAATGGCCACAAAGAAGGCCTCACAATTTGGATTGAATATGCAAAATCAAAGTTGACAATATATTAAGCCAAATGTTAATTATGTACGTTTCTCTGAGACATTTTCTGAGGTTTTTATTTGGAGGATATATTTAGAGGCAGCCAAAACAGGCTGTCAAAATAGTTTTAAAATCCCATGACTTAAAAGACTAGCTCTTCAGCATAATGCAGGTGAAATGGTTGATTGAACTTTTTCTCTTTAGAACAGATTGTTTTGGCATTGTAACACTGTCATGTATATCCACAACCTCAAAACAGGGGGTTCTGAAAACTCTTCCAGAAGACAACTTAGTTTTCTTCTTCTTAAAGATCTCATCCCCATGATTTAGTTTTCATTAATCACCCACATCTGTGTTGCATAGGTAACCTGCTTCCTGCTCGAATATAAGCCCGTCTACTGTTGAAGTGCACCATGGTGACACCTCATTTATTCTGCATTATTAGGAAATGAAATGGTGCACGCCAGTACATTTTTTAGAAAACAAATGCTTGTTTATTTTTTAGAAAAGATAAATCTACTTTCATGTAGTCATATTTAAGTGAAATCTTTCTAATATGCACCAATATTTAACTGTATTCTTAAATATGATACAGAAAACTTACACTATGAATATGAATAATTTAACTGTATTATCAAGAACAAGGGGAGAGGTGAGAGTGGTCCTTCCTGGAGAGGTAATACAGCAATGGCATTAAGAATCTAGACTGCTTGTGGACTCTGGCTTTATCCCTTATCAGCTGTGAAAACTTGATTAGCTACTTAAACCTTCTGCACAGTTTCCTCCTTAAGATGGATAACAAGAGTAGGAAATGTATTGTGTTGCTGTAAAAATGAAATACTTGCAAAAGACTTAGCCTGGTGCCTGGGACAGTGCAAAGGGCCAGCAAATCTTAGCTCTTGTGATTATTAGTTTTGCTTTCATTTTTTTACAAAATGTCTGATAGTCAATCTGTTGTATTCTGGGAAACAAGATATCATGTCTATTAAAATTGCACATACTAGAGCATAAACTTTTCTACAGCTATTTTGGCTGCCATGTTTTAAAGTGGTTTTCACTTAACTAAGACATTTGTTATTCTGCCCAGAGTGTGCAGGTTTCTGGATAATTAACTTGTAAAAATGCACTAACAGATAAACATAAACTCGAATGACATAGAGACAGACTTGACTGACACAATCTTTGACATCATAATAAAGAGGAGGGGTATGAGAAAACAAACAGTTTTAAAAATGGCAAAGCAAGAATTCACGTAATGACACAAAATATGCTGCTTTCAAGCCTTTTGATATTAAATAATTTAAAATTGATATATAATTAGCATCTTAAACATTCACTCAAATAAGTCCTTACTGTTACATAGTATCAATTACTTCAGTTGGAATTACATGAATGACTGTGAATAATATGTCACTTTTTCAAAAATATTTTGTAATGATTTCTTCATTAACTCAGAAATATTCTATATTTGTACTTTGGAAGCCACAAAATTCCTTTTAAAATGCTTCTGTCTTTGCTTTATCTGCTCTTCAACAATACAATTTGCTTTTGTTTAAGAATTGAGATGATAGCATGCCTATCACTGCCTGAGAACGGACACAGAAAACAAACAAATGAGATCAGCCAGCTCCCCTGCCTGTGCCTATGTGACCTGGGCAACTAGGCAGGAGTTAGGTGACCTGTGACATTGGTTTCCTGCTCTTTTAGTGTAATCCTCGGGCCTCACTGCCCACAAGACAGCAGGAACCTCAAACCTGACTCAGAAATCTGAGTCTGAAGATCCCATGGCCAAATGCCTCATTCCTCTGTCCTTACAGCCTTCTGTAGAACCAGGGGAGGACATAATAAATTTCATCCATGAGCTGACCAGTAGTTCACTTTGCCCGAGTGGAAAATTCCTCTCTCTTCTCTGCCAGAGGATGTTGGATTTCCATCTGCCTGCTAAGTGAACAGGTTTAGAAAGTAATTATTTTGAAAGAAATATGTTCTAGAAATACAAAGTAGAATAATAGAACCCTCTTAAACATGACTCAATATGAAAGATCTGTCTAGAATTCAGGTTTCTGCATGTTTTCTTGGAACAAAATAAATGTATACAAGAAGCTGGGCTTAAGACAGTATGTCTACAGACCTATCCTGTTGGATTTTGGAGATACAGGGAAAAATGTAGATACAGTGAGTTAAACGATTTGAGCTACATCTCTCATGTTTTGCTATTGTCAACAGCAATACATCTCTCACATATTGTTACTGGGTTCAGCAAGTGTTTTTCATACAGGGCCAGTCAATACTGTAGGTTTTGCAGGTCATGTGGCCTCTGTTGCAAGCACTCATCTTGGCTGTTGTAAACCAAAAGCAGCTATCGGCAGTGCATAAATAAAGGGGCATGGCTGTGTTCCATGAAACATTTACAAAACCAGGCAGCATGTAAGATTTGGCCCATTGACTATTATTTGCTGACCCCTGATATAGCAGAAAACGTACAGTATATCAGGCTTAAGGGATTGAGTTAGAATCCCGGCTCAGGCATGTATTCCGTGAGTGACCTTGAAAGTTCTTGAGTTTTTCAGAGTCCCTCATTCTTTGCGATATGGAGATAATGATACCGAATCCAGAGGCTTGAAATAAGGATTAAAAGAAACAATGAATACAAAGTGTTGAGCTTGTTGGCTGGTCCATCCAGCCAACTGATACGGTATGTATAAATTCCTTTAAATAATGCCATTTCTACTTTATCAGATCTTCTTTTACTAGAAAGAAGTACATTTTACTACCAATTGCACAGCATCAAAATCAAATCTGGTTTGCAGGTGGATAGAGGCAGAAATGGAGCTCCCATGAGATAGTCATGAAGGAATGAGACACAGGAGGCTGTTTGACCCTCTAGGATTTCGCAGCCACTGTGTGTGCTAACCCTTTTCAATTTCAAGAGGTTGAATTAGGCCAGAATTGCACCTGTCATTAAGCGTGCCTCAGGAGATGACAGCTGAAGACAGAACTAAAAGTGAGTGTGTGTATGTATGTATGCATACACACACATTGTTTCATTGTTTATTTTTTACATTTTTTTAATGTTGCACACTATAAAATAATATGGCACAGATATTTTATTAAATGCCAGTTAATCTATTGGCATTGTACAGTAGTGCCACATTTTTTTTCATTTCCTATTCGCCATGTATCTAGTTCTACGGCAGAAGTCCTAGAACCTCTCCCATCTTACCCCTTAGTAGCAGAGGGGAAGGAGAAAGTCAAGTTCTCTTGCAGTCATTCCTGCCTGACCTCTAAAAGCCAGTATCTCAGACCTCATCAAGCAGATTTTTAGACAACACAATCCCCGCTGAGATTACAAACCATTAAAAAAAAAAAAAAGCAGAAATAATAGTCGAAGCCTTTCTTATGTAGACTATTTAGCATTTCAAGGCTTACAAAGGGTTTTTCAATCAATCTCCAATGACCAGCTGAGGAATACAGAAAGATAAACTCTGGAGAAAGTTGACTGGGTGGGAATATTCCCTCTACTACTTATTGGCTCTGACTACAGGCAATCAAAATAAAATTACTAAACCTAATTTTATTTGTCTGGAAAATGACCATTTCATAAATTGGTTATACAGATTACATTAGATAAAACATGTAAATAAAGCTCTTAGCACAGGGTCTAACATATGAAATGTCCTCATTAAATGTCAGTTGTTGTAACTAGGACCATTCCTATGTAACAGATGTAAACAACAAAACACAAATGCAAAACACACAACTTTCTGGATGTTTGCCTATGACATGAAAACTTGTTCTATTTGTGGCCTATCCAATTTCACTATCTTTTTAGGTCCACACTACTACATTTAAAATATTTCATGGATGGAGATGCTTATTCTCATTAGTTATTAACTCTACTTCAAGATGTCTAAGAGACAAAGTGAGTGTTTGGGGTTTAGGGGCACAGGAGAGGAAATGATGAAATAGGTAAGTTTTTATCACTACAATTAGAATATCATTGAATTGCCTTCATCTTCTTTATTATCAACGTGCATCATGGATACACATTCAACTTTGTTTTGCTTTCAGTGTTGACAAATGCAGGTAGACTGCTTGAGGGAGACGGAACTATAGTACATGGAAATAATGTTAAAAGGAAAAGATGACTTCTATTCTTCTCTGAACCACCATGACTCTACAAAGTGACAGTTTTGTAGGGGCCACCTCTCTATCCCAGTCACTCAAATTAACAATGGGTTTATTTGTTCATGTGCTTTATCAGGGATCTATTCCTTATCCTGTTTCTCCCTTCTATGGTAGATCGGAGATGTGAACTCCTCTCGAAATTCCTTTGACAGGATTGAATTCCCAAGGGCTCATTGGAGAGTTAAAGCCAGATGTAACAACTGATGTGAGATACTTAATGCTCAAGACAATAACTAGCTTAAATAGGAACATTCTCTGGAGTATATGGAGTGGATACCTAGGCATGTTCAGGGGAACCCCTAGTGAGGTATAAAAAAAAAGCATAAGTTTTGCCAAGTGGTAAAGATTTAATTGAAGACTGATAGCAACTACATATTTCTAATATGCTTCTGCAGTTTAGGGTATAAAAATGTTTCATAAAATATCAATTTTTTTTAAATGTTACTGAAAAGTTTGGGGCTCATTGAGAATGAAGATTCTCCAAGGTCACATAAAACCAGTACCACATTTGAGAACAGAGTCCACGTGGTCTGAGAAAACAACCCACTGAGACTCACTTGACTGCTTGTTTTTCACCATTCTCTTAGCGTGCAGACATTTTGAAGGCTTTCACAATAAGCATGAATGCCTCATACTTATCAAACACATTTTGTAACTGTAGAATATTATACCTATGATTGTAAGACACATGCCAAATTAAAATTGTAGAGCAACCCATGTCAACCAGAATAAAGAATTTAGATGTTACATAAAGGTGAAGGGCAACAGGCTCCAATAAAGACAAAAAAGATCCATGGTTATTATCCAAAGCTGTCAACTCCAGGTAATAATTGCAATGCAACTTAGTCCAAGGCAAAGATGTTATTTATTCTTTCACATGGTGCCTTTCCCCTACACTCCTCCATACCCTCTTCTCCATTTGATACTCCTTCCGCCTTCTTCCATAAAAGATAGAGTTCACCTCATGGTAACTCATGTGAAAGGGGTACAAGAAGCAGGAGTAATTCCAATGATGTATTACACTTATCTTAAAATTTCATGTGGCAGATTTGATGCCGTAAGGCCAAGGGTAAGTCATCTTTACATTTCAGGCACTGTGTATTCCAAGTCTATGAGGAGCAAATTGGGTTACATGTTAAAAAAAGAAATAAGTAAAGTATAATACTGAGATCTAGGAGACAAGACTCTAAATTTGGTCACAACAATAAGTAGTTCTGTGACCTCACATAAGTCATTTCAATCTCCCTTCAGAAGTCTTTTCATTTCTGAGATGATGAATGGTATGGGTGACACCTATTATCTTTCCAACTCTGACACTGTCAGAGAAAACAGACTTTATAGATTGCAGGGATATGCAGGCTCGGCCCTTGGCACTACTATGTAAGAAGCGATATGTTTTCTCGATAGCTCAGGCTTCCCTTTCCTTACTGCATCAGCTTTTTTGTTTGTTTGTTTAGTTTTTGCAATAACTCTTTTTGTTCCTTCAGTCACTTAGGATCTTTCTCTTAATCAGAATTTGATTCCTGGGAAGGAATAGAATGAATCAATGAAACATTAGTGCTCGCGTGATGTGACATGTGTGTGGTCCCCATTCAAAGGCACATGAATTTTAAGTCTGAATTCCTCTGAAGTCTGATGGCCTCTTCCTATAAAACAGACAAACTAAATGTTCCCTCACTCTTCAACATAGCCATCTTAGTGGTCCTTACATAATCCCTTATCTGGACACTGCCACAGACTCACAGTGTTCCTCTGTGCTACCCCATCTGGCCATTCAATAGCCTTAGTATTCTTTAAAAAGTACATTCAGGCCAGATGCATGCATGTCTGTAATCCCAGTACTTTGGGAGGCTGAGGCAGGAGGACTGTTTGAGCCCAGGGGTTCAAGACCAGCCTGGGCAACATAGTAAGACCCCATCTCTACAAAAAAATTAAAATATTAGCTGGGCATGGTGGTGTACTCCTATAGTCCCAGCTACTTGGGAGGCTTAGGCAGGAGGATAGCTTTGAGCACAGGAGTTTGAGATTATAGTGAGCTATGATTATACTACTATACTCCAACCTGGGAGACAGGGTGAGCCTCTGTTTCAAAATTTTTTTAAGTATAAAATTAAAAAGAAAAAAAAAGTCCATTCGGATCATGTAATCTCCTTGCTGAAATCCCTCAAATGGCTTCCCATTGTAAGTAGAATAAAATGTCCACTCTAGGCCGGACGTGCTGGCTCATGCCTGGAATCCTAGCACTTTGGGAGGCTGAGGCGGGTGGATCACCTGAGATCAGGAGTTTGAGACCAGCCTGGCCAACATGGTGAAACCCTGTCTCTAGTGAAAATACAAAAATTAGCTGGGTGTCGTGGCGAACACCTGTAATTCCAACTACTCAGGAGGCTGCAGCAGGTGAATCACTTGAACCCAAAAAGTGGAAGTTGCAGTGAGCCCAGATTGTGCCACTGCACTTCAGCCTGGGTGACTGAGCAAGACTTTGTCTCAAAAACAAATGAACAAACAAACAAACATGCACTCTACCATGGCCTCTAAGCACTGGTGGAAACTCACTAGCCTCTTTGGTCTCTTCTCTTTGTTCTTTTTCATTAAACCACCCAGATTTTTTTGTTTTTAAATTTTTTTGAAATAAGTTCATTCCCACCTTGGGGACTTTTCATTTTTGATTCTCTCTGCCTGGACTCCTGTTTTCCTCATAGCCTCGGGTCTACCCATGAGGGTTTCAGAAATGACCTCACTAGGGAGTCCCCTGACCACACCTGGTTGTTCTCTTGCTGTTCCATGGCTGCCCTGTTTTCTGCATCTCACTCATCATGGCTTGAAATGATCTTCCTTATCAATTACCATCTGGCCTCCCTTACTGGAGTATTGAAGCAAGAGAGTGAGCGACAGGCAAATTTACAAAAAAGAAGTTTATGTTATCTTGAACTAAATAAAGAGAAGATTCTGGATTAGAAGACCACTCCTAAATGTAGGCTATCCCATTGATAGGCTTGTTGTGTGAGTCTGACCCTGTGGGTCTCTTCTCTGGACAAGCCATTGGTGCCACCTGCTTCATAGTTAGTAACGGTGTCCTTTGGGTACAATTTCTGGTGTGTGTATGTGTGGGTGGGTCGGGGGTAAGGGTAGGTGTGTTTTCATGCATGTGTGTGTGGTGGGCAAAGGGAGGATGTTAGCATTGTCCATGTCTTCCTGGCTTTGTAGTTTTCTAGATCCGATGCTCAGAGGCATGACCTGGCTGTGTGTCTTGCTTTGTGAGACTCAAGGCCCTCTCAGCACAGTGAGGAGACAGCCTTTGTTGGGCTGCATTACTTTGAGAGGAAGTGTTATGACAGGGCCCAAAGCAAGGTAATAACAGACAGGACTATAATCTCAGGCTCCATCTGCCAGTCCATCGAACACAATCTCATTTATGAAATAAACTTATGGAAGGCCTATTCTGTGTAAGGCCCTGAGGTCTTTTTTCCTACTCTTCTATTATTTGTTTTCCAGTACTGGGGAGCATGTCAGTGTGGGAGCTTTCAGAATAGTCTTCTTTGTGGCCTTCAGGCCCCTAACACTATATTTTGGAAATAAAATATGAGCAACTCTATCTTTGTGGCCTAAGGAGGAAAAGCTGGGCCCACACTGACAATGGATTCGTGAAGGATTGTCACCCAAAGCTCTAGGAGCACTGCCTACCTGAGAACAGAAGAGAATAACAGAATAATTGTCTGTGTGAACTCCTTAATCACAATTGTTTTCTGGAAAGGAACTGATAAGCTCACCCACACTGAATTATAAATGAATTTGGAAAAGATTTTGGGAAAATTTGCATGTACCATGTAGAAAGCCTCCATTGTCTTAAACCACAAGAATCAAGTTGTAATTGTGAATTTTCAGGTAATAAGAAAAGAGTTTTATATGCCTAGAGCCAGAGGTATCTACAGAGTATTGCTGAAATCATTCTCTGCAAATTACCGCCTGCTTTACCACTTGAGTTTAAATCCTCACTATATCAATTATGGATCATTATTTTCTGAGTCTCCATTTTCTCACCTGTGAAACGGTAATGATAACACTGGACGTGCGGGGCTGTTGTAAGAGAAATACATTTAAAGTGACCACCAAAGAGAGCGACGTTGACTCTGAGCCTTGCTTATTGATATTAAAGGAGTCTGAGTTCAACCTGCTATGGAGATTTGTGAAAAGAACTTACTTGTATTTTCCCCTTTGTTATTCATAACATTTGCCATACTTCAACATCTTTTTTGTTCGTGGTAGAGAATAGAAAACAGATATGTCACAGTATCAAAACATTAATAACCAATTTCAACAATTACATTGTTGGCTTTGATATACTTTCTGAATTCCAACCAGATAGCTATTCTACTTCCTTCCCATTTGATATATCTTGCTTTTCTGAAACAGGGCCTTTTCAGTTACCAGTTTCTAAGGAGAAATAACTGGGAAAGTACCAAGATCTTACATGCCTAAAGGCTCTGGAATGTCGTGGCTTTTATTTTTCTTAGCCAGAGGAGATGCAAATATTTAACTATGAATCATCTGAGCTGGGACTTCCTTATAGTAATAATGGCAAACCTTGGAGAGCCTTTCTTTTGTCAATGTCTGGATAATCAGGGGCCTCAGAGGATATTTACTCAACTTCTGATCAGAGACTTTGCTCCTCCTTTTCCGTGGACGTGGCCTCTGGAAAGTGTCAGAGCTCTCAGATTATTTTTTCTGAGATTACACTGAGCTTTTTAATATTAGAGATAAGTGGACAGTTTTCATGCTTCCAATCCAGGACATTTTTATTTTTTCTACTGTCATTCACTCAATAAATATTTTTGAGCACTTTCTCCATGCCAGATACTAAAATGACTGCTGGTGAAAAAGATGAAAGAGTCAAATTCCAAGTCCTAAAGAAAAAAAAAGTCTTGTAAGTGATATAAAGGAGTTAAAATAAAAGGTGTAAGTACCTGTCATGAAAGTACAGGATAAATTCTATGGGATCAAATGGATGCAAGTTTTTAATTGTGCAGGAGGGTAACAGGAAAGGAGATTCGAGAAAAGTTTTGCAGAGGAAGTGGCACTTCAACATGGGAAAAGGTGAGCAGAAATTGCCAGTGGAATCGCAGAGATGGAAATGTTCCTAGCTGAGGGTTGACATACACCAAGGCATAGTGGTCTGAAAGAATCAATTGTGTTTACACAACTGGAAGTAGTTTAGTTTTTTTATGGGAAGAACATACATTTCAAACACAGGGTAATAGGAAAGGAACAGGAAAAATACAAACCAGATATCACAAAGAACAAGGTATCGGTAAATATAGGTGTTTTCATAATGTTCCATTGCATGTATGTTTAAGCAAAAATTCTATATGGAAAAAATAGTTATTTTACACCAGTTAAAATGTAAAATACAATTATTTACCTTTAAAAACATTGATTACAGGAGTCTCTGAAATAGTAAGCTCTTCTCATACATTTAAGTGAGTCCCTTACTGAAATTTGATTTATTGAGAACCCATTCAAGACCATATCCACGCATAATTAAGAAAAAACTACTTTATTCTTTCTAAAATCTGACTTCCATCCATGTTTTACAAATATTTATCCAAGGATCCCATTATGCCCATCACAATGTCACAAACACCAGGGTTAAAGACAGCTCCTGCATTCTAGAAGCCAAGCTAATGTCATAGCACAATAGCTGAATGCATCGTGATACATCGACACTGTGGAATGAATGTCACATGGCCAGTGAAAAGAATAAATTAGGGCTTTGCCAGGTGACATAGGGTGACTGCTGAGTGAGCAAAGCAACATCTAAAAGAGTACATTTAAGATGATCACGTTTTTGAAACACCAATGAGTTCTGTTAATGTAAATGAGAGATATGAGCCTATGAGAGAATAAAAGGTATAGAAAAAAACACATAGATTTTAAAACTCTCTTTTTGGGACAGACAACTCTGGGAGGAGGAGACCAGATGATGTCCATCCTTCTTTTAAAAAATGGTTATATTGTCCCATTTAATGTGTGTGTGTGTGGGTGTGGGTAGGTGGTACATTAAACAATGTACAGAAGGATAAAGAACAACATTTTAATGATGGTTATTTCAGGGTTATGGGATTCCAGGTAACCTTTCCTTTCTTCAGAATGCTTTAGTCATTGATTTAATTTTTACATGGGCATGTATTATTTAAATCATTAAAAAGCAATTTTTTACCATAAGAAGATGGGAGTGAGTGAGTAAAACACAGTCTTCTGAGCAAAACAGACAAGCTTGCGTATGACAGAGAGGCCTCATGGCATAGTGGTTAATTACATCTGTTGTGGAACCAGACTCCCCGGCTTAGAATCCTAACTCTTCTTCTTACTTGCTATGAGATCAAAGAAAATGTATTCAATTCTCTATGCTTCAGTTTCCTTTTCTATAAATTGGTGAAAATAATAGACTCTGCTTTCATAGAATTGTGATGAGGGTCAGAAGAACAATCATTTGTAAATCACTTAGATTAGTGCCTGGCATATGGTAGAAACTATACAGGTGTTTATTATATAATATAATGCATTATAATGGCATATGCTAATTGATGTAATAAAAATCTACAAGGAAGACAAGGGAAGCACACAGAGAAGTGACTGACAGGATCTGCAGCTGGCAAGAAGGGGGTCAGGGAACCTTCCTGGAGCAGAATAAACCTGGATCAATAGTGAAGTCATGCAATGCTGAGCATGGACTTGGCCAGAGAGAAAGTGGAAAAAGAGTTGTCCTAGGAAGAAAGGAGGAGAAACTAATGTCTGAGAAGAACATGGGGCCGCTATGTTTGTCTGTTTTTCCTTTAAGACCAAAGACAGCAAATTGATCATATCTAAAGTGTGAAACCTCAATACACTGGCTTAACTCCTTATGGGTTTGAGTAACTTCCATCGTTCTTTTTTAAATTTTTTTTTATTTTTAAAAAACAGAGATGGGGTCTTGCTATGCTGTCTAGGCTGGTCTCAAACTCCTGGGCTCAAAGTGATCTTCCCACTTCAACCTCCCAGATTGCTGAGGTTACAGGTATGAGCTACCACTCCTAGCCACTTCCATCCTTCTTTATCCTTTACTGCATTAAAAAGCTTTCCCTTCATCCTTCTCTGGCCTTACATGTTTTACTTCCATTTGACATAGTCATCATTCATTGAGCAAGCTAATGTAAGATGCTGATTAATGGCATGCAAACATTTTGAAAAGCCCAGACACGTGTGTAACTTCCTAAGTGAGATATTCAAGGCTAGGTCATCATGCTCCCTCCTGCAGGTTTTACCAGGCATTGGTCTGAGACGTTCATCTCTTAATCACATGCCACTGTCCTAGCCACCCCCAACCCAATCACTAACTTGTTACTCATACTTTCTTTGGTTAACTCAACATTTATTTGCATTGTGATGTAAAGATCCCCAGGGCATATGATTTTGAATACAGATAAAAGAGATAACCTTCTCTTTTGTAAAGAAATGCGTTCATGAATATTAAATTGTAAAGGGGCAAGTTGAAGAATTTTTTTTTTTTTAAGAGACAAGATCTCTGCCATGTTGGTGTGCTGTACCCATTAACTCGTCATTTACATTAGGTATATCTCCTAATGCTATAACAAACTTGCACATTGTGCACATGTACCCTAGAACATAAAGTATAATAATAATAATAATAAAAAAAGACACATTGGAGCACAAAAAAAAAAAAAAAAAAGACAAGCTCTCCCTCTGTCACCCAGGCTAGAGTGCAGTGGTGTGATCATGACTCACTGCAACCTTAACGTCCCAGCCTCTAGCAATCCTCCCACCTTAGCCTCCCCATTATCTAGGACTACAGGGGCATACCACCACGTATGCTCAGCTTTTTTTTTTTTTTTTTTTTGTATTTTTTGTAGATTTGGGAGTTTTGCCATGTTGCCCAGCCTAGTCTGGAACTCCTGAACTCAAGAGATCCATCCCCCTCAGCCTCCCAAAGTGCTGGGATTACAGGCGTGAGCCACTGTGTCCAACCAGAAGAAGCAGCTTTCTGTTGAAAAAAATGAAAACTGGAAAAAGTAGTAAGAAAACTGGAGAGATAAATTAACTAATGAAGACTTGCGTAATAACTCTATTGATGGAATTTTTTTACATGCCACAAAAAGGCAAAAGGAATTGTCAAAGGGTGTTCATCTGTCTAAAAAGGAGGACTAGGCCGGGCGCGGTGGCTCAAGCCTGTAATCCCAGCACTTTGGGAGGCCGAGACGGGCGGATCACGAGGTCAGGAGATCGAGACCATCCTGGCTAACACGCTGAAACCCCGTCTCTACTAAAAATACAAAAAACTAGCCGGGCGTGGTGGCGGGCGCCTGTGGTCCCAGCTACTCCGGAGGCTGAGGCAGGAGAATGGCGTAAACCCGGGAGGCGGAGCTTGCAGTGAGCTGAGATCAGGCCATTGCACTCCAGCACGGGCGACAGAGCAAGACTCCGTCTCAAAAAAAAAAAAAAAAAAAAAAAAAAAAAAAGGAGGACTAACAGAAACTCTCATACCAGAAGAATAAAACTCTTTTTCCTCAACAGAAAAGTACAGGAAAAAAAAAAAATCTAAAACTCTAGATCGGGAGAGAAATAGCATAATCAGAAGAGAATAAATTTCTTGGGTAGCCAAATATAAAAATACTCTCATTTTGGTGACTGTACAATACTTTAACACAGTAGAATTTCACACTGAAAATGATGTTGTGACTATGGCAGTGAATGGTATGGTCCGTGGCCCAGATCCAGCCTTTAGGGGAACTCATTGCCCAAATTGCTGGAAATGTTGCCTGATGCCAAGTCATAGCTTACTAGTTTCCTAGGAACTACCCTCAGCTGAAGAGTCCTCTTACCCCAGACCACACCTTTTCCTGGGGGTCAGCCCCGATGACTAGACAAAGCGACTTATGAATGCCTGGGAGCTGACCCCTTGTAGATCAGGATAACTCTGGAGGGTCATCCCAGCTCTAGAGCTGGTAGGATCTGCTGAGGACTCTGGCAAATGAATTTCAGTTCATCTTCCTCCTCTACATCCTTCACTTCCTCATAGCACTCCCCAGTAAACCTATTACACTGACATCTCTATCTCAGAAACTGTTTCCTAAAGAAATTCATCTAAGGCAACTCTCTAGACCTATCCTATCATTCTATATCTGGGACAATTCAAAGTCCCTGAAAAATTAAGCCGTTTGTTCAAAGTAGTACAACTGGTAAGTAATAGATTAAGGAATAGAATTTTGACTCCTGATCTAATCAAGTGGTCCGTCCACCTAAAATATTGGACCTGACAGGAAAGACCTAGAAAGCAAATCTATGAGTGAGAGGCAGGTGTGTGCTTGTAATCCCAGGTAAGGCAGGAGGATCGCTTAGGGCCAGAAGTTCAATATCAGCAACACAGTAAGACCCCTTCCCTACACATTTTTTTTTCTTTTATTTTTTTAATTAGCTAGGTGTGGTGGTACTTGCCTGCAGTTCTAGCTTCAGGAGATTGAAGTGGGAGGATCCTTGAGGCCAGGAGTTCCAGGCTGTAATGAGCAATGATCAAGCTATTGCATTCCATCCTGGATGACAGGAGACCCCCTCCCCCATCTCTTAATTTTTAAAAAAGAAACAAGACTGCCTGTAATCTCAGCACTTTGGGAGGCCAAGGCGGGCGGATCATGAGGTCAGGAGATCGACACCATCCTGGCTAACACGGTGAAACTCCGTGTCTACTAAACAAAATACAAAAAAAATTAGCCCGGCGTGGTGGCGGGCACCTGTAGTCCCACCTACTGGGGAGGCTGAGGCAGGAGAATGGTGTGAACCCGGGAGACGCCACCGCACTCCAGCCTGGGCAACAGAGCAAGACTCTGCCTCAAAAACCAAAAAAAAAAAGAAAAAAGAAATAAGACCCCCCCCCCATCACCACCGCCCAAAACCTAAAGATTGCGGTTTTGCTCTGTACCATGTAGTTTACTTTCATAAATATAGTTCTAAATCAAATCTGAAATATTTTTGTGTCCTTAATACTATTTACCTGAGAAGTTTTGAGGGTTTTTTTTTTTCTGTTTTTCTTTTTAATATGTTACTGTTGAAAAGAGTGATAGAAGAAGCAGCTAATATGAGCAAGAGCATATTGCTAATCCTGTAATTCCCAAGAGGGACTCATTGCCAAGTCCCACAACAGCAGTGACAAACCAGGACTGAGAGCCATCAACTTAGACTCGGCCTTTTACAGCATTGACTTGTCAATGACTCATTTGTCAATCAACTTCCTTTTATCCCCCATCACATTATTTTGAGTGCTCTAGTTTCATCATGTTTTTAAAAATGCCTTTAAACTTCCTTTTTTCACTTTTCTGCATGGATACTAATGTACACCTAGACTTCTGAACAGAAATATTATCTATGTATAATCTACATTTTGGAATCCAATTGTCCTTTAAGGTTTGTGTTTTATAATTAAATCATTTTGAGATCATGGTTAACAAGTACAAAAATAATAGCTAATAATCTGTAGATGTCAGCTGGGTGCAGTGGCTCACACCTGTAATCCCAGCACTTTGGGAAGCTGAAGTGGGAGGATTGTTTGAGCCCAGGAAGTCAAGACCAGCCTGAGCAACATAGGGAAAACTCATCTCTACAAAAAAACAATTTGCCAGGCATGGTTATGTATGCCCATAGTACCAGCCACTTGAAACTGAGGTGGGAGGATCGCTTGAGCTGGAGAGGTTGAGGCTGCAGTAATCCGAGATCGTGCCACTGCACTCCAGTCTGGGTGACAGAGTGAGACATTGTCTAAATAACAATAATAATGTGTATATTTTAAGGGTTTTTAACAAGTCAGAAGGAACTTTCTTCCTCGTCACAGTCATGCACTGGTCTTAAGCTTACATTCAACTCCCATCAAGATTCAGCCAGTGGGTGGTGAATTCAAAGCCAAGAAGCAAAGAGGAATCTATAATTCCAAGATGATTTATGCTTTTCCCATCACTTGCTTGACCCCCTACTGCATTCAGTGCACTGTGGAGATCCAGGCTTGACTCTCCTTCAGAACCCAATATGGAACCTATTCTCTAAGAACCCTGCAGGCAAAGTCCTTCTTTAAAAAAAATTACATTTTCTGCTAAAAAGCACCACTTTTGGACATTCAGCTTTTGTGATGGCCTTACTTTTGCTGTACACACTCCCCAGAGAGGTGGGCTTTCTACAAAATGAATTTAAAATTAAATAACTGGATGTCATTTTAAATGGCCTGTCTTGATGTCACATGGATATTTGAAGATGTAAAAAGTGAACTTGTTTGGACTTCAGTTTAGGCAACGGTGTCTTTTTCCAGAAAAAAAAAAAAAAAAGAAACGTTAAATTTTAGTATAAAACCAAGTATTTTGTTTTATACTAATATTCTTTTTAAATGTTTGACAATATATAACAAATTTGAATTATACTACCCTCCCCAAATGATTCATGAAGTCAGGCTACTAATTCTGAGTGACATTCTGATCAAAATAATTGCCTTTGAAAATCTTTGCAGTGAGTGACACATTAACCACAGCAGGTATCCGAAGCTCTTTAAAAACATGGAGTCACACAATCGCACAACATCTGTGAAGTAAATGTGAGTGCAGTATTATTATTCGCACTCTACCCAAAGGGACAACAATTTGCTTAAAAGATGCTGTCTCAATTTGGGACATTCTCTGTCTGCCATGCTCCTTCCTCTAACTTCAAGTCATTCTGTACCCAAAAAGGTCCAAGATGGTTTCACTCTTTCCACTTTAAAGATTTGAAGAGAGGTAACTGGTTTTCCCAAATCCCAGGTATCATATTGCTTTCTACCCCCCACTCAGTTTTCTTATGATGATAGAGGTGTTGACTTTTTCTGACCTTCCAAATTTCTAGCCAATATGGTAGCAGTTCTTGCAGCATTATTGACACACTCACCTGGCCTCTGTCTAGTCTACATCAACAACAGAGGAATCTCACAATCTCATCACCTAATAAGGCTGCCTGCCCCATTCCTATGTTTTAGTTGTTATAAAGGTCTCCAATATGATGATCTAAAGTCTGCTTTCAAATTTCACTGTGCTTCCTAGAATATGAAACAACAAAACCAAACAAGGAAAACAAGATGGTCTTCACATATGTGAATACATTTGTCATTTCTCTGCTTCTTTTATCCAAGTTAAACTTCCACAGAAGATTCAACTATAACTTACATGGGACAATCTTCAGATCCTCAGTAACCTAGTCATCTTTTGTAATTCAGATACTAAGTGTCAGGATCTCCTTTAAAATATGCCATCTAATATTGAAGCTAGTTTTAAGGCACAGTCTAAACAGAAAAGAGCAGGGAGACTATAACTTTCCATGGCAGAAACACTCCAAGGCTCAAGATGCTAAAGCAATGTTGTGGCTGACTTCTTTTTCTTTGTTGTCTTTAAAAAATATATTCAGTTATGCAAGTCAGAAATCTCTACACCTTGTCACGACAGCATCTGGGCATAATTATGCCATATAAGTCAATATTGTTCGCATATGGAAGAAAAGTTGGATCACACCATTCATTCTCCTTTGCTTCTTCTCTATTCTGATTCAGGTTCAAATAAGCAGAAACTGGAAGGAACCTCTTCTTTCTTTCATCTCTGTGCCAGCCCCACACTGCTCTGAGGAGCACGATCCTCTGAAATACGACAGGCAGTCAGAGACGTTGCGGTCCAGCACAGGGCTGCAGGACTTCTATCTGATTCATTATTTTATTCCATTGACTAGCAGAATGTCCAAGACCCCTTTGATGAGGTTCTATTTATTGAAAGCAAAAATCTGAGCCCACGTTAGTGTTGTTGAGATTTCAGGAATTTGTCTCATTGCCAGAATTGTCTTATGATCAAAGATACAGCTTGAGCGTAGTCTTTTTATTATTATTTTAAATAACCTCTTATTTATGGAATTCTTTACAGTGCCTAAAGGTTTGGAAATACAACTTTAATACTTATCTCTGCAGAACTTTGAGTATAATCTTAATTTTAACTCTATGTTTCTATTTTTTTTTTTAATTCAGTTTTAGGACTTACTGGTTTCTCTTTACTATAGTGGCTATAGTAAAATGTATATATCAGTATAAGTACTCCCTCAATGTTTTATCTAAAAATGTGATGACTGGCTGGGTATGGTGGTTCACGCTTGTAGTCCCAGCACTTTGGGAGGCCAAGGCAGGTGGATTGATTGCTTGAGGCTAGGAGTTCAAGACCAGCCTGGGCAACAGAGTGAGACCATATCTCTACAAAAAATACAGAAATTAGCTGAGTGTGGTGGTGTTTGCCTGTAGTCCCAGATACTCGGGAGACTGAGATGGGAGAATGGCTTGAGACTGGGAGGTTGAAGATTCAGTGAGCTTTGATTGCACCACTACACCCCAACCTGGAGTGTAGACCTTGTTTCAAAAAAAAAAAAAAAAAAAAAAAAAAGCCCAGGCATGGTGGCTCACAACTGTAATCCCAGCACTTTGGGAGGCCGAGGTGGGTGGATCACAAGGTCAGGAGTTCAAGACCAGCCTGACCAACATGGTGAAACCCCGTCTCTACTAAAAATACAAAAATTAGCTGGGCATGGTGGCGGTGCGTGTAATCCCAACTACTCAGGAGGCTGAGGCAGGAAAATTACTTGAACCCAGGAGGCAGAGGTTGCAGTGATCCAAGATCGCGCCATTGCACTCCAGCCTAGGTGACAGACAGAGATTCCATATCAAAAACAAAATGTGATGTCTGATGTGAAGAGAAAACATCAGTTGCACAAAATCATTTACAGACTTAATATGGGCGGAAGGATAAACTCTGCCAGTAGCCAGCATTGCTGTGCTCAGCTCCCTTGTTATGAAAGAGGAATATGACCACTGCGTTGTGCTGTAAGCAATAGCTAGTGGAAATAGACATTCTGCACAGAGTACATACTGAGTAACATTTAGAATCATATATGTGCAAGGAACCTTTCATATCACCTAATTCAACCTTTTAATTTTTAAGTTATTCTTTATTTAAAGTTTGCTTTTTGAGGCTCAGCAAGATTAAATGATTTATTCAAAATTATACAAATAGGCCAGGTGTAGTGGCACACGCCTATAATTCCAGCACTTTGGGAAGCCGAGGCAGGAGAATCGCTTACACCCAGGAGTTTGAGACCAGCCTGGGCAACATGGTGAAACCCTATCTCTATAAAATATAAAAAATTAACCAGGCATAGCAGCACACGCCTGTAGTCTCAGCTACTCAGAAGGCTGAGGTGGGAAAAGGCTTGAGCCTGAGAGTTTGAGGCTGCAGTGAGCCATGTTCGTGCCATAGTACCTCAGCCTGGGTGACAGAGTGAGACCCTGTCTCAAAACAAACAAACAACAACAATTTTTTTTTTTTTTAATTATACAAATAGGAAGTAACTGATTCAGGACTAGAGTCTCTTCATATCAATGCCATTGTGCCCCACCCTGTAACAGCTGTTTTGAATTATGACTTTATTTACCTGACCCTTTAAAAGTGCTATAAAGCCTAGTAAAACATTGCAGTAAAGGTTCAGTCTTGCTTGGTTCACTAGAAGATGATTAAAAACCTCAATAAGATGTCTTCTCATGCCTCCTCCTTAAGTCTTGAATTTCTTTCTTTGTGAAATCAAAGCTTCTTATAACACAGCATAACAAATAAGGATACTTGATATGGATGGCGATGACAATAAAATTCATACTTAAAGCATTTAGAACAATGCTCAATTCCAAAGTGGTCAATTAATATTAAGCATTATAACCTAATTTAAACATTTGGACAACCTTACAAAATACATAATGTCATTATTCGTCACTTTACAGTTGGCATTAATGAGGCACAGAGAGATTTATGTAGATTTCTCAAGGGCTTACAGCTTGAAAGAGTCAGATTTAGCCCTGAATCCAGGGCCTGCACTCTTAGTTGCTACATTAGCGCGGCCAAAAAATGAGTTGCTATTCTGAAGATTTTAATAAATAATGGCTAGGAAGAAATTAATTGTCCTTAGGAAACATTTTCTGAAACTATTGAGAACTATTTACAGATAAATTTTCCAATTTTTTATTTGCCTTTTCTGGCGTACGCAATTGCAATGCAGAATCCTCAGAGTGAATCATATTTATTCTGCAACCACAGATATTAAAGTATCCTCTGATCAAAGTTTTGTGCTGGGAAGAAGTATTTGATTCCCAGAATCCCAGATCCACATCTCAG
Organism: Piliocolobus tephrosceles; assembly: GCF_002776525.5. Lineage (NCBI taxonomy): Eukaryota > Metazoa > Chordata > Mammalia > Primates > Cercopithecidae > Piliocolobus > Piliocolobus tephrosceles. The sequence continues at coordinate 30,571,821 of NC_045440.1, read as the reverse complement.
CTTGTTTCAAAGATGCCTTCCCCATTAGTTAGAAGCCTCCACCCATGCCTTTTGCTACACACCTACATCCCAACTCAGGCTTCCAAAGCTGGAAAGTTGAATTCCCAGTACTCAAAAGCAAGCCCAAGCAAGACACCTCTGTACTCAATGCTCACATTTCTTTAACAAGGATGGTGATTTTAAGGCGCAGAAGCAAATGAGCAATCAGTACCTCTCCTGCACGATTTGGAGATCTCCCCGACTTACAGGGCATAAGCCTGCTTTCTGCAATAAGGACCATCTGAGAGTAGACTGAGTTTTCCCATCCATAAACCACAGTGGTCTACCGATAGCAGGACATACGATATGCCTGGCCTTTTCAAACAGTGTGCCTGAAGATACCAGAAGTCTGGTTGAATAATACACGATCAGTTTAGGGTGGCTTTTTTTTTTTTTCTTCTTGAGGGCTTTGACGAAAAGCTACTGAGGCTTGATGTTGCAATGAACCCATCGTGTCATTTCTGATCACTTAGGCACTTTATGGTTTGATTAGCTTTTCCCTGACACCATTGTGAGAGGCAGATGAGGAAGATGAGTGGCAGGAAACATTTTTGGAATCAGCAGTTACCGAAACTATGGTACCATTATTCTGAGGTGGACTTTGTTACTGAATTCCACACTGGGCTTCTCAAAGCCCCACCACGTGGGCTCATTCAGAGGCATCTCTACAAAAACTGTTCCGCCCATCTGCGCACGAAATCAACCCTGAGACTCCTCAGGATCAACCCAGATATTGAATCCTCTTATAGATAAACTGAGAATTCTAGATCAGAGAGCCAAAGGAGAAAAAGAGGAAATGAATCAAATTCCAACAAGTAAGGAAAAAATGGCTTATGTACCCTCAAGGCAGAGGCCAAAGGATCACTCTGTACGGTGATAACCTATGACTCAACGTTTTATCATTCAGAGCTCACAATTCTCCAATCCCTGTGGGACGGATGCTGGATTCTGTTCCAAGGGATGCCCTACCAGGGAGGTGGCTGATGGAAGAGATAGGCGGGTGAGCCCTGTCTCTGAACTGCTGCATACTATGCCTGCCTTTTCCTGACTGTGATTTTCCACCCTTTAGGCTTTAAATCAGTCTCTTTTCTTTATTTTTTTTCCAAAAGAAGTAAAGGGAAGCCCTTGAGATTCATGTTGGTATCAACAGGAAACCTGGAAAAAAAGGAAAATCAAAGAGGAAACCAAAATACACACAATTAAGAATAGGGATTTCAAGTACATTGCTTTTGGAAAGGGAAAATTAAACTTTTGATGAGTTAGTTGGATTGCAGCGTGAGGGGAGGTGTGGGGTAGGGTGTGGAGAACAATGAATGAGGGAAGGGAGGAGGAATCTTCTTTACACAGGAATCAGAGGTGACCTCATACACTATTTTATGTGGCTTTTTAAAAAGCACTGGGTAAAACCAAGCATATTTCATAATGACCTTACTCTCATGGAAGATTATCAAGTTAAATGACTATACTGAGGGCCATAGGTAGGTGGTGTTGGGTATTGTCCTCTTTCTCAGATTTCTGGTCCCCAGGTATTTACTCCTGCTTAGAGTGGTGAAAGCCATCAGTATCTTTGGTGTCTTAGGTGAGTATATATTAATTCACTTTGTTATCAGTATGAAAAAAAAAAAAACCCAGAGAATTGCTATTTTAGAATAAAATGCCTCAGTCAGGTAAGGGAAATTCACTCTTTGAAAATATATCATGGGGCTTCAGTTGATGATTTGCTCAGTGTTCTGCAACCAAAATGTGTTAACTAAAAAGATAATGTCATTCCAGAATATCCTTCCTTTCCTGTCCTGAGCTACCTCAGGGTTGGGTTTTATAATGACCACCACAAGAGCCTGCAGAACAGGCACGATCCCCACAATCCCACTGGAGAAGATATGGGATCAAGTGCTTCATGCCTGAAGACAATTATGTGCAGGATATAACTCCAGGAATAAGTCCTAGAACCAATACGTAGGATTAATGGGTGGCAGAAATGGTGACAATTTAAATTGTTTAAAAATCCTTCTATTCTGCAATTATTCTATCTTAATACATTTATGAATCATAATTTGTGAACTCTCCACATCCATGGCTACATTAAAACAATCAAATTAATGGGTGTGTGTGTGTATATATATACGTGTATATATGTGTGTGTGTATAAATATATATACTTAAATAAGGTTTATCCTTATTTAGTGCAAATAAAACTACAACCATTATATTTTGTAAAGTCTATTATTTTATAATAATGATGTGTATGTTAAAGTCAGAAAATCTCAACAAGTAAAGGAAATGCTATCATTCTTTTTTTTCTTTAGAGATGGGGTCTTGCTATGTTGTCCAGGCTGGAGTACAGTGGCTATTCACAGGCACAATCATGGTGCACTACACACACTGCCAGGCTCAACTGATCTTCCCATCTCAGCTTCCCAAGTAGTTGGGGATACAGGTATGCACCGCCATGCCTGACAATGTCATTAAACAATTTTTAAAGCTGGAAAAGAAATATTTACTCATGAATTGAGCTAGGAACTAAATGAAGACCTTTGGGCACCTGGAATAAAGCTATAGTTAAGGCAGCATCTTGCCTCTACATATAATGAAATGACTAAGAGAGTGAGGTCTAGCTTACATAATAGAAAAAAAAAAAAAAACCAAACAAACAAAAAGCAACAGGAGCAACCCAACTCAATATCTCCATCAAGAAATCCATGGCTTTAAAAGGTATATCAAAAGCAAAGCTACTTTGTGGTAGAATAAGATTTTAATATGGATTTATTTGTGAAGGTTTTAAACATTGTACTTACTATATTTAGCATCTTCAGTGATTACTCAGTTTGTAAAGTGCTTTGAGGTTATGAGATCACTAGTGAAGCTATCGGTTTCATTTAAAATAAATTCAACTAAACATTTCTCTCCTCACAGTATTTCCAGTCCATGGAAATCATTATCAGGGGATGTGGTGGAGAAAAAGAACAAGAAGAAGAAAAAAACCCACTGCTGTCAGATTTTTTTTTTTTTTTACAAGTGGTAAACATGATTCTAACCTTTGTAATCTTACAAGGTTAAAGAGATGTTGACAAGACCAAAGAGTATGAACTAATTTGCCATACAGGAACATAACGAGGTAACACATGTCTCTATCCTTATAATATAGAACTACATTTGATTTTCCTGAAATACCATCAATAAGCTAAAAAGATATTGCTAAATTTGGGAGTAAGACAAGTTATAGTAAGGCTTTCTTTCCTATTGTCTTGGTGATTTATGAGGTAATTTTGAAATTGACTAGTGGATGGAACTCAACCGATTGAGGTATATGGCATCGTTTAATCGATACTATATCTCACGGGGTTGTAATTTTCATGGTATCTCAGTTGTTGGTTATTTAAGAAGTGCCACAGTGCTTAGATCATCTAATAACATAGGATACTTCTGAGAAGAACCATATTTAAAGAAGCAAGATCATATGAATAATGTCTCCCCTCACCACCAAAAAATATATAAATAAATAAGATTGCCAAAACTTTTAGGGAGGAAATTGCTTTCCTTAAATTGCTGTAGCAATATATCACCAATCTGACCTACCTTTACACCAAAACTGTTGATTGCTAGTATCAGAATTAACCAGATTATTCAAGAAATTTAACACCAAGACCATACATTGTTTCAGAGGTATGTAATGATGGCATATCTTTTGAAGTCTAGGTGAGCTGTCTATTTCTGCACAAATATATTCAGGGACTGTATGGTTTGGATTTGTGTCCCCACCCAAATCTCATGTCCAGTTGTAATCCCCAATGTTGGAGGAGGGGCCCTGTGGGAGGTGATCGAACCATAGGGGCAGATTCCCGCTTGCTTTTCTTGTGATAGTGAGTGAGTTCTTGTGAGATCTGGTTGTTTAAAAGTGTGTAGCACCTCCCCTTTTGCTCTCTTCCTCTTGCTCCAGCCATTTGAGACTTCTCTTCTTCCTCTTCACCTTCTGCCGTGATTGTAAGCTTCCTGAGGCCTTTCCAGCCATGCTTCTAGTACAACTTGTAGAACCATGAGCCAATTAAACCTCTTCTGTTTAGAAATTACCCAGTCTCAGGTAGGTCTTTATAGCAACGAGAGAATGGACTGATACAGGGGCTAACTTCTAAACAAAAATTAGCAGGATAAGTCTAGAAAGATTTTCTGAAGACAGTAAAAAAATCCTAATAATTATAAAAGATGATGCCAGAATTCCTTTTGCACATGGAAGGAAGAGGCAGATATCCATAAAGTACTTACAATAGGGTCACCAATTGCTAGGTCCACTGGCATATATTTTTAATTTAAAAATCATAACAATAGTATGATGTGGATATCAGTGTTTTATTTTGTAAATGAGGAAAACAAGATCCAGCAATTTAAAATAACTTGCTCACAATCGTACAGCTCTTAAGTAGCAGACCTAGGATTAAAATGAGGTTATCCTGGGTCCACAATCTTAGGTTCTTTCACATATCCCATTCTTCCTATTGGGGCTAAAGTCATGCACCATGTTTTGACCCTGAAACATACGTTAATGCACAATCTGTGAGAGAGTATTCCTTTATATTAACATTATATTACTATTTATATTAGTGTGCATATTATATGCAGAAAACCTCAAGTCTGAAAGTATAAGTAAAAAAAAAGAGATAATGTAAACATTATTCCTAATTTCCTTCATTAATCCATTGGAGATACATGATTTATTAAACCCTCCTTAAGCCTAATTTAATATTATTAGCCTATGTCCTTTTTTGATATAATAATTTCCATAATTTTCTACCTGTTAAATAAAGTGGACTCCTTTTAATTTAAAAAAATCCTTTGAGCATCATGGGTGTTACCTGGAGTGGTAGCATAAGGAAAAAGATCATGTTCTCCATCAATTTTCCTAATATTTCAGAGGCATTATCTTTTGTTAGTGCCCCAAGTCTGGGAAAGGGTCTAGTGTTGTTTGCACATAGAAGACTCCTTTCCTGCTAGATCTTTGCAGGTTCCCTCTCTCAGCCTTCTTCATCTCTTGGATAGGCAGTTCTCAAGGCTTCTCTGAAGCTTTCTAGACCAGATTCTTCTGCATCCCAAGAATGATTTCCAAATTGAGTCTTACTGTACAAATTTAACGTGTCCATTTTCTTAAAGTCATGCAGGAAAGGCAGATAGGAATTCAAAATCTACATTCTGATAACATGACCCTAGCTGTGATGGGTCCTGTTTCCATCAACATTCCTGCAAATAACCTCCCAGACCTTTCTTTCCATTTAAATGTACTAGGGAATGTGTGTTGGGAAAGAAGTCTAGACACATAGACACTGTATGGGAAATCCCAACTGCTGGATAATCTGAAGGTGTTCCTCAGGTGTTAGGTTTAAGAAGAACTCATAAAGGACTTCCCTGGGCCACTGAACTTTTCACCTTTACGTCAAACATCAGTGGTGTCGGCAAGCCTTTTGTGCATCGCACAGTCACTCCTATCTGGGCCTCAAGTGATGAAGGTGTTACACAATTCCATTAATCCAGCCAGGGTTCCCTACTGTGAGTCAGTTGAACTTTACTCCAGTGCTCACACAAAATAGCAAAATCGGTCACTAACAAGGGAGTTTACAGGCAGGGAAAACGTGGGATTAATAAGAAGAAATTTGACTGACCGGGTGTAATGGATACTGAATTGCAAACAGAATTGCAACAGGAGACTTAACTTCTCAGCCTGTCACAAAACTAGGCAAGTCTTTTTTGAACAAATAACATATTTTCAAAGGACGTTTTGGTACGTAAGTGTGGAATAATGTGCATAAACTGCTTTGAAAGTGAAAACAACATATAAATGTATTAGGATTATGTATTATCAGCATATAAAATGCTGTAACTCAAAGCAGGGTAGCAAAAGACAGAGAACTTTGGACCAGGGGTAAGGATACTGTGGTTCTAGTTGAGGCTGGGATGTTTGGACCAGCCTGTTAGAGGTTAAATCACTTAACCACTTGGTGCCAGTGTCTCCTTATGCAAAAACAAGATCGTACTTAATGGCTCCAAGGGGCTGAACAGCTCTAAAATGTTTGATTCTACAAAAAGCATGAGGTAGCCATGTCAAAATATATTTCAAATCTCTAACAGTAAAATCTGACTGTCAATAAATATACAATATATACTACTTAAACAGCAAGAAAAAATATAATGAAATTCAAGGAATTCATAATTTGTCAAAAGTCTTCTCTTGTTGCAAGAATCACTCTGTTCAAAATTTGCCCTCTGTTGTCAGACAGATAATGCCTCTGTCTTAAGCTTATGATAAAGTCCTAAGCTTACAATTTCTTAAAATTTTCCATAGGCTTGCCTTCTGTCAAGTACTTCAAAAATACCAAATGTGAAAATTTTAGAATCCAATTATTTCCTACTTTTCTTAAGACTTAATATTTTATATATGTCTTCTAGCATGGCCTCTGTATTCATTTTTTTTCTCCCTTTTCTTAGTTCTTTTGGGAAAAGCAAGTAGCTTGAAAAGAGAGGGCAGTCCCTAAGTCCTGGCCTTTTATAGAAACTTAGCATCTCTTCAATTATATCCACATAGCACCCTCTACTGCTTCAGGGGGAAAGAAAACTTTGCAACTGCTCAACAACTAGAATACAGCCAAGAATGTCACTCTGCCCAGCTATATAACAACAGGTAGGAATCTCCTTCATTTGTCATCTCAATAGCATTCCTTTAAAAGAGCACAGTTAGGGTGGGGAGATATTTTTATCTGTTTTATCTTTGCATTTGCTCTGCTTTATTTCTGTTTTGTCTTTGTGTATGTTCTGTGATTTCGAGTGAGGAGTTCTTGCAATTTCTAACCCTCATGCCAAAACAATTGCAAGTAATATTAGGAGTAACTGGATAATAGAAATAAACATATCTGAGGCCTCTGCAGTAAATCTCAATCAAGAACTCAAGGAGAGAAGATTGCAGCTCTCAGGGTGCAAAGCCTCCGATCCCTTTAACGGAAAACTTCTGCATAGCATGAGAAAATTCTTCTTCCTCAGTTTTGTTTCAATGATGCCTATGTTCTGATTGTGATCCCAAAAGTAAGAAACAGATTTTCTAAAAATGTAGATCTCCATCTATTCGCATGCAGTTTCTCCTGAGTGTCTTGTTTAGCAGGGCCAGTAAGTTATTAAAAACCAAATCAGAACCCTGGGAAATGTAATTTATTTCCTATGGACTCGTAAGCAAAGATGCTTCAAAAGCAAGATGTTCCCTCTCCTTCTCTGGATCTGTTTCTATTTTTCCCACTGAGATAACAGGTTTATAGTATTCGGTAGAGGGGAGACTCATCATTCCCAGGAAAGTCTACTAAATCATGGAGAGAACATATACATTTAACACCAAAGAATACCTAGTCTAGAGTTTAATTTTAGACAGAGTTTACTGTTTTGGACAAACAATATATAATTTCCCTAACTCAGACCAGAGACCTGCTTTTCACAAACCTTACCACTCTATTCATTGAAGGACAGGAGAAAATACTTCCTCAGGAATATTCTAGAGACTTCTCTCTGAAAGTAGCTATTCCACCACAAGCCTACACAGTCCCTTTCAAGTACTATCTCAGCTGATTCAATTAATTCATTTAAATTTCCTAATGTGTTTTATTTTATTTTATTTTATTTTTTATTTTTGGTGCTGATATTCAGAACATATCCTAATGTATCTTGAAAGAGGACATCTGTTAATTGCAATGCATCAGTGATGAGTGAAGTTTCACACCGAGGATCAAGGCGAGGTAAAGAAAAGATAACGCTGGAGTTGCAATCTTAGCAGAGGAAGCTTTCATCACATTGCTCTTACAAACAATAGCCTATATGAAAAGGAGAAGGGAGCTACTGTCTCCTCCAAGTTCGAAATGAGAGAGAGAAGATTTGCTTCCTGGCACAACTATACTTCAAGGAACAGGCACCTGACAAGAACCAGGAATCCTTAGGATTCTTTTTTTTCCTTTTTCTCTTTCTTTCTTTCTTTCTTTCTTTCTTTCTTTCTTTCTTTCTTTCT
>NC_045440.1:30559804-30563746 GCF_002776525.5 Piliocolobus tephrosceles | reverse complement strand
TTCTTTCTTTCTTTCTTTCTTTCTTTCTTTCTTTCTTTCTTTCTTTCCTTCCTTCCTTCCTTCCTTCCTTCCTTCCTTCCTTCCTTCCTTCCTTCCTTCCTTCCTTCCTTCCTTCCTTCCTTCCTTCCTTCCTTCCTTTTTTTTTTTTGGCAGAGTCTCTCTCTGTCAGCAGTCTGGAGTGCAGCGGCATGATCTTGGCTCACCGCACCATCCGCCTCCCAGGTTCAAGCGTTTCTCCTGTCTCAGCCTCCTGAGTAGCTGGGACTACAGGCATGCGCCACCACGCCCAGCTAATTTTTGTATTTTTAGTAGAGACGGGGTTTCACCATGTTGGCCAGACTGGTCTTGATCTCTTGACTTCCTGATCTGCCCACCTCGGCCTCCCAAAGTGTTGGAATTACAGGTGTGAGCCACCGTGCCTGGCCCCTTAGGATTCTTTAAGCCCCAAGTGTAGATTCCTTCATGGAGTTTTTAGATACATGAATGTTGCTGCACTTTCACATCCTGAATAGCCAAGACAAACACAGTTTTTCATGTTCTTATTTGTTTGTTTTTCTTCACCCTGCCCTCAGATATCACGTATTTGCATTCTAACATTTTCGTGTAGGTTAATTGTCTTCTTTCAGTTGGGAAGACAAGATTCACAATTTCTGTTCCTTTCTATATACTCCATTGCCTAGCAAAATACAGGGTACATGAAGCCTGCTTAGTATTAAATAAAAATATAAATGAAATAACACATAGAAAGCACTTGGCCCAATGGCAAGCATTAATTGTTTCATATGTGTTTTTTTTTCCTCTGTGATGTTCATATCAGGTCCCTGCCAGTCTGCTGGACATTGCGACCTACACAAGGGCTCACTCATTTTTTAGGTATGAGTAGACACACAGCACGTGGAGTTGCACCATTTCACAGATATTTTGGGGTTGCCTAGAAGGTCAGATTTCATGTTAGGTAACAGATTCAATGGTAAACAAGACCATTGGATCTTTTCAAAGCCTTTATATTCTAGGAGAGAAACACAACTGAAAAACTGGCATTTCTGATAGACAGTGAAGCAAAGTTGGGTGAGTGTGCATATGTTTATTGCAGCACTATTCACAATAGCAAAGACATGGAGCCAACTCAAATGCCCATTAATGATAGACTGGATAAAGACAATGTGGTACATACATACTATAGAATACTATGTAGCCCTAAAAAGGAATGAGATCCAGACCTTTGTAGGGACATGGATGAAGCTGGAAGACACCATCCTCAGCAAACTAACACAGGAACAGAAAATCAAACACAGCATGTTCTCGCTCATAAGTGGTAGCTGAACAATGAGAACACATGGGCACAGGGAGGGGAACAACACACACCGAGACTTGTCAGGGGGGTGGGCGGAGGGAGAGCACCATGACAACAAATAGCTAATGCATGTGGGGCTTAATACCTAGGTGACAGGTTGATAGGGGCAGCAAAACACCATGGCACAGGTTTACCTGTGTAACAAACCTGCATGTCCTGCACATGTATCCCAGAACTTAAAATAAAATAAAACTTAAAAAAGAAAAAGTTGGGTGGATGTGAACACAGAATACAGGGTGTTGTGAGAGCTTAGAGGAGGGTCTGCAGGTAGAAAGTCAAGAAGAGCTTCTTGGGGGAGGTGACATCCACAGTGAAAGCAGAACAGAGTCAGAATGAGCCTGGTAGTGGTGAAAAACGGTCACCGCAGCAGAGAGAGCAGAAGCTCCGAGGCTCAGAACAGAGAGGACAGTGTTTGGTGGAACAACAGGCATCACTGGGGCACAGAGATGGGGAATGATTATGGAAGAGGCTGGGGGTGGAAATGCACATGGAAACAAGGCTGTAAGGACAGCTGCAAGGACCTCTTGGTGCTCATGAAAAGATATAGCCATTCCTCAGACTGCAGGGAGGAAATGTGCCCCCTTCCTTGTCTTTCAGACTTTTGGCATTTCCATTATGAAGGATGAGTAAGAAGGAGCAAGGAAGTAACGAATCTCTTCGGAAAGACCAACACGACAAAGAATGTTCTACCAGTGGGAAGCATACGCAAGGCGAAATTGTGCAGAGTAATTGTTTACTTCTGTATTACAGAACAACTTTGTAGAGGTCATTAGGCTTATTGCTGGAGCCAACCAAAGAGGGTAATAGCACATCTACTTACATTTTCGTGGGAGAACCGCCATTCCCTAGGTTATCTGAACAGCATCGCATCAGCACAATGCTAACCAAGCATAGACTTTCCTAGCTGTTAAAAAGCTTTAGACATCCATGTTTCCACTTTAGTGGTAAGGGAACTGCAAGTTACAAAGCTTTTGTAAGCATAGCTGGGGTGTGAAGCCAGACCATTTGACTCCTGGTCCAAGACTCTTTCCAAAACACCATCGTGCCACTGTGCCCTGAAGAAGGATTTTTTTTTTTTTTTCCACTTAACAGCTAGTTAGTCTACATGGCCCAGAATAAAGCAAAAACTAAGCATGTGATGAATTTGCTGACTAAATGCAACCAAACAGAGGTAAGGATTTATTAATCTTCAAATGATCCAATTTGTCTCTTGCCATGAGATGATGCATATTACAAATATTGCAAGAAAAAAAGTTGATTAAGGGTAGTTAACATGTCCTGGCCAGCACTAGGAGGTGCCCAAAGTAGTGTCTGCTTGTTTAGAAATAATGTAAAACATTTGTATTTTATTTAAAATACAAAAATTGATATCAGTTTTGTAAAAGAAAGGGTGTATGTATAAATATGCCTACATAAGCAGACATGCATTAGAGATACATATGCTCAGAGAGAAGAGAAACTTAAAAGAGATGAATAGACTAAAATTGTAATAGAAACAACTTTCTCTGGGATTTGGGGGCTTATGATCTCTTTAAAATAATTTACCCGTTTTACAGTACAATCAGAAATATATATGTGTTAAAATATGCATATGTGTTAAAAATATACATATGTGTTAAAAATTGGATGCGACAACTCCCTGTTTAAAGGAACAAGCACATCTTGAAGTGGTCCCTGGGACCTAGCATTTCCTTGTTATTGTCAGACAAGGCCCTAGCTCATACTTCAGTGTCGTTACTGAGTTTCAGTTGGTGGCAAAAGACATGGCTCCTTGTGAATGTAAATTTGAGATACTTTTTTCAAAAGATTAAGACACTTTGGGATTTTCAGAGGACTCTTTATTTATAATGCACCTAATTTCTACCAAGAAATGCATGACTGTGTGGAGTCAAGCCATTCTGGAACAGCTGAGTAGTGGCAAACAAGCCATATGCTACTAATGACAAAAGGGGGTTTCAGGTCACACCGAAGGTAGTGAGAGCAATAGAAGCTGCCTCTGAAAAAGGTTACTCCTAAGATTCCATTCCCAACATCTACAGCAATATCAGCTCTTAGAACTTAAGTCTTTATACTGTGATGCTGAAATACAGAATTTCCTAAATCATGTGAGAATATATATATACACACACACACACACACACACACACACACATACACACACACACATATATGTGATGGAATCTCACTCTGTTGCCCAGGCTGGAGGCTGGAGTGAAGTGGTACAATCTCAGCTCACTGAAACCTCTGCCATCTGGGTTCAAGCAATTCTCTGGCCCCAGCCTCCCGAGTAGCTGGGATTACAGGCACCCACCACCACATCTGGCTAACTTTTGTATTTTTCTTAGAGACAGGGTTTCACCATGGTGACCAGGCTGGTCTCAAACTCCTGACGTCAAGTGATCTGCCCACTTCTGCCTCCCAGAGTGCTGGGATTACAGGTGTGAGCCACTATGCCCAGCTAAATATATTTTAATGAAACAACATAATCCAAAAGGAAGGAAGGAAAGCAAATAGGAAGGAAGGAAGGAAGGAAGGAAGGAAGGAAGGAAGGAAGGAAGGAAGGAAGGAAGGAAGGAAGGAAGGAAGGA
>NC_045440.1:30513741-30559794 GCF_002776525.5 Piliocolobus tephrosceles | reverse complement strand
GGAAGGAAGGAAGGAAGGAAGGAAGGAAGGAAGGAAGGAAGGAAGGAGGGAGGGAAGGAGGGAAGGAGGGAGGGAGGGAGGGAGAGAGGGAAGTTTGGTTGGTTTCACTCCCAGGAGGTTGGCAAATTTTTGAAACAAATTATTAAGGATCACTGTACCATGGATGAAAAGCATCCTTAGCACGTGGGAGGCTGTCCTAATGGAACAAGACTGTCTCTTGTGGGAATGGAGTCACACAGGGCTGCCCTGGCCCAGTGGCACGGAGCAAATGGCACAAACCTCACCTCCCTTGTGGTATCATGAATGCCTTCTTGCTCTGTGAGTATGCCTAGGTTAACTTGCAGAGGGACTGTTTGAAGCTCTTGAGAAAAAGTCACAGGGCTGGGCGTGGAGGTTCATGCCTATAATCCCAGCACTTTGGGAGACCAAGGCAGGTGGATCACTTGAGGTCAGGAGTTTGAGACCATCCTGGCCAATATGGTGAAACCACATCTCTACTATATTAAAAAAAAAAAAAAAAAAAAAAAAAAAAAATTAGCTAGGCGCGGTGGCTTGCGCCTGTAGTCCCACCTACTCAGGAGGCTGAGGCTGGATAATCGCTTGAGCCCAGGACGAGGAGGATGCAGTGAGCCAAGATCATGCCATTTCTCTCTAGGCTGGGAGACAGCGAGACTCTGTCCCAAAAAAAAAAAAAAAAAAAAAAGTCAAAGAATGAATGTAGGGCTCCACTATATCATGTTCTAGAAAGTCACATTTGAGCTTTAGAAGGTACCACAGTTTTCTTCCAATTACTCATTACTGCCCCACCTTGTGGCCTTGCCGTGGGACGGTTCCTCAACACATCTCAGTGTAAACAGGTTGAGCAAACACTGCATGGATTATCTATGAAATAGAGCAAAAAGAAATCAGATGCAATTTCAACTTTAGGAAGTTTTAAAAAGTTGGGCACAGGCCAGTAGAAAATGAAGCAAGAGGAGAGACTCAGTACTGCGTGTTGAATTGAAATGACTTTAAGCTTTCCTCTCTACTGGGCAGCCACGTACCTTGGAAAAGGCAATTTTCCTGTGTGGAAAAGCAGCACGGCTCTGGGCCCTACTGAAACAGAGACATGCATTATGCTAGGTTCGGGGGATGCAAAGAAAAAATCTATTCAGCAAGCAGAGCCCTAGTAATTTCTGCAAAACGTAAATCACGTCTTCCAACTCCCTGCTTAGAACTGTCCCAAGGTTTCCCATCAGGTAAAGAATAAACAACTTTTCCTGTGACCCTCAAGCCCTGTATTTTCTAAGTGTGACTTTTGCTGGGACATGCTCTTCACCAGTCACATGGTTTATTCTAGGTTTTTGAGCTCACAGTCCTCATTCTTCTTCTAGGGCCTTGTGCTTGCATTTCCTCCAACTCAGACACTCCGTGCCCAGATCTTCATGAACTGCTTCTTGCGTTTGAACTCTCAGCTTCAGCCATCTCTTTGGTATAGCTTTGCCTGATCATCCAGTCTAAATCAGCAGGTGCTCTTCTTCCCATGGACATATTTTCATCTTATCGGTAGCACTTAACTTGCTAGCTTATTGATTTCCCTTTTAATCTGTCTCCTCCACCAGAATGCATATGCCTGTACAACAGGAATCTTATCTGTCTTGTTCACCACCTTATCTTCAGTCCCTAAAACAGTGCCTGGAATGTAAAAAGAATCCAATACATCTTGTTGAATGAATGAATGAGTGAATGAGTGAATGGCATAGTCATTTCCCCTGAGTGCCAGACTGATACTACATAGTAGAACAAAGGAAAGTGCTAGCACAGAGTAATACCCAGGGTGATCTATGAACACGGAAGAGGAATAATGAACCCAAGAGGTATTTAGGAAGACCATGCAGAGAGGAGGACACCTGTGCTAAATTCCCATGGGTAGAATTAGTTGAGTGAGCCAAGATGTTCCAGGTAGAAGGAACAGTATGAGCTAAAACACGAAACATGAAACAGCAAGCATGTGAGGGGGAGGAAGTCCAAGCTTGGTCGGGGCATGAAGTGAAGTGCTCAAGAGGATACGTGTCATGGAGAATCTTGGACATCAAGCTGAGAAGCCTGGACTTTCAACTGAGATGAAGTGGTTTAAAGCGACAGAAGTTAGCCAGTCCCCAAAATCAAGAATAGACATGACTATTATTTACTTTTATTCCTGTGCTCATTCTCTTTACTTTGTTCCTTCTAATTCTTAGACTTTTCCTGCATTCTCACTGAATGGGTTCTATAAAACCAGTCACCAGACATCAGTGAAGAAATTCAGCATGCTGTATGGTAAGTTGCCCAGCATCTATGTTGGCTTATTTATTTATTTGGCCTCCAATAAAGACACTAAGTCTGTGGCAAGGTCCATCTGAACCCTAAATTTCCTCAGAAATGAGGTAGGCACTTACTTTCCTTGCGTATTTTGTAGGATTGATAATCCCTTCCAGTACCTTCCACTGATACAGAGCTTGAAAGCGACATGATTCAACACTGTGCCTTTTCTGTGCCCTGGAAGAGCTGCCAAATATTTGAGAAAGAATCAGCTCATGAATAGGATATCAGATCAAACTTTTGTTGAAACAAGTTCTTTTTTCTATGCATTCCATTCAAAACAACAAAACCAAAGATCCAACCCGTCATATATTATCTAAAAATTATTCACAAAATGTTTGCCTTGTTTGAGGGCATTAGCAACAAGCTGCTTGTCCTTTTTCCCCTCCTCCTATTCTTTCCATTCATGAAAATGGTGATTCATAGCAGTGCCCTGCAGAGAGCGGGCACTGGCCACTCCTGAGGCAGCCCACCTCTGCCGTGCGCGTGTGGGAAAAAAGCCCTGCAGTGAATCAAGTTCATTGAGCAAAATCTAGGGGAAAACATTTGTCTGGAAATCTAACACGCCTCTCTCTGTGCTTGTCTGGACAGAACTAGGGTGGACTTAACATTTTTTTCCTTTTTGTCAGAAATGTGTGTAGAAAATTGCATATTTTTGCAAAAGAGTGTCACGGGGTGGGAGGGGGAATTTGGGGGATTTTTAAGCTTCATGGGAACAAAGACACAAAGTAAGCTGATAATGTATTCTGAACTTAGCAAGCGTAGTTCTCTGGAAGACAGAAATGATTCAACAATATCTATGCATAAGAGAGGAAGTCCATCATACTGCTTAGCTTCAAGTTGTTGGAAAAGGTATTTAAAGAAAAGAAAATGATAGGGTATAACTGCAGGAGAGCCAGTGATCACCCCCAATCCTCCTTTTAGCTCTTAGTGGGCTCTTCAGCTGGACCTAGAAACCAAATCAACACCAGGTAGATTAACAACAGAAAAGTATACACATTTGATTAATTTCACATGTACATGAAGATCTTCACAAGACAGTGAAGTCTGAAGAAGGGGTTTTTATATTTTTAGACAATGAATGATACATTTGAGAAGAAATGAGAGCAAAAAGAAAATCTGGCCAGGGCAGTACATTTTCTAGGGGAGTCACTAGGAGATATTTGGGGTGGTGGGTGTAAAACCACAGGCAGATAAGCGTTACTTTGTTAAGTGTATATATCAGGTCCAGTGTAGCCTCCAATTCCAAGTCTCTGGTAGTTAGGGCTATTTTCTCGCCCTGGTGTGGTGAGGGTAGCCCTCCCAGAGGAATCTTTATGGTGTGCTACATGCAGGAAGAGACAAGCCAGCTTTCCCTTTCTGAAACTACACTGTCTCCAGTGTTTTCAACTTGAAATACTCAATATACCAATCTGCCATATTTTCGGATGACACCTCCTTCACTCCTTCATAACCTACACATCAGCAGTCAAGAAGGCAGCCATCAGAAAAAATAAATAAAAATTGAAAACTGGGAGACCCAAGGCACCACAGTCAAATGCGTCAAAGCTGCCTTCGGTGAGGTGTGATGGAGAGAGATCTCCCCAGGCCATAGAGAAAGGAACGAATAGTGTTGTCTATTCAACAAGGGCATCAGCATATTGTAAGACATAGGCTCCCACTTTACAGACATCATTCTCCCACAAAGTGACATTGTAGCACCAATTTTCCCACTTTTTTAATTGGTCTTTATTGCCATGTCCACAAGAGAATGGCTTGCATCTGAACATTTCATTTGTAAAGGCCAGGGACACATTTTTGTGGTGGTAGCTACATAGGGAAGATCATAAGCAACAGCCCAGCACACATGTGGAGTTAAAAACAGAAAAAAGGGTGGAAGAGAGGCACCAAGCCCAACATCATGCTTTGATGCTCTTGTTGGGTTTAGACACGTAAAAGACCCAGTAAAAAGTGCTGAGTTGTGGAAATAATAGGTTGTCCTTGTATTTAAGGGAAGGAAAAGCTACAAAGACATAACAATGAGCAAAGCTGGTGGTTGGGATCAGAGAATGTATGAATAATCAATATCTGGCAGAGAAGAGGATGAGATAGTGTCTAAGATAGAACATGTTTTGGAGACAACAATCAGTAAATTCAGATATATGAAAGAGCAGAGTTAATGCATGGCAGCTCATATGGATGCCTTAATAAAGACAATGGAATGATGAAAGTCTAGTGAATTTTAAAGATCACTGTGGCCACAAATCAGTTAGAGTCTTGGAAAGTGAAGGATTCTAAATGTATTGATGTTTATTAAGTTGGAGAATAAGAGAATCTAAGCAGAAACCATCAAGTTTCCTAGTTAGAAATGCCCGCTGGAAAAAGTCAAACCCAAGGTTAAAAGCAGAAAAACAGAGACACCCTAGAAAGAAATGGGAGTGGGTGAGTGCAGCGTGGTTCCCGTTTTCCAGAAGAGATTACAAATGTGGCTTCACCCGGTGTGGTCAGGGTTCACAGGCTGAGCAGCCCTGATAACCCTCATCTATCTGTGAAAAGTTCTGAGGCTGGGGAGGGTTTGTGATCAATGTTAGAGAGGTTGCACAATTTGCACTGAAGTTTCTAATGGTATTAGAGACCATCTAGGGAGCCATGTCAGATGGAGACAGAGAGACAGGTTCTGAGAGGTAACAAAAATGAGTGAGTGGCAAGAGTACCCTGCAGCCACGCTCACTGCTTTCACCACCACTTCTACCACACCTAACCTGTGTGTGCATCCAACCTACCCTCAAAGCTTGTAGCAATCTAGACTGTTCTTGAGGAGTCAACTAGTCGATCATCCTCATCTCACAGATTAAAAATACACACACACACACACACACACACACACACACACACACACACCTGGGTAACCATAGGGCCATTTTCACAGGGTGGGAAATGGCACAGCTAGTTTTGGTAATCCCTAGCCCCACACCTTCACATATAAAGTTACCATTTTTACTTAAAATCAATTGGTTTTAAGTTGCAGCATTCTAAGACAAACACCTCTGAACCACAAAGGAAGGATGACTATTCAGTATTTCGGAGAGGTGTGGCTGCTTGTTTTCTCTTTGCTGACTAACTTGCACGTTCTGACTGTACACATTCCAGAAAATGCCTGAGGCCCCAGATTTTCAGGAGAACCACCCTTTTCCCATGTCTAATTAGCTACATCTAGTCTTTTGATTTACATCAAGGAGTGGTTCTTTTCTGTTAGCCAGATTGTGCCTGCTCTCTGGTTTTCCTCTCTGGGATAAAGAGGGTCTCCTTTAGATGTTATTTCCATAGAGTGGTTTCCTTTTGCCATGATTTATCAATGGATTCCATAAGGGGAAGTTGACTACACATGGGCGGCTTAAGATACTTTAACAAAACCAAAAATGTGCACTGGGAAGTACCATCACTTAGTAAATGCTCCCCAAAGCGTAAGGATATCTGGACCACCTCCTTATTTGGGAAGTGAGAGCAATGTTTTTTAATGTCTCAAAAGCTGCCCCTTATCAAAAACCTGCTGGGGATTAAAATTTCAATTAAATTTAAGTTGTAAAAGCAAAAGGATGCTCTAGAAATATAAGTGATAAAACCCCAGACCACAAATCACTGGATTTGGTTCTTTGATGAATGGCTCCTCTTTTGTAGCATTTTCAATCAATCAATTCATTAATATTTGGCCCAGCAAAAAAAAATTCATCAGAAAATGAACAAGATCACAAAATATGGAGCAACTTCACTCCTCCTTTCTCCATTACTGGAAAAAGTAACCTCGTCCTAACATTTACATCAACTTTAAAATACAGAGTGAAGGCTTTTGAGAGGCAGATTCAGAATTAAATGGAGAGAGAGGGAGAAAGCATCATATAATGTATTTGCAGTCATAACTTTTTAATAAACCACAGTGTCATTTGTCCAGTTCTCTGGTGTCCAGACTCAACAAAGCCCTGAGTCCATTAATTTCAATGGGGCCTTTCTGGGAAAGCAGTTGATACCCAGCTGGTAACTCACTCTAATGGATCAAACTCAAGAAGAAAGTTCTGATTTAATTAAGTTGTGAGTTTCCTTAGGGCCCATTCGAATGCTAACAAGTAGTTAAATTCTTTCCCTGTGAATAAATCATGATTGTGAATTTTTTCTTAAGGAGATTTACCCAGGGTTGATGCAGAAAGAAACTGGCCTGGGCTTTTCTTTTGACTGTTAAATGCACCTTTTCCAGTATAGAATGTGGTTTGAGTCATCTCAAGTGAATTCACATTGGTGATAGACATTTACAAATGCACACTCTCATGACTCATTATGGCCATCTATAGCAAAGAATTGGAAAGTAAATGGTGAAATGGAAACTTCCTGTTTTTAAACTTGCTGAGGGGAGTTAAGGGTCATTTTATTAATATTTATTGAACACAGGCACTCTGCTAAGAGACTTGAGCTACATTATGTTGGTTCATTTCCACAAAAATACTCTTAATTATCATTCTCTGTATTTTACAATGGAAAGAAAAGAGACTCAGAGAAGTAAAATAATTTGCCAAATATCACACAGCCAACGGGCTTGGGATGAGAACCAAAGCCTGTCTCATGATTTTTTTTACTACACACTTGTCTTTATCCATTACACATTGGCAATGCAAGAACTTGAACATGTACGTCACTTTGGGAAGAAGTCTTATTTACTAACTACAAAAAATGGGCTTAAGATAATATCCCCTGGATCAAAGCACAGTATTTAGAGAATCAGCAAGTGCAAGGACTATAAAGTTTGTCCCTACAAAAAGGTGACTGGGTGAGCATCTCGTGAGACCTACTTTTGTCAAAATGATGAACAGCACTGGGGCAAACCAAGGCTGGTGAAGAGACAAAGCTAAGTGAACTCTAAGGAATTTAAACATCACCCCAGACTGGA
Organism: Piliocolobus tephrosceles; assembly: GCF_002776525.5. NCBI lineage: Eukaryota > Metazoa > Chordata > Mammalia > Primates > Cercopithecidae > Piliocolobus > Piliocolobus tephrosceles. The sequence goes on along the minus strand of NC_045440.1, from coordinate 30,552,539 downwards.
AGATACACACGGCAATCCTTCCTGTCACTTATTTGTGTATTTCTCTTTAAATGAGTTTGAAACTCTTCAGCATTAGACTAATTAGGATACTTTTGAGAGTAAGAAAGTAGACTAAATATGAATATTGTATTTTTTTTTTAAGAATTCATCTGGTGAACAACTTTCTGGTTTTATTACATTAGTGTACCTATAAAATATTGTATGCTAGGCTAGAGTTTTTTCTAAAATGTAAAATAACACATAGCTTCATTCACTAAACCAAAAATTCTTCATAAATTAATCTGAATATTAAAATAGGTAGAATGCAAGTACTTTAATCAATTTTTTAAAGTTTTACCTGTCTTTAATAAAATATCACTAGTATTTTTCTAAGGAAAGCATTTAAAAAATACAGTCTTATTTGAACATTACCTATTTTTCATAGATTACCTACAATCTTCTTCAAAGTGGCATGATATGGTTAATATGTACAAAATTAGTGACAAAATTAATTCATTCTTATCTTTAATCAATGATAGTTAAACTTTTATTTTTATTTATTTATTTATGTATTTATCGGAGACAGAGTCTCTCTGTGTCGCCCAGGCTGGAGTGCAGTGGCATGATCTCAGCTCACTGCAACCTCCGCCTCCTGGGTTGAAGAGATTCTCAGCCTCCCTAGCAGCTAGGATTACAGGTGTGCGCCACCACGCCCGACTAATTTCTGTATTTTTAGTAGAGACGGGATTTCTCCATGTTGGCCAGGCTGGTCTTGAACTCCTGTCCTTAAGTGATCTGCCCACTTTAGCCTCCCAAATTAATCATGCCTGGGATTCCAGGTGTGAGCCAACCACGCCTGGCCAATATTTAAACTTTTAAAGGCTAACTTCTCCCACAGGTACAAGGTACTTAACAAGCTCAGAGCTTGTGCTAAACGGAAAATATTTCAATTCAATTATTTATATTAAATATTTCAGCCCAAGTATTTTATTTTTTTACTAAGAATACTTTTCATTAACAAATATTTAAAAGTCAAAAATCATCAAATAAACTGTCTTTAGGATTTTTTTTTGGAATGTTTTACTAAGTCTTTTCAATTTCATTTTATCAGTTCTCTATACATTTATTCAATTAAAACTTGAAACTTCATCAAACTATTATTTCCACAAACTGAATATTTCAAAACACAATTGGAGTTTTCAGATTACATATTTTATAATATTTGAGCTTTATTCTACAATTCTTTAGTTTCTCCCTTGCCTTTGCAGATACATATCCATGCCTTCCTATTTTCATAATTTGTTTGCAAAAATTGCATTTTGATAAAAGCTCTGAAATCTTTAGCTTTTACTGTTCCATTCATTGGTACTTTGATGAAAGACTTCTAGATGATTTAAAACAATATTCAGCCAAAAATGAAAAGACTGTCATGAAAATTTCAGTACTATTGTAGGACACTCAGAAGAATTTTAAAAGCACAGTAGATTAAATTCTCAAACGTTTCTAAAATCCAACTGAAGAAAGGCAGCAGAGAGAAAAAGTGAATCCTGATATTCCGAATTTTTTTTGTAGTCAACATTACCTTCCTAACATTTTACAGTTCAGATCATCCAACTGTATATGTACATATTTCAAAAATTTGAAACTTACAGCTTTTATTTTAATTGGGATGCTATCAAAACTTATTTGGATGTAAGTATGAATTATACATACATAAAAACTATTTCCAAGTAAATTTCTTTTCTTTAAATTTCAGAGTGTTAGGTTTCTTCATGATGCAGTACTCCACCAAAAATTGTGTTAATATTAGACAAATGCTAGAAATACAGGTTAAATATTAACTGAATTTAAAATAGTATGAATAATACATTCAACACAATTAACTTCAAAAAGCTTTAGTTTCTTCCTGTGAATTGGATGAGAAAACGAAATCATTACAAGAATAAACTGGAGTGATTTTCTATTTGGAACATCTGATGACATTGAAATAAAACTGGCCCCACTCTCTGTTTCAAAAGTTCTTCTGCTAACGGTGCTGGCACTTTAACAGGTGTCATTTCATTGTAGGATGTGCACAAGAAATCATAAAATTGCCAATGAGCTAACTTAATTTCAAAGAGCAATCATCTGATCTAAATAAAAAGTCATGCTTCCAAGTATGTTCTGATTTCAAAGAGCAATCATCTGATCTAAATAAAAAGTCATGCTTCCAAGTATGTTCTGTAGCTCCACCTTCTACAGTTGTGTGTGTGGAGTCATTTTAAGACACTCTACTTTCCGGTTTTTTTTTTTTTTTTTATGTTTTTAACTTTTGAAGTAGGTCCTGATGCTTCTTCAGCAAATGTGTGACTTCCGAATGTTAATTCATTATATCCCCATGGTAAATGGCAACAAGTGTTTTGTATAAGTTACATGTTTGTCTTTTCTTTTCTTTTCTTTTAGGCTGAGTTTCTCTTCTTTTTACCCCAAGCTGGAGTGCAATGGTGCAATTTCAGCTCGGCTCACTACAAGTTCTGCCTTCTGGGTTCAAGTGACTCTCCTGCCTCAGCCTCCTAAGTAGCTGCGATTATAGGCATTGGCCACCACACCCAGCTAATTTTTGTATTTTTAGTGGAGACAGGATTTTACCACGTTGGCCAGGCTGGTCTTGAACTCCTGACCTCAGGTGATTTGCCCTCCTCAGCCTCTGAAAGTGCTGGGATTACAGGTGTGAGCCCCCGTGCTTGGTCACAGGTTCGTCTTTTCTTCCTTGATAAATAGAAATTCAAATACTTCATTTTCATTAAACAGTTACTTCTGTTTACTAATTTTTATTTCATAATTGCCAGATGGATGCATTATAAAGTAAAGAGTGACTCAATAGTCAAAGAAAAATATTGGCATATGGTTACATCACACAATAAAAATAAAACCACTGTGGCAATAGCATTCAGACTACTCTGTATGCAACAGGGCAGAACAGCTCAACCTGTTTCCCACACGTAAGTTTACACACAGTCTCATTCATTATTTCTCACTTTTCCCACTGTCCTATTAGCTAGGACCATATGCACCTCACAGACTGGGGCTCAGGGCTAAGGCACAACAGGCTGGAGTACCAAATGCCTCACTGAAGATCATCAGGGGTTGGCACTCCCTGGCTGCTCTGAGGACACTGTTTTATCTACTTCTTCCCTGTGAGCTGTGCTATATTTCTCAGCTTTCAGATTTCACCTCAAGCAAACCTGGGAATTTCTACACCCCTAAGGCCATAACATGACAAAACTGGGAGTACAACGTGGAGGTCTACCCAATACATCTTGGCTTGTTTTAATGCAACTAATAATAATAATACATCACTAAATGACATATTCAGGACGAATGCTACATTGGACAGAATGTCAGACAATGGGTAGAACAAGACCATCCCAGGCAAACTGGGATGTAGGTACATTCGCTCCCCCCAGTCAGCATATTTGTATGCAGCACCCTGCACCCTTCTCTTCAGTTATTATACTTTTCCCCTCTATTTTGATATTTTGCAAAGTGGGCTTGATTTGATTTGGCTGTGTCCCCACCCAAATCTCATGTTGAATTGTAACTCCACAATTCTTACATGTTGTGGCAGGAACCCGTGGGAGGTGATGGAATTATGGAGGCCAGTCTTTCCTGCACTGTTCTCATGGTAGTAAATGAGTCTCACGAGATCTGATGATTTTCAAAACGGGAGTTTCTCTGCACAAGCTCTCTTTTTGTCTGCTGCCATCCACCTAAGACGTGATTTGCTCCTCCTTGACTTCCACCACGATTGTGAGGCCTCCCCAGCCATGTGGAACTGTAACTTCAATAAATCTCTTTCTTTTGTAAATTGCCCAGTCTTGGGTATGTCTTTATCAGCAGCATGAAGACGGACTAATAGAGGGCCCTTGAGATCTATTAGAGTTATCCAATATTGCAATTATATTTTAGTGATAATCTAAAGCAAAATTTAGCCAAAGCATACCCTGGGGCAACTGGATGACTTCATTTTTAACCAACCACTGATGTGATTTTATTGCCTCTGTCTGCCGGTAAGTTTCTGATCCTGCTGATACCAAATGAAATTCCAAAATGCCAACATATAACTTTTAATATAATTTCCTGAATCAGAGACTGTGGAACTGTGGGATACTTTAGAAGTTTCTTCAGGGATCTATGAATATTCTATCTTTCATATTTTTGAAACTGCTCTATTTTTAAACATTTATTTAGAAGTTCAATTAAATTTTAAACTTCACTGAGGCACAGGACCCTACCTCCTATTTTCATTGTTTATATCTTTTAATACCAAATTCCATGTGGTCTATTCAGGTTATTCTTAGAAAATAGTTACAGAATAAGTATCCCAAGACTCAATGCTTAGATTGTATAAATACTGAATTGCATCATGGAGGCATTATGCAGTTGTAACATTTTCTTCAAATGTGAAGGAGGAACAAGTATGTCATTTTCCATGTTATTTTCTGATCAGGAAGAATGTAGATGCAGCTTACAGAAAATGTTCGTTTCCTACAATGGGTTTCTCTTTTGTATCAATAGCTGCTTCGTAGCTCATCTTCCATTGATGTAAATTAAAGCAGAGTATACAACCATGCAACTTTCTTTGTGACTTGAAAATAACATATACTGGCTGTCAGCCCCCTAAATAGCCAGTGAATCATTTTCCTGAAGGAACTTGTGTCTAAGGCCTGATGTGCATCTCTCGTGTGTATAGCTCTAGCTATTCAAATCTAAAGCTACAACGAAGTGACTATTTTCAGAAAACTACGACAGTTATTCCTGACAACTTAATGGCATCCTTTAATAATCGACTGTAGCCACCAATCTGTTTCTACTGAAATAATGTTTAATGTTTGTAACTCATAATTTTATTTTTCACATGTTCCCTAGCATTATATTTCCCCATGTTATTGACTTACTCTGCAATGTAAAGTGCCTTTAGAGGTTCTTGGATAAACAACTCAAAATTTCTGGTGATATTTTAAAAATTAATCTACTTTCCCTGATGGAAGCAGTTACAGTAGAAAGCCAAAATTAATCCTATCTATGTCTCTTCATGAAATAAATTAAGAGGATAAAGTTCAGCTATACTAATTCTATGAGAATCAGTTCCTCTTTATTAATATTTTTAAATATTTTTATTTGTCATCTTAGTTATCTAACCTTATTGAAAAAAGTGTTAACAATCTTAGAGTGTTCAATCTCACATTGCAGGTTTTTTTCAGCTTTCTGAATAGTACCCCAGGGCTGGTACTTACTTGAAGTTCTATGGTACAGGAGGGTTCTGGGTGAAATCTGATGGTGGAAAAGGTGTGGGTGAGAACAATGAAGTCATGTGAGGTATATGCCTGTGATAGGTTGTCTCTACACTAGGTGGTGCTCCTATTGTTCAGTTACTTATATGTTCTCCTCCATCCAAAATGATTCAACCTGAACCCTGTCCTTCTCTCTTCATCTAACTGCTGAAATGTAACAGTCTTAGGGAGTGATATTGTTTGGCTGTGTCCCCACCCAAATCTCATCTCAAATTCCAGCTCCCGTAATTCACATGTGTCACAGGAGCTACCCAGTGGAAGGTAACTGAATCATGGGGGTGGGTTTTTCCCATGCCGTTCTTGTGATAGTGAATGAGTCTCATGAGATCTGATGATTTGATAAAGGGTAGTTCCTCTGCACATGCCCTCTTGACTGCCTCTCTGTAAGATGTGCCTTTCCTCCTCCTTTGCTTTTTACCATGATTGTGAGGCCTCCCCAGCCATGTGGAACTGTGAGTCCATTAACTCTCTTTGCTTTATAAATTACCCAGTCTTGGGTATGTCTTCATTAGCAGCATGAGAACAGACTAATACAGGGAGCTAAATTATTATTATTTTTTTCCTTCTTCACATGTCTCTGTAGTATCATTATCATCTGCCCAGGAATTGCTCTACTTTGACTTTCAAAATGAGGAGCTTTATGGGAGTACTTTTGAGGTTACTTTCTAGAGTGTGTGTCTTTACAAATAAGTCTGGTCAACATGCAAATAAATTAGATATAAAATCTTATTTTTAGAATGTATTCCTCCATAGGTGTCAAATTTATCTTTAGTCCTCAGCACTGCCTGAGATATATGTTGGTAATTCCTAGGGAAACAATGGCTCCAAGGATTATTTATCTAGAAAACATACTGGAAAAACATCCAGCCAATCTATTACTATGGAAGACTAGTTTGTATGAAAAGGAAATACAATTCTCAAATGATGATTTCCCTTGTTTAAATGTTAAGAGTTATAGCAGTTGGAACTCTGCTAGGTAAGAATTTGGTAATGTTTGCTCTTTTTTTTGAGACAAAGTCTCACTCTCTCCCCAGGCTAGAGTGCAGTGGTGCCATCTCGGCTCACTGCAACCTCTGACTCCCTAGTTCAGTGATTCTCCCACCTCAGCCTGCTGAGGAGCTGGTACTACAGACACAAGCCACCATGCGCAGCTAATTTTTATATTTTTAGTAGAGATGGAGTTTCACCATGTTGGTCAGAATGGTCTTGATCTCCTGACCTCATGATCTGCCTGCCTTGGCCTCCCGAAGTGCTGGGATTATAGGCATGAGCCACTGTGCCCAGCCTTTTTCTTTTTCTTTTCTTTCTTTCTTTTTTTTTGAGATGGAGTTTTGCTCTTCTTGCCCAGGCTGGATTGCAATGGTGTAATCTCGTCTCACTGCAACCTCCGCCTCCCGGGTTCAAGCAATTCTCCTGCCTCAGCCTTCCAAGTAGCTAGGATTACAGGCATTCGCCACCACACTGGCTAATTTTGTATTTTTAGTAGAGACAGGGTTTCTCCACGTTGGTCAAGCTGGTCTCGAACTCCCGACCTCAGGTGATCTGCCTGCCTCAGCCTCCCAAAGTTAATCTGCGCTTTACAGTTGAAATGATGTTTTATAGACTTGATAAGTGTAGTTTGGAAGATGAAAACCTTTGCCATATGAGTTCAAACAGAAATAGAAAGAAATAAAGGCAATAAACATACTCCCTCTGAGTCTGTAGTCAATTCTGCCAGGACTTGATTCAGTATCACCTCAACTTTAAGTTGAAAATGCTTTGCTTAATAGATTTTCCAAATTGGAGATATCTTCTAGCTTCATTTAACGCCAGAGTAACTTTAGAGAATAGCTCTATGTAAATGAGCAAATGAATAATAATTGCAGAACTAACTACATGTGGAAACACCAATTAGCCAATAAATCCACTTAATTAGTTTTAATAGTTTCTTTTGCTCTTTAAGATGCTATTTAATACTTTAATGCTATTGCATATGCATTGCATATTTTAAAACATTTTATTTAAGTGATGTTCTTATAGATAAACCAAGGGTTCTAATCGCTTAAAAATAAATCATGAATTAATTCGCTTCTAGTAGTACAGCTGGTAAAGCATTCTTCTCATTACATTGCATATGACTGCTTGTGTAATGGATGATTTTTCACTGCAAAATACTAACGTTATATGATTATTCGTAGAGGGAGACAGTTCTTGAGGTCCACCAGACCTTATCCTTGCAGACGTTTTTGCAGCCATGATTTTGGATTGACTGGCTTTGGATGCTGTCTTCCACTACCCATGCTATCAAGTGAAATGTGGCTTGTGATAGTCTTTGATAGGCTTGTTAGCCATAAAAGAAAGCAGAGACAGTGGCACCCAACAGGAGATCAAGACCCAACTTCGCTCCGGTTTGTACTTGGCTGTACTCAACTAAGATAAACAGCCCTGGGCAAGGACTTCTTCCTGAGAGATGGGTCCTTCATGCTTGGAGACCCTGGAAAGGGTCCAAGGAAAGTAGCAACTAAAGGGCAAGCCATCTAAAAGCCAGCCAAGCATTTTCTTTTCAACCTAATACCTTGTTGCTACCTATTCATATACTTTCCTGGCATTTTGACTTGAATAACTGATTATACATTATGTCATCCCTCTGCTCAGAATAAACTGCATTGATAAACCAACTATTTAAATGAGTCTAAAATGAAGGAAATGCCAAAAGGAAAATTCTATTTATGGTTTTACTCAGACCTGAAGGGATTGCTTTTATGTAATGCCAAGCTATTTCAATAGATTACTCAATAGATCACTATGAACTTGGTTTGGTTCTCCGAAGAATTTTACAGGGAAATTTAAAAATTTTTAAATTAAATTTTAGATAAATACAAAAAGGCAGGACACAGAAATGGAATACTCACTATGATTATAAATATGTTTTTGTTTGTTTATTTGTTTGAGACGGAGTCTCATTCTATCACCAGGCTGGAGTGCAGTGGTGTGATCTTGGCTCACTGCAACCTCTGCCTTCTGGGTTCAAGCAATTCTCCTGCCTCAGCCTCTGGAGTAGTTGGGGCTACAGGTGTGCGCCACCATGCCCAGCTAATTTTTGTATTTTTAGTAGAGACGGGGTTTCATCATGTTGGCCAGGATGGTTTCGATCTCTTGACCTTGTGATCCTCCCGCCTTGGCCTCCCAAAGTGTTGGGATTACAGGCATGAACCACCACTCCCAGCCCATAAATATGTTTTAAAAATATGAATAAAAATAACTCTAGAAGCAAACTGTTTATTTTTAGATAGCAGGACTTTGAGTGTTTTGTTATTTTCTTTCGTGTATTTTCCAAGGTTATATATTAAATATGTATATATTTTGTACTAGAAAAAAATCAATAGCCAAAATAATGGCAACATAGGCTTTTTTTGTTTTTAAGGAAGCTTTTTTTTTTTTTTTTTTTGAGACGGAATTTTGCTCTTGTCGCCCAGGTTGGAGTGCCATGGCACAATCTCGGCTCATTGCAACCTCCACCTCCCAGGTTTAAGCGATTCTCCTGCGTCAGCCTCCCAAGTAGTTGGGATTACCAGCACCTGCCACCATGTCCAGCTAAGTTTTGTATTTTTAGTACAGACAAGGTTTCACCAGGTTGGCCAGGATGGTCTGGAACTCCTGACCTCAGCTGTTCTCGAGCTCCTGACCTCAGGTGATCCACCCCTCTCAGCCTCCCAAAGTGCTGGGGTTACAGGCATGAACCACCATGCCTGGCCATTAAGGAAGTTTTGAATGTTTCTTCCTTGCTTTTCTTTTTCCTATTAATTCCTCTTTCACAACAGAAATTAATATGTAAGAGCACACACTGGCATATAGATAGATATGGTTTCAATATGTTATGTTCCTGTTTACAAAACTTCAATGACTGCACCTCTCAGCCAGAAAATGTGCACATGTTTTGTCTGGGAGGTCCTTAATGTGCTGGTAATCTACAGTAAATCTTATTTACATATCTTGCCAATAATAAATTCAGTATCACTAATTTCAATGTACATGTACTCATGGCCGTGGAAAATGGCTAAGAGACTATTTTTTCAAGAGAAAACCATCAAGTCTCTCTTTTGAGATGGAGTCTTGCCCTGTCACCCAGGCTGGAGTGCAATGGCATGATCTCAGCTCCCTGCAACCTCGGCCTCCTGAGTATTCTCCTGCCACCCCGCCTGGCTAATTTTTTGTATCTTTAGTAGAGACAAGGTTTTACCATGTTGGCCAGGCGGGTCTCTAACTCCTGACCTGGTGATCCACCTGCCTCGGCCTCCCAAAGTGCTGGGATTACAGGCGTGAGCCACTGCACCCAGCCCAAGTCTCTTTAAAATTCTTTCCAGTCAGTTGATTTCCCTGGAGATACAAAGAGCATAACGCCATCATAGGAAATGTTTTCATCAGAATATGCAAAGAACATAATTTAAATGAATTGTATCATGAAAATCCTACCAGAGAGTATAATCCTATTATAAGATGTTAGGTCTTTTCAGTTGTTAAATAGAAAGTTGTAGAAATAAGAGACTCATTCCCAAACCCCTACATGAAAAGCAAGTAGTAGAGATTATTGTAAAGCAATTTCCCTACCAATCCACTTTCGGTTTCACCAGAATCTCTTCTGTGCGTTCACTCTGCCAGTACCCCAGATTTTCTAGATGTGTTGCAATGGAGCAAAATTCAGATCCATAATAAAGTTTTCCTTTATTCTGACATGCATATTTCACTATGGAAATTTTTATATTTTTTAAAAGAGATCATTACATTATTTGGAGAAATTACACAGAAATTTAAAAGCTTATCAAATTTTAACCATCTTTGCTGAAAATTCTGTCCTAATTAGGAACTATACTATCCCTAAATAATTACACTGGACACTTTATTTTCACAACCAAGGTCAAAGTAATATAACATTTAAAATGGTTTCAGTATAACTGGGAGTTAATACGATATTTAACACTAACAGCAGAGAGAGGATTGTAAATAATCCGTTTCTCTCAGAATTGCTAGAGTTTTTATAGGTAGGTGTTAGTTTGGGGATGTTAATATTTTTAGTGTTTGAGATATGTTTTGAGGCACTGTGTGGCTTCAGACAAATAAATCTTTAGTTCTTATTCTTGTTATTTTGAAAACAAGCACAAGTTCCGAAAAATAATTGCATAATGTTATTTTTATCAGAGAATGTAGCAGCTATGAGAACAAAGAAGTAGGAATCTACAAAGAAATAGAAACCATTCGTAAATGATACAAGTCTGCCAGAGCCTCTCCTGACAATAATTGGATTTGGTTGAATAGAGCTAAGAGTAAAAGTGAACAGATGTTAGGTGATGGAGCAGAACTTGCTCTTTTCAGATTAAACAACTAATTATGAGTGGATAATGATGTGTGCAACTGGTAGGCATTGGAAATGTTTCCAATTCAGACCAAGTAATAAGACTAAGTTCTAATATATTTGATTCTACACAGGGCTGGAATCCAGACAATTAAAAAATTATTTAAAAACAGTAATGGACAAGGTGGGTGTCGATAAACTAAATTTTTAGGACCCTTGGAGAGAATTTAATGACAAGTTTTTTTCCCTTGGATAAATTATGACCAGAGTCTAGTCTACTGCTGAAATAAGATTGCCAGCTGTTTGCAATCAGACCACCATGGCCAGCCAGAGCACATGTTTAAAATCTTAATTGCTACTTTAGAATATTTATACAACAGTTGACTAAAATGTGTTTTCTGCACAAAACTCATTGTTTCAGACACCTGCTCTGTGTGAGTTGGAAAGGAAAGGTGACCAGCAGGGGGAGGACTTGGGGAAAATGTGGACTTGGGGATTTATGAGACCTTTGTGGACAGGCATCTACAGAGTCAGAAAAGGGAATCTGAATTTCTAGAGTGGGATTGGGGCTTGACAGGCACATGAGGGTGTTCCTCCAGCATGGATGGATGTCAAGAAACAGTCAGAAATAGGCTGTGCACTGTAGCTCATGCCTGTAATCCCAGCACTTTGGGAGGCCGAGGTGGGCCGATAACCTGAGGTCAGGAGTTCAAGACCAGCTGGGCCAACATGGTGACACCCCCATCTCTACAAAACTACAAAAATTAGCCTGGCATGATGGCAGGTGCCTGTAATCCCAGCTACTTGGGTGGCTGAGGCAAGAGAATTGCTTGAACCCGGGAGGCAGAGGTTGCAGTGAGCTGAGATGGCACCATTGCACTCCAGCCTGGGCGACAGAGTGAAACTCCATCTCAAAAAAAGAAAAGAAAAAAGAAATAGTCAAAAATAAAGGGAACCTCAATGTAAAAAACCAAATTAAAAATTGAGAAAAATTAAAATAAAATGGCTTTTCCTAAAAATCAAACAAGGAACGTTGTTATTTTCTCAGATTAATATTTTTACTTTCTCAGAAGTCATTGTCCATATTAGTATTCTGTGGCTGCTAAATGGCTACAGACTTGCTGGCTTAACACAACAGAAATGTATTCTCTGATCTGGGGGCCAGAAGTGCAACAATCAAGGTGTCAGCATGGCCTACTTCCTCCGGTGGCTCCAAGGAGGAATCTGTTCCTTGCCTCTCACAGCTCTGGTGGTCCTTGGCATTCCTTGTAGCTATAACCCCTTCTGCTCCATTTTTGCATTGCCTTCTCTGTGTATCTATCTCAAAACACCCCCTGTCTCTCTTAGAAGAATCCATGTGATTGCATTTACCACATTCGTAATTTAGGTTACTCTCCTCCTCTGAGGATACTTAACTTAATCAGATATTCTGCCATGTAAGGGAACAATCACAGGTTCCAAGGATTTAACCTGATATCTTTTGGGGGCCATTTTTAGCTTTAATTTAATTTAATTTAATTTAATTTAATTTTAGATGTAGTCTTGCTCTGTTGCCCAGGCTGGAGTGCAGTGGCATGATCTCAGCTCACTGCAAACTCGGCCTCCTGGGTTCAAGCAATTCTCCTGCCATAGCCTCCTGAGTAGCTGGGATTACAGGCGTGTGCCACCACACCTGGCTAATTTTTGTATTTTTAGTAGAGACGGGGTCTCACCATATTGGTCAGGTTGGTCTCGAACTCCTGACCTCGTGATCTGCCTGCCTCGGCCTCCCAAAGTTCTGGGACTACAGGCATGAGCCACCGAGCCCAGCCCATTGTTAGCCTTTTACACTGTCTCTATTGTATTGTTTCTGAATGTTTGTTAGTGTCTTTGTAACTCAATATACTTCATAAATGTCTCTCAATATAGTGGAATACATTGTCTTTTACTCCTCGTTCAACGTCACACCTTCTATTTATTGCCTTATTAGTTAAGCATTTAGTTTAAAGTTCTCATATATTTTTCTGGTTGCTGCTACTGCTACTACTAAATAGGAAGAAAGAATGAATGGAGAACAGAGAGAGAGAAAGAGAGCAAGAGAGAAAAATAAGAAAGAGGAGGAGTGGGTATGGGAGGAAGAAGAGGAGGAGGAGAATTGCCATGAAAACTGATTCAACCCCTTCAACTGTAGTAATCAATAATAGTTGCTGAGATGTTCCCAATCATGGGTTTGGCTTTTGTGGTTATATATTTAGAATCTACCACATATGGTTTTCTTCATATCACCAGCCACAGAGTTAAAGTCACTGGCATTTATTACAGTCAGATGGGACATTTGCAAATGTAATATTTGTAGTAAAATTCAAGATAAAGGGAGTAACTAATTTCATCCAATCTTTTGGAATAAAAAAGCCCTTTGAAAGGATGGAATAGGCTGATTTTTACTTGGTTTTCTTGATCTGGGTTACATAGATGTTACTAAAATAAATAGTTTTAAGATTATAGTATAAAGTAAAAATTTCAGGTAATCTTCATTTTTTTTTGTAGACGGTTAGGGGAAGAAATGAAAGTGTTTCTACTCTGGTCTTCTCCCTATAAATGTATATGTAATGTTGCTGATGCTGAAAACCCAGGATTGAATTGATTGAATAACATCTTGCAACAGAGAATACCAACACCTCTAAACCCAGAATGAAGAGGCCCCTGAAAAGATATACTATAAACTCCTGTAACTGGTGCTGGTATCAAGCCTTTAGCAACAATGAACAGATATGCTCATTTTCTAGTCTATATTTTCAACTGTTGCTTGTTTTAAATCACATGCCAAATAGTATCAGGAGTGGATAACAATAATCCCAGCACTATGGGAGGCAGAGGCCAGTGGATCACTTGAGGTCAGGAGCTCAGGACCAGCCTGGCCAACATGATGAAACCCCATCTCTACTAAAAATACAAAAAAATTAGCTGGGAGTGGTGGTGTGCACCTGTAGTCCTAGCTACTTGAGAGGAAGGCTGAGGCAAGAGAATCCCTTGAACCTGGGAGGCAGAGGTTGCAGTGAGCTGAGATCTAGCCACTGCACTCCAGCTTAGGCCACATAGCGAGACTCTGTCTCAAACAAAAAGTGGATAAAAATTTGTACAAGGACTTTTTACTTTAGAATTAATAGACTCAAGAGGTTGCACATGATTTATCATTTCATTGAAAAATTTTCAAATTTATATCTAACTGCTTTACAAACACTCAAGATTAGAAAGACTTATCTATTAGATAGCTGACAGAAGTCAGAGGGTTCCAGGTCAGTGATCTCACAGTGTATGTCAGGAACATGTCGTGATGGCTAACTTTATATGTCATGAGGAGACCCGACATTTGGTCAGGCATTATTCTAGTATTTCTGTGAGGGTGGCTTTAGATGAGATTAACGTCTAAATATAAATTGACTAAAACGGATTGCCCTACCTCATGTCAGTGGATCTCATCCAGTCAGCTGAAGGCATGAAGAGAAGAAAATGGTGACCCTCCCCTGAATCAGAAAGAACTCCTTCTTCCTGATTGTATTCAAACTGGGACATTGGCTTTTTCCTGACTTTGGACTATAACTGAAATATCAGCTCTTCCTGGGCATGGAGCTGCTGCCTTTCATACTGGAACTACATCATTGGTTCTCCTGGGTCTCCAGTTTACCAACATAACCTGTACATCTTGGGACTTGTGTACACACACACACACATGCACACACACACACATATACACACACACATCCTGTGTCTCTGCAGAACCCTAACTAATACAAATATCCTTTGACATTGTCACTATAAAGCCAAATACGGTCTTGAGAGACATTCATAATTTAATTAGATCTCAATAGTATAGACATAAGAATCAGGTGATTAGGAAGAACATTATAAAAACAGTTTGCAGCAAATATAATAAAATCTAATCAATAGATATGACTATGAGGATGAGAGTTTCGGGCATCTGTGGGTTGACAGAAAGTTTAGTAATGTATAGCTTTGATATCACGGATATGGTCTGTGACATCACTGCACATGGGCATATGACAGAGCCACTGTAACAGGGCACAGTTAGCATCATTCGTTAGAACCCAGTACTCATTTAGGAGAGGAGGTCCTCTGAGCCTCAAAAAAAATCTCAGCAAGCTGAGGGAGCTAGCCCAGCAATTACAAGGGATGGTAACTGCAATCATATGTGAAATGGTGTCATTAATTCCTTCATGGGTAACCATCTTTCAGCTCTGATAAGATTGAGCAGTAAGAAGAAATTATATATTTAAACTCTCTCTCTCTCTCTATATATATATATGTATATATTGTATATATAATTATTTCATTTAACTATATGAAATGAAACCCATAGTATCAAATAATATTGCATTAAATAGTCATGTTTTTATTTTATTATTTTTATAGACACAGAGTTTTGATGTATCACCCAGGCTGGAGTTCAATGGTGTGATCACAGCTCACTGCAGCCCCAAACTCCTGGGCTTAAGGTATCCTTCTGCCTTAGCCTCCCAAATAGCTAGGACTACAGGTGCGTTTCACCACCTCTGGCTTCTTTATGTATTTTTTGTAGAGACAGGGTCTTGCTGTGTTGCTCAGGCTGAGCTTCAACTCCCGGTTTTAAGTGATAATCCTGGCTTCACCTCCCAAAGCACTGAGATTACAGGCATGAGCCACTGTTCCTGACCCTGGTATTTTATATACTTGTAATTTTAAGATATTTTGGCCAATTAAAATAATAGTGAATTAGAATTGTGCTTCCAATTTAAAATGTTAAATCAAGTAAATGATTTAAACTTATGGTTTTGACCTGAAATCCTTACAAGTTTACATGCACATTGAGAAATTTAAAAGAACTTAATAATTATATTTCATATTTATAAGTAATTGAGCTATTCAAATATTCATGAGTATCTCATTTGTTAAGTTAGACAAGCTAAAGTACTTAAAAGAAAACTAAATGTATTAAAATTTACAAATCAAGCTTTAAGTGTTTAAAAATATTTAACTACATTGGAAACTGAGAAATCATTAATCAAGCTTCTCTTAAGAAGGATTTTTAAAATTTGCTTGACTTACAAATAGGTTAAGAAGGTTTGTAAGCTGAACTTAAAATTTTAAATACAACTATAATTTTGATTATGTAACTTCAAAATCATACTATCAAGTTTGAAAATCAAGCAATCTCTGACTAGTTGTTTTTTTTTTTTAATACATTAACATTGCCCTCATTTGTCCTTGACAATAACCTTGTGAAGTCCTATTTTAGAGTTAGGCAACCAAGAATCCTATTCCTGAGGAGCTGGAGAACAAGTGGGGTCCTTGCTCTGTAGGACAGCAATAGGTAGACTTGAGAGAAGACTGGAGAGGAAGAGAGAAGTCTTTTCCTCCTTCGAATCTGAGAGAACAGAAATGAGGAAGTCCATTCCTTCAGGATTCAAGAGCTTACAAAGGTGAAGGGTTAGAGGACCATTACTTTCTGCATGTCTTTTAAGGAGTCATTGATGAATAAGAAATCACTGGTTAAGAAAGATTTAATTTTTGTGATCTGAGATTTCGTCAAGAGACAGAAAATTAAAGAGAAATAATCTATAACTCTCCTTCTGTTTGTAATTCAGAGAAATTCAGGAGTTTCCAAAGGAACCATGCCAGCAAGTGCAGTTAGCCTGTTTGCATAGTTATATTTGTCCTAGTGAGAATTGGAGAGTTATAATCACTAAATATCACTATGACAGATATCAACTCAACATGAATATTGATCTTTCCCTCTTTCTGAGCTCATTATGAAAAAAAAATCAACAAAAGCTAAAGAGGAAAAGAAACGAGAGTCACATTTTCCTCTTGCTAGTGAGTGATTCAAGCGGTTACTAGGGTTTTTCCATTGTTTTCAGTCCAGCTGTGTAGAATTTTACCTCCCCCTCCCCTTCCTCATGCTGACAATGCAAAAGGAAATGAAGAATCCTAGTTTCCAAGGACCAGGCAGTGGCTCAAAGATGGTGACAGTATGGCAAAGTCACTTTGCCCACTGAAGAGTGGGCATGAGTGACAAGATGTAACAAAGTTCCTTTTTTGAGTGCAAAGGAATTATGAGACCTGGAATCACACTACACTCGAGAATACCATAAAAATCTTCTTATTGGCTGGGCGCGGTGGCTCAAGCCTGTAATCCCAGCACTTTGGGAGGCCGAGGCGGGTGGATCACGAGGTCAGGAGATCAAGACCATCCTGGCCAACATGGTGAAACCCCGTCTCTACTAAAAATACAAAAAACTAGCCGGGCATGGTGGCGGGCGCCTGTAGTCCCAGCTACTAGGAGGCTGAGGCGGGAGAATGGCGTGAACCCGGGAGGCGGAGCTTGCAGTGAGCTGAGATCGCGCCACTGCACTCCAGCCTGGGCGACATAGCGAGACTCCGTCTCAAAAAAAAAAAAACAAAACTTCTTATTGATTATATAGGAAAATGTGCTTTCCAAATTGAATAAACAAAAAATGGAATCTTGTAAGTGGAATGGGCTTTTAAAGTCAAAGCCTAAGTCTTCCTTTTCTACAGGTTTGGTACATTTTATATTTCCTAAGCTACAATATCTATCTCAGTTATGAAATTCTTTTCATGCCTCAACAATTTTCTACCAAACAGTCATGAAACAATTCTGAAAATTAAAACACTTAGACAAAACCAGCCACATTTGTACAGAAATTGCTACCCAGCATGCTATCCATAAACTTGCTAATCACTCGTATCATTGATAGTAGTAATGATTTTCTCTAAATGGCAGTTTGTGATTCTCCATCTCTCTATTCTCTCTCTCTCTCTCTCTCCCCCCCCCCCCCCCCCATCTATCTTGCTTTAGACAAAATAACTATTTGGAATCAATCATTCAGCTCTACCCACATTGTCTGAAAATGGCAATGGACTTTTTTCTTAGTCTTGGTTCTAATCACTAGTATATTAGCACAAGTCAGCTGGAAAATATGTACCACGGGCATGCTACGTATATAGTGAGAGGGTAGTTAATTTTGAACAGTTTATTTCCTTCAGAAATTGTCAGCTCTTAGACATGATCAGTTGCTGTGGCATCTCAATGTAATCAAAAAAGACACTCCAGAAACAAGGAATTGCTTAAAAGCAAGCAAATTAAGCAGCACATAAAAGGAATGTGTTACTCTTGACATTGAAAGGGAATCAAGTCTGGTGGTAGTACAGTGGATTGTATTCTTAGACAAAAAGCTTCTTTTCTGACTGACTCTATTTTTCTTCCTTATCCAGAGGAATGCCCTGTTCTGAGTTTTGTGTACACATACATAGAACCAGGAACTGGTGAATGCTTGATGAATAAATCCAGGTGCTGCAATTCCAAACTTGGGTTTTGTATAAGGTCCAAGAACACCTGGAAAAGACTGACCATGGAACAAAACTTAGTCC
Organism: Piliocolobus tephrosceles; assembly: GCF_002776525.5. Taxonomy (NCBI): domain Eukaryota; kingdom Metazoa; phylum Chordata; class Mammalia; order Primates; family Cercopithecidae; genus Piliocolobus; species Piliocolobus tephrosceles. The sequence goes on along the minus strand of NC_045440.1, from coordinate 30,534,473 downwards.
CTTTGGAGAACATGAAAGATGACTGAGCTTTAAGAAATGTTTTCTAAGCCATGGTGGTTGAAACTCATCAGAGCAGAAGGTAAATCCTAAAAGCCTCCTTAAGCCTGTGGTAGGTTAATTACAAAAACATCCCAAATTGCACCCCTCCCTGTATCCATGTCCCAAATGATATGACTTTGCATCTCCTCCATCAAGGTGTGGAATCTATTTTCCTCCTCTCAAATCCAGATGTTCTGTGACTTGCTCTGGCCAATAGCATGTGGCATAAGTGGCATTATGTCTCAAGAAGCTATGCTGGTTTCAACCGTTTCTGTCCGAACCTTGTCTCTACCATGTAAACAAACCTCGTGTAGTATGATAGATGAAGGAGAACACAAAGACCTGTTGTCTTAGGTTCATCTGCATTGTTACGAAGGAATACCTGCAGCTGGGCAATTTACAAGGAAAATAAGTTTATTTGGCTCACAGTTCTACAGACTGTACAAGAAGCATGGAGTTTTTGTTTGTTTTTGTTTTTGTTTTTGTTTTTGTTTTGAGACAGAGTCTCGCTCTGTTGCTCAGGCTGGAATAAAGTGGTGTGATCTCGGCTCACTGCAACCTCCACCTGCTGGGTTCAAGTGATTCTCCTGCCTCAGCCTCCTGAGTAGCTAGGATTACAGGTGCCCACCACCATGCCCAAATAATTTTTGTATTTTTAGTAGAGACGGGGTTTCACCAGTTTGTCCCAGCTGGTCCCGAGCTCCTGACCTCAGGTGATCCACCTGCCTCGGCTTCCCAAAGTATTAGGATTACAAGCATGAGCCACCGTGCCCGGCCAGGAAAATTTTACTCATGGTGGAAGGTGAAGGGTAGCAGGCATCATATGGCCAGAGAGAAAGGAAGAAAGACAGGAGAGGAAGCTGCCAGGTTCTTTTTTACAGCTAGATCTCGCAGGAACGAAGAGTGAGAACTTACTGGATCCTGCCAGAATGGCACCAAGCCATCTATAATGGGTCCACCCCCACAACCCACACACCTCCTATTAAGCCCCACCTATAACTGTAGGGATCAAGTTTCATCATGAGATTTAGAGTGGACAAATATCCAAACTATTTTACCAGTCATCACTGCAGCCCTGGCTGACAGCCAGCCAATGGGAGAATATAGAAGTGAGGCCATTCCTGACCACCAGCCCCCACCTACCTTTCTGGCTGCTTTCTGCAGCAGGAAAGAGCCCAATCAAGATCAGCCACACCTGGTTCAGATCCGCAGCACCACCCAGCTGACCCACAGGTTTGTGAACAACCACAAATACTCATTATTTCTAGCTACTTAATTTTCAGGTGATGTGTTTTGTAGCAACATCCGGCTGATAATACTCAACAGGCCAATGTAAATATCAAAGGTGCCATCAGTAGGTAGAGGCGCCTTGTTTATTCACATTTGCATTCCTCTGTATAACTTGCTAAAGGATCTTTAAAAATTACTGATGGGCTGAACAGTATCCTCAAGAAGCAAGCAGTGGAAAGCTATGTACAATGAAAGTCCATGATTCATAGGTGCAGTACTTATGAGAGTGCTTATAGCTACCTTGTGAACACCCACATTCCAAAAGATCTTATGGCTCAGTTGAGAGCTCTCCTGCATATGTCTGTAGTCAATTAACTTGCCTTTTTTTTTTCACTTCATTGAACTTAAAGAGCAGCCAGAGTTTGTTCAGAAGCCACACACCATGTTCCCTCTGCCTACAACCGTCGCAATAATCCAGACAGCTTTCTGTTCGAAGACAACATGGTACTAATAAAAACACCACCTAGAGTGAGGCATACGGAACCTCATCAAAAAGTCTCAAGGACACACATGAAACAAAAATCAGCACCCCCTATCCCAAGTAGACATGACTAAAAATACCATAGTAATTGCTAACCTCAGCCAATCCTGGAGATCCATGCCCTTTGGTATTGCACAGAGTACTGCAGGGAAAAGAGCACTGGACTGAAAGTAAAGAGAAGTGTATTTCCGTAGTTGGTCTACCATCAATAGCTGCAAAACCTTGGCCAAGTCCCCTGGATGCCTGGACTCCCAGATAATCACTGAGGAGCCTTCTGGTCCTGTAATTGTATGCTTTTGACTTGTCTGAGATTTTTAGTTTATGACTGTGTACAAGCATATAGCAGTCAACATGACTCAGAGAAGGAACACTGCACCGAGAGTGCTTAGTGCTGCCTCTATCACCAGTGCAGCAGATGACCTGGAGGAAGTTCGACCTCTCTGAACTTCAAGTTGCTCATCTGTAAAACAGGTGATGCATTTGGGCTAAATAATCGAAGGCCCTTTCCAGTTTAGAATGCCTGATTTTATAATGCCTCAAGGTTTTATGTTTTATATTGATTTCTGGACAGAGCCTCGCCAAGATTTAGGTACACAGAGAGTAAGGAAAGACCAAGTTGCAGATAAGTCCTCCAGAATTGCACCAAGCCATCTATAATGGATCCGCCCCCATGACCAACACACCTCCTATTAAGCCCCACCTATAACTGTAGGGGTCAAATTTCACCATGAGATTTGGAGTAGACAAATATCCAAACTATTTTTCAAAGAGCTACAGATAGGTCAAACCAAGCTTGGAGACAGTTTTTCTAATTTAATTGCAAGGAGGACAAATGGGCTATTTGTGGAAGTGCTTCGAGTGCAATGGAAAAACCAAGGGCATTCTTTCCCCGGCCAGTTGTGTAATATTCCATTCTGCCTCAGAGAGTGTGGGGAAACTCAGCATATGCTCTGGGCGTTGTTAAAGAAAAATTATGGGGCTAGGTGCAGTGGCTCATGCCTGTAATCCCAGTACTTTTGGATTTGGAACCTTGAGGTAGGAGGATTGCTTGAGGCCAGCAGTTTGAGACCAGCCTGGGCAACATAGTGAAACTTTGTCTCTACAAACAAACAAACAAAATTTGGCCAAGCATGCTGGTATGTGCCTGTAGTCCCAGCTACTTGGGAGGCTGAGCTGGGAGGATCGCTTGAGCCTGAGAGGTCGAGGCTACCGTCAGCCTTGATTACACCACTGCACTGTAGCCTAGGTGACAGAGCAAGATTCTGCCAAAGGAAGGAAGGAAGGAAGGAAGGAAGGAAGGAAGGAAGGAAGGAAGGAAGGAAGGAAGGGAGGGAGGGGGGGGAGGGAGGGAGGGGGGGAGGGAAGGAGGGAGGAGGCAAGTCTGGTGACAGAGCAAGATTCTGCCAAAGGAAGGAAAGAAAGAAGGAAAGAAGGAGGGAAGGAAGGAAGGAAGGAAGGAAGGAAGGAAGGAAGGAAGGAAGGAGGCAAGTCTGGTGACACAGCAAGATTCTGCCAAAGGAAGGAAAGAAAGAAGGAAGGAAAGAAGGAAGGAAGGAGGGAGGGAGGGAAGGAAGGAGAGAAGGAAAGAAAGAAGGAAGGAAGGAAGGAAGGCAGGAAGGCAGGAAGGCAGGCAAGCAAGCATTATATTATTCTGGTACATGTGAAAATGGCAAGGAAGACTGTTCAGGACTATTTCAATAGCGGTATTATGGTAGGGGAAAGAGATTGGCCTCAACATTGCAGACAACAAGGACAAATGAAGATTTAGAGTCAAAGAGCAGAGTGTGGGGTTAGTGGATGGAAAATGACTAGGAGGAGACACGAAGGGTAGGAGATTTCTACTCAAGACAGGTCAAGGGCTTATACATTACAAGAGGGGATTGAAGAAATTTATCAGATATAAAAGGTGGGGTAGTCTCTCTAAATTGACTTTGCAAGATTCTTGCTAAAACTGGACTCCACAAGGACTGACACAAAAGCCCAAGATTGAAGCCTAGTCAAGGAGAGAGCTCAGAGGAGCTTAACTAAAGACTGATCAAGAGAGTCTTTGTTAACATAAAGTGGCCCAAGAGACTCTCCAGAACTAGTACCTTTACGTCAAACTGAAACTCTCAAGCACCAGGTCGTCGATCCTTTATCAAACAAGAACAGCAGAGAAAAATTTGGGAGATCTCCTAGCCCCCAAAAAGACAAGACATAGATATTCTGTGATGGAATTTTTTCCAAGCATCCACTTGGGGAAACCCCAGTGGATGCATCGTCAACAGAGCCTGATTTATTTCAGCTCAAGCCATTCCAAAAAGTAGAATGAAATGCCAGGTGACTGGAAAGCCAACTGCTTGCAGGTGAAAATCTCTAATGGAGAAACTCTAATGGAGAAATGCTAATAGAAAAAAAAAATATCTTGTTGTTCTTCTACCCCCATTAGAGAAACTCTAATAGAAACCCTAATAGAGAATCTCTAATAGAAAAAAAAAAAATTATCTTGATGTTCCTCTACCCCTTAATCTGACATGCCCCTTCTTTCTTTCAAAACCCTCTTCATCTTCTGATGCCTTGTACTACATTTGATGGCTAAAAGAGTTGAGCCCAAAATATATTTTACTATATAGTTGGGTTTCATTGCATTCTAACTTTGGGATAACTCCTACCCATGTTCCCCTTTAAACAAACAAAACACTTACTTGACTTTCACCCTAATGAACTGGATACTACCTTGCCCCAGGTAGCAAGTGGTGTATTAGACTAATTCTCTTGATGTTAACTAGTTTATATGTTAGAAGTCGTATCAGTAATGCGTTAATCTCAATAGAAAAAATTTGAGAGAATCTTGTCTCCTAAAGGTTTTCAGTAAAGGTAAGCAAATGAAAAAGAAAAAAAGAGCCTAAACATCTTTAAATATTATCAATTATCAAAGTAATAAAAATTCAAACAACAAAATGCTATTTTTGACTTTATTAACCAAGAAGATAAACCTGAATGCTAATAAAGATGTAGTATGGCACGCCGGGAATTGGAATAACAATTTGGAATTACGTACTAGGAAACTTAGAAAGTCATACGCCCTTTAGCCTGGTATTTCTTCTAGAACTCAATTCCAAGATTTCAGAATAAAAGAACAGAAATTGGTATTATATGTCTTTGATACATTATTTATGATCAAAGCCACATATATATATTATAAAACATGTACTTCTAAGCAACACCAAATGCCTTTTAGTTTTCTTTTTTAACCTTTCCTCTATTTTCCCCTTTTCTAAAACAATGGATACAATTTTTTTTTTACAAGTATGAATGAGAATAAATTATTCTTATATAGGAATTAAAGTTCTCAAATAAGTAGGAATTATGATTCCTTTTAAAATCGTAAGACCAAATAAAGTGTTTAAATAATTCTATTAAAGTCCAGGTGTGTCATATCTTTAAGAGTTGAGCAACTTGTTGAAGATTCTTAAATCCCAGGTTATGAGACAAAACTTTTTTACCCAAATAATGGAAAGAAGACCTTGAATGTGACAGCTGCTCTCATGGTTTGGTGAGGCTGATGAGGAGACCAAAGACCCTGAACGGGGCACACACCCTCCTGCCTCCCATCTCTCATTGGAAGCAATTAGGGAAAATTAGCTCTCTCTGAACCGGAAAGCTGATGGCATGTTGTGCAGGCAGGAGCCACAGCTGGACAGAGAGCAGGCTGAACCACGTACGGAAGGCGGACAGTAAATCTGGCCTAATGAAGAGTGCATACACCCCTTCTGTTGGCTCTCAGTCATTCAACTAGAGGAGTCTGGATTTGAGAGGGAAATGATATACCCTTCATATTCAGAGTGTAAGGTCCTAAGTAAAATGGCCTCTCTTGAAACAGAGAGGGGATGGAGAGAGACCTATTGTCCAGCCAGGGAAGCGCCTGTACATTGTGGGTGATACTTTGTCCACCAAAGGCACAAATGCACCACATGTGTTTGTGATGCCCTGTGTCCAGCTGAGCAAACTCCACTCTCAAACTTCTCAAAGCTTTTTACATTCCTATACCCTTGATCTCCACACTATCAAGTTAAAAGTTGTACCATCAAATTCATAGCCCACCAGACTCTGTGAGTGGTGTAAGTTTCCAGAAAGGCAGTTGTTTTTCTTGACTTGAAGCTTAAAACCTCAGAATGTCCTTGACCGATTCTCATATACATTCTTTTACTGCGTATCTGAAATTTATGAGTTAAACACTTCTTTGTTGTGTTTATATGTACTCCTCTTCAACCAATTTTTTATTATGGTAAAATACGTATAGCATAAAGTTTACCATCTGAAATATTTTTAAAAGAGATGGGGGTCTCACTATGTTGCCCAAGCTGGCTTTGAACTCCCAGGCTCAAGCGATCCTCCTGCCTCAGCCTCCTGAGTAGCTAGTACTACAGATGCATGCCACCTCACTTAGCTCATCTTAACCATTTTTAATTGTTCAACATAGATGCAGCTGGAAGGGCCATGATTCTAAGCGAATTAATGCAAGTACAGAGAACCAAATACTGCATGTTCTCACTTATAAGTGGGAGCTAAACACTAAGTACACATAGGGACAAAGAAGGGAACAATAGATGCTGTTGGAAGGAGGCTACTTGAGGATGGAGGTTGGGAGCAGGATGAGGAAGAAAAATTACCAGACAGATGTCTTGGCTCATGGCTGTAATCCCAGCACTTTGGGAGGCTGAGGCAGGCAGATCACCTGAGGTCAGGAGTTTGAGACCAGTCTGGCGAACATGCTGAAACCCCATCTCTACCAAAAATACAAAAATTAGTTGCATGTGGTGGCAGATGCCTGTAATCCCAGCTACTCAGGAGACTGAAGCAGAGGGAATCGCTTGAACTCAGGAGGCGGAGGTTGCAGTGAGCTGAGATCGAGCCACTGCGCCCCAGCCTGAGTAACAGAGCAAGACTCCATCACAGAGAAAAAAAAAAAAAAGGAAAAATTACCTCTTGGGTACTATGCTTACTACTTGGGTAACAAAATAATTTGTACACCAAACCCCAGTAACATGCACTTTACCCATGTAACAAATCTGCACATGTGCCACCTGAATGTAAAATAGAAGTTGAAAGGACAAAATAAAATAAAATGTGATTCATGGTTTATCTGAAAAAAAAAAAAAAAAAAAAAAAAACCTAATTCAGTGTCATGAAGGACACCCACATTGACATGCAACCATCGTAACATCTGTATCCAGAATTTTTCACCACATACCGAAACCCCAAACACATTCAGCAATAACATCCTACTCTGCCTCTATGGCCCCTGGCAATCTCCATTCTACTTTCTGTCTCTATGAATTTGCCTATTCTAGGTACCTCATATAAATGGAATCACATAATAATTGCCCTTTTGTGTGTGGCTTATTTCACTTAGCATAATGTTTTCAAATCGAACAAAATTTTTGGAGCAGTAAAGCCTGTAAGCTGATAAGCATCAGGTAAAGCAATTCCTACTTATTTCCAGTTTCTCGACTCTTTTTCAAAGATCTCATTTGATTAGTGATTCCTTCTGAACAGCCAGAGTCATATGAAGTGGAAAGGCTCCCTTAGAAAGTGTGTGTGCGTATTCCTTGCCAAGGGAAGTCAAATGGAATTTAGATAACCACTTGGTGGGGATATTGCAGAAGTTTGAATCTGTCGAGCTTCACACTTACATTCTATTCTAAAACTCTGTGACTTTTACAGACAAATGCTTTTGTTTGTTCATTCGGTTATTATTCATACAAGAAATTTATCAGCATTTACTGAGCACCTACTGCATGTAAATGATGGAGGTTGATGGAAAGTAATGACTGATGATATTGACTTGGTTCCTAGCCTCCGTGGTGAAGTTAGAAGTCTGGGAACTGTCCCAATAGACTGCTTTTGCTTTCAATAAGCTGGCTCTGGCTGGCAGAATCAAGGAGGACTGCCAGCTACCTACGTGCCTGAGTGGAGACTTGGCCTTTCAGTGGAGAGTTCCTTAATTGTGTTACCTTATACATCAGTCACAAAACCATAGCAGACTCAAACCTAACAGACTCAGGTAACTGTGAGTGCCCGCTGGAAACTAGCATTACCTAGAACATCATCTAGAAATATCACAGACTTTTCCAATTTAAATATAATCCAAATTACAACTCTACCACTTACTAACATTGTGATATTGGGCAAGTCATTTAAACTTTCTGAGCCTTGGCCGGGCGCGGTGGCTCATGCCTCTAATCCCAGCACTTTGGGAGGCCGAGGTGGGTGGATCACAAGATCAGGAGATCGAGACCATTCTGGCCAACATGGTGAAACCCCTTCTCCACAAAAAATATAAAAATTATCTGGACATGTGGCACGTGTCTGTAATCCCAGCTACTTGGGAGGCTGAGGCAGGAGAATTTCTTGAACCAGAGAGTTGGAGGTTGCAGTGAGCCAAGATCACACCGCTGTACAGAGTGAGACTCTGTCTCAAATAAAAAAAAAAAAAAAAAAAAAAAAAAGCAACCACAAAAACAACTTTTTGAGCCTCAGTATCCTTGTCAGTAAAGTGGGAATAAGAAATACCCATGCCACAGGACTCTTGCAGGAATTAAATGAGTTAGTACATAAAAAGCAGTTTGCACTCGGTATGGCACATAAAGGCACTAGGAAAATGCCAGGATCTCTTTTGGGGTTTTTTCAAGAATATGTATCATCACAACATAAATGCCAGCTCTGCGGTAGGCCAGCCCTCAAGTAGCGGCATCTCCGGGGTTTCTCTAATATTGGTGGCTGGTTTAGGGAGAATCTGATTCAGAGAGATCATTGTGTTAAAGGAGAGAATTTCCCTTTATTCATCAACCTAATAAATCCTGAAAGTCATCAGACCTGGTTAAATCCAAGGCAAACACAATCTCTTACGAATCAGGAATAAGATCTGAATATTTCTGTGGGTAGCGTTCATAACAGAGCAGCGATCAGGATATGTGAGTTGCAGGACAATAGACATCAGCTGCCACCTGCACAGTGGTGGGTGGCTGGGGACATGCCCATCTTTGGAGGGACTCACCTATTGCCAGAAAGCAGGATGGGTCTTGGCAAACCACAGAGGGCAATTGTTGCCTGGGCAGAGTCTACCCTGCCAGAGTGACGAGTATCATGTAAAGGAGGAAGGGAGGCAGAACGAGCCAGTGAAGGTAAAGGGGGATTCTGAGTGGTCTGTGGTGATGTGTCCATACATAGGACTATTCCTGACCAAAGGCAATGGGTAGATCTCATCTAATGCGTATAGCTGCAAATATTGACAAGCTTCCTGAGGATAGCGAGATTTGGGTTAGAAACCCAAGAACTGAAATTACTACTGTAATTACGAATGATAACCTCATGACTATGTCCAGAACCCCTCTGGTTTCAAAAGTGTGAATAGGCAGGCGACGCAATTTTGGTTCCTAATTGTAGTTGTTTCAGTTGAGGCCTGAATTGGGTTTTAAATAATACACATGAACAATAGCTAAGACTTTTATCCTTTTTTTTTTTTTGAAGAGTGGGGTTTCTCAACTTTTTTTTTTTCAAAATAGCTCTATTTTTCACTTATTCTGTTGCTTTTACTAACAATTTAGTAGTCAGTTTCTCATTTCTGAGCAATTTCTGTGTTCTGTTTATCAGAATATTTGCTTTCCATATCACTACAATGAGGAAAGATCATCAATTCATTATTTTCAATGATTTAATGCCATGATATATTAATCTAGGATCTCTGAGAAACAGACTCTAAATGAGATTAAATGTACAATAATTTTATAGGAAAAATGTCCTGAGAGAAAGTTGGGAGTTAGCTGGAAAAGGCTAGGAGGGCCTTCAGCCTGCGATGCTAGTCCGAACCTAGTGAAGGAGAGCAGGAAGGAAGGAAGGTTAGCTGGAAATGTCTGAGGCTACTGTGCTGTATAAGAAAGGTTTGGCATGGATGTTGGAGAATCCAGGAGCCAAAGCTGGCCTTCAGAGCAATCCCCTTTGTTGGAGCAGTCTGAGGGAAGCATGGCTCAGTGCAAACTGTGAAGGATTTCAGAGCATGGCTGTGGGGATCTTTGGTGAATTTCATTTTCTGTAGTTGAAGGCTACAGTTGAAGGGGTCACCAGAAGGCCAGGGTTTCTGAAATGTGGCACTACTGACGTTTTGGAATGAACGATCCTCTGTTATGGGAGGCCCTCCCAGGTATGCAGAATGTTTAACCATCCCCGGCCTCTGCCAACTACATACCAGTAGCAACCCTCAACTCCCGATAGTCAAAAATGTCAGCAGATATTGTTAAATAACCCTTGGTAGGGGGCAAAATCACCCCTGGTTAAGAACCATTAGATCAGTGAAATTTAAAGATATTTGGGAAGGTGTATCAAGAAAATTATAAAATCAGAGGGAAGGGAAAAATTTAAATATTTTGAAACATATACAATGATTGTTTAGGTAAATAACTTAGCTAGGAAATTCAAAGTGAACAAGACTACCACACTACAATGACAGGCTGCAGATTGGATGTTAATTTTTATACCAAGTGAAGTATCTTGTCCTGAGATGAACTTACAATAAAATATCTTTACCTAAATATAAAGACACCAAAATCATGTTTAAAAATATTAAATGAATACCCTTTTAGTTTAGTGTGTCATTTTGTAATGCAAGCTCAAGTTATGGTTACTTATTTGGGAGGTGGATAAAAAGCATTTCCTCTGCAATAGCGTACATACATTATAATGGCAGGAGGCAATGACTTCACGTTTAATTCAATAGTAATATGTGTGTCATGGATAGAAATTAAATTCAGGAATGAGGCAGATGAGGAATTATGCATATCAGATGTGATTTTCACCAACCATCAAAAGGCCTTTGACTTGTAGGCTTCCGCAAGGCCACAGGTAACAACCTTACCTATGTTTTCACATGGGTAGAGCTGATCCTCACATTCACTTGAAATGGCATTCACTTGAAGTTGTCCCACCTGCAAGTACCCTAGATCCTGGCACTGAAATATCTCACCCAGACTATTCCAGTTATCTCCCAGGAGGTCTCCTACTTCCTCTCTTGCCAGAGGGGCTCCCTAAAAACGAGTCTGATCCTACTTCCCCTCTATTGAAAAGCATCCAAAGCAGCCTGGTCAACACAGTGAGAACCCTTCTCTACACAAAATATAACACTAGCAGGGCGTGGTGGTGGCACCTGTAGTCCCAGCTACTCAGTAGGCTCAGGCGGAAGGATCATTTGCACCCAGCGTGTGGAGGCTGCAGTGAGCTATGACTGTGCCATTGCACTCCAGCCTGGGTGACAGAATGAGATCCTGTCTCATAAAAAGAAAAGCCTCAAAGAATTTCCACTTCACTCACAGTAAAAGCAGAATACCTTTAACGTAAGTGTCCATCAGTAGATGGATGGATAAAGAAAATGTGGCACGCATCCACAATGGAATACCATTCAGCTGTAAAAAGGAATGAAATTCTGCCATTTGCAGCAAACATGGATCAGCTTGAAGGACATCATGTTAACTAAAATAAGCCAGGCAGAGAAAGATAAATGCTACCTATTCTCACTCATATGTAGAAGCTAAAATAAATTGAACTCAGAGAAACAGAGATAGACCTGTGGTCATCAGAGGCAGGGAGGGGTATGGGAGATTGAAAGATGTGAAGAGTTTGGTTAACAGATACAAAGTTACAGCTAGCTAGGGTGAATGAATTCTAGTGTTTTGTGGTACTGTAGGGTGAATATGGTTAACAATACTCTGGTGTATCTTTTCAGAATGCTAGAAGAGAGGATTTTGAATGTTCACAACATGAAGAAATGATAAATGTTCACAGTGAAGGATACGCTAACTACCCTGATTTGATCATTACACACTGTGTACATGTATCGAAATATCACTCTTATCCCATAAATATGTACAGTTGTTCCATACCAACTCAAATTAACAGGAAAGAAATAGCAGAATTTGTACTGTGGGCAAGAAGGGCCTTCATCTCTGCTACTCAAAACATGGTCTGGGGAGCTGTAGAGGCAGGGGCATCATCTGGGGGCATGGTAGGAATGCAGACCCTGGGCCTGTCCCAGATCTTCTAAATCAAGGCCTGTAGTTTCACAAGATCCCTGGGGGATTTGCGCAGACACTGGAGTTTGAGAAGCTCACTACTCCATAATTTGACGTACAGTTATTTTTCTAACCTTACCTCCCTCTACTCTCCCCTTGCTCACCCTCCTGTAGTTAATCAGGACTCTTGTGGACACTCAACCTACCAAGCATGTCTGAGTTCCAGAGATTTTGCCCTTTCAGCCACTCTCTCCCTTCCCTCAGCTCCCTGCTTTAATGTCCTCTCACTTGTTAGGCTTCCCTGACCACTGTAGCTAACACACTTCTGAGCTCCCAACACTCTCCTGTTGAGGTCACTCTCCATCCCTGTGTCCTGCCTTATTTTAATTCAGAGCACTCATCCCCACCTACCATGTTGCCTATTGCCGTATATTCTCACTGTCTATCTCCAGGTTCATGAGAGCAAGGATTTTGTGTTATTTTGCTCACTGCTGAATGCTCAGACCCTGGAACGGTGCCTAACACAGAGTAGGTTGTTAGTAAATCATTGTTGACTGAATGGACAACTGAATTATGCAGTCCCATGCGACAAATTCCTTGGAGAGGAAGGAGGCTCCACAGGAACACAGAGGCTGGAGCTGTCCTGATCACCTGACAGTATCTTGGCCGCCTCTGCTCAATGTTGTGGGATGCTCTCTTTCAGGCTGCCCGGAAATGAACTGTGGCCAAATGCAAGCATCTGGCTATGGGGTAGATTCTCTTCTCATTCACAGGATACGCCCAGACCAAGCAGTGGATTCAGGAAGAGAGCTCAAAGATGCTGCTCCCCTTCTGGTACATGGAAGAATCAAGCTATGCATTTAGTTTACATGATGTTTTTGGAAGGGGAAAACAGCCAAACTTTCCAAAATGCATGGGAATTTTTTTTTCCACAGAGACATTAATCTTTACTTCTTCTAAAAAGCAACCTGTTTATACATTTGTTGGAGGGTTTGTCTGGAAAAAAATTAAAATAGGAGAATTTGATTTGACACATCCGGAGCAGATGGGCATGTTTTGTTTGGCTTCCTGTGGATGTTTAAATTGGGGTTAAAATAGGGAAGATGGTAAAACTGTCTGAAGACTCAGGTGGCTGGAAAAATATGAGGATAGAATGTGAGAAATGGAACACAGTCAGATGTAGCAGGCAGAATCATTACACATCTTTCACTTTCTTTCCCTGTAAAGTGTGTGTTGTAAATGTTAATGAAAAGAAAGGGAATGAAGTTCAAGGACCGAAAAAGCAAAACAGGGATTAAAGAACAGTTCACGTGTAAAAACATTTTGCTCATATCTATTCCTGGGTCTCCTGAAGGCTAAACAGTGTGCCCTGGAGAACCATTAGAGAGAAGAAAATCTTTTCTCCACCTATCCCGTACTTACCCAAACTCAATTTTAATGAAAGCTTTTCACACAAAGCATCGGTATGTTGAGTATGAAGCTAGCCACAAGGGGAAGTTGCACATGCATTGTTTTGAGTGGAGAGTAGAGACAACAGTTGTGGAGGCTTTGGAGCTGCACCTAACGTAACTGCACAAGGAGGAGAGTAGAGTGTAGCATTCAGCAAGGTGCTCTTGCACTCTGCATGTGTTTTTTAGTCACTGAAGCACCAAAGATGATTACAAAAATGACCTGAAGTCATTGTCTTTATTCAGATTTCTGGCTTAGGATTGATTTTCTTTTTCTTCTTTTTTCCCCCAGCCATGTGTTCAAATTGTAGGCATGTGGTGTTCCATTGTAAGGAATGCTTGTGAAAAAGCATGTAAAGACATTAACTCCTCAGTTTTGCAGAAGCAATACTTAATTTTCATGCATAAAACTAGCAGTTATGACTATGCATTGTGCTATGGACAGGAGATGACTTTGGCTATAAAACATGATTACTTTTCAAGTGCTAGAAAAATACCAATATAAATATGTTTAAAGTTACTAGTCAACACATCCAACACTCTTCTGTAACTTTAAAACATCACCTTTAAAGTTTCTTTCAAATTCCCAAATTATCACAAACTACTTAAAAAGAAATGCTCTCATGATTACCAATTTAGAGGAAGTATATGATTAGGAATTTAAAATTTAAAATCAATTTATATCACATTTCAAGATGCTGCTTAAAAAAAAATGTATCCAATGACTCAACAGTACCACCTGATTCTTAAATATCTCAAATGGTGCTTTAATTAAACACAGGCAGAACAAAGCAACTATTCTCTGTAATTACATAGCAACACTTCTTATTTTAGGTTTGCTATCCCCTAAAATCATCTGCCTTTCACTTAAAAAAAATTACATAACTTTTCTGGTAACAACAAATAAGAATAAACAAATCGTGGTATAAGTAAAATATTACCTTTATGTCTCTCTTTGGAAGATATCCTGACATTTTATTCCTTTTTGATTGTTTTTGTGCCAGAAAAAAATAACTGCAAGTATTCCAAAACTTGGGAGGGGGTTGGGAATCTAATAGCATTTCTAAATTGCTTCCAAAAACTTTAAATGATGAGCTTTTGGACCAGAAAAGACTCAGAAAGAAAAACAAACCTAAATCTGCCCACAACCACAAAGCACATATGCAACTCATAGCAAAGAATGTGTGCATGAATATATGAGGGTGGAATTTGGCCACAACCAGGCTGATAACATGCTTAATCAAATGGTTCTTCATTTGGCCTCTATGGATTTTCTCTTCTAACTTTGGCAAATTTATGGAGAAATGAACACAAATTCAGCCAACTAACTTTGGACTCTATCAGCAAGTTCATTATTTTGTCAATCAAAAAACAACTCTCCAGCCCTCTGAACTTCAATAAATATGCTTCTTTTCAATTGGAAGTTTGCTTTCAACGTCCTTCTTCTCCCAAATAATTTGATAAAAGTCCCAATAGGTGTTTCTAGCTGGGATAAAGGAAACTGATTTATTTTACTGGAAACCACTCATATTTTGCTATGAATCTCCAAGATAATGGTTACTCTTTGAAACACAACCCAAAAGGTCTACTGACATTTTGATCAATAATAGATAGGCGCCTGGGACACAGAGGCTGGGTGAGTTATAGGTTGATTTATGTGAAGAACTCTTATCACCCCTTACTAGCCTCTTGCATCCAGCAACCCAGATTCCCTCTCAAAGTCTGATCCAGTCTTCTAAACTCAGTGTCCTCTCAGTTGTCTCCTAACACCTGCCTCAAATGGAAATGTACATGTCTTTGCATCTCGGTGTCCTGCTTTCTGAGACTGGCAAGGCAACTGATTCTAACAATGATATTACCAGCTAGAATTATGGACGGAATGTTTGTGTCCACCTCCTGCCCTTCTAACAATTCCTGGGTTGAAGTCCTAACTCCTAATGTGTTGATATTTGGAGGTGGGGTCTTTGGGAAGTAATTAAGTTTAGATAAAC
This sequence comes from Piliocolobus tephrosceles, assembly GCF_002776525.5. Taxonomy (NCBI): domain Eukaryota; kingdom Metazoa; phylum Chordata; class Mammalia; order Primates; family Cercopithecidae; genus Piliocolobus; species Piliocolobus tephrosceles. The sequence goes on along the minus strand of NC_045440.1, from coordinate 30,519,181 downwards.
TCATGAGGGTTGGGCCCCATGACGCCAGGGCTCACTCTCTCTCTCTCTGCCAAGTGAGAAAACAGGGAGAAGGTCTGCAAGCCAAGAAGAAAGTTCTCACCAGAACCCCGGCCACGCAGGCTGGCACCCAGCCTCCAGAATGGTGGGAAATAAATGTCTTTGTTTAATCCTCAGTCTATGGTATTTCGAGCTGATTAAGATAGTCCTTATTCCAGAAAAAATAAAAAGAAATTTAATATTAGAAACTTGAAAGCACAAAGCTCTAACCTGAGTGAGTAAATAAATGAATGAATGGTTGGTGTTTACTCACCAAGGCAGACTGTTGGGGAAACACAGCCTATTCCATCAGCCCTTAAAATAAGGCTTTTGTCTGGACTGCCTCTGAGCTCCACTGGTTTTCTAGAAGGAGGCCATGCTGTGTGCACAGATCCTGTATTGAAGATGCATTCAGGGCCTTTTCTGACTCCTAGAGCTTGGGTTGGTTTCAGGATGTTTGCATGACCCCAGGTGCATGATTGTAGAGTAAGGGACATATAAAGAGACTGGTACTAACCAGTTCCCCAGCTCAGGGTGGCTCTGAGTGTTTGGGAACACACCCCAAAGCCAGTCCATAGATGCGTACTGTAGAAGATCAGCCTTTAAGTACACCTGTGTGTCTTTGGTGTGGGGGGTTCACCATGTTGTACCATTGATCTGCCAGTGTAAAATTCCAACAAAATAAGGACCATTTGTCCACACTTGAACAAAGGAATGCATGACTCACAATGAACTTAACAACTCACTTGAAAAAAATTTTTGTGTAGAAGAAAAAGGAGTGTTTTCTTATAAAAAAAAAATTTACGCAACTCGTCCAGGAATTTCCGTGGTGACAAATACTCAGTCTCTTCTCCTCTTCTGTGCCTGCCCCTCGTCTCTGAATCCCCACATCTTTGTATCAGCCCCAAGTTCTCGTACTTCCATCTCTTAAATCATTCTTCAATAATTTACTCTGTTGTTAATCAACTTTGAAAATACTTGAAGGAACTCCTATCTCCCAAAGGGTTTCATATAAAACTTATATCTTCTTTCTCTTTAGCTCTACTTTTCTAATGACTAATTTTTGGGAAGACTATTCCAGCATATGGCATATATATTCACACTGTTTTTGGAAAATTCTCTGGTTTAGGAAGAGCTAGGGCTGAAGCAGGGCTGAAAAGGTAAAGGAAAAAAGAGGTTTTGACAAGAGGAGAAACAGAAAAGGTCTAGGAAAAGAGGGCAAAAAGACCCCAAAACATTTTTCATCTATTTTATATTTTGATGGAACTGGTCTTAGCCCCAAATAAAAAGACCTACTTTAATTTAGGGGCAGCAGAAGAGAGGCAGAAGGAAAATAAAACCACTGGTGGGGATTAGAATATTTTTAACAAGGATCTACATTATATTGATAAATATTTAACAACTGGATTATACTTTTCCAAGAAGGGGGAAAAGAAAAAAAAAGATTGGTAGCATGTGTTACTCGATTTCTAGTTTTTGCCAATTTCTGTGGTGTCAATGCTCTCAACATGGCCAATTTAAAGCTACTAATGTGGGGTCACTGAATATGAGGAAGGGATGCATATGAGCCTGTGCAAATCACCTCTAGCAAAGTTAACTTGGACCTTCATGTTGAAATCAATAAGCCCAAAGAAACAGTAAGGGGTATTTAAAGGTGACATGGAAACATCACTCTGTAACACTTATTAAAATGTGCTTTAAACAATGTCCACCTTTAGAAGGTAAAATTTTGAATTTTCCTTCTTTTGCCTCACAAGTAGTCATGTAAATTTGTGTTGTCCTCTGATTTGGTTATGTGTCAATATTAAAGAACGTATTTACTTTTTATTTCACTTTGTTAAGTAAGGAAAAATATTCCTGTGATGTCAGAATGAGAAGTTACAAGTTAAATACATAAACAGGAATCTGTGGTGATGTCACCTGTATTCTATGTAATTTACAGTTCCACAGCAACTCCACTCAGAGCCTATGATCAAAGCCTGCTTCTGATCCCTTCTTGATGGCTTGGACAATTATTATTTTTGATTTCTGATCCTTCCTGACTCCACATGACACATTGCTAACATACGAATTTAGCAAAATGTCTCATTACTTTAATTGACTGGGCATACCAAGCAGAGCAGTTAGCATTCCTATTTAGATATAACCTTGTTTCTGTTTTACTCTGATGCCTTCACAGCATATTAAAATGCTCAGAATCACAGTGGCATTTAACATAAAGATGGATTTTGGGTTTATTATGGGTATTCGTAAGTTATTTGCAGATGATTATGTGTAGGTATTTATGTATAAAAAGCAGATGCTCTATTTCTTCATAAGGCCTCAATACTAACCATTTATGAGGGGACAGAGGACAAGCACTCTAGTCACATTTGGTTCTCATGCTATTGAAGCAATGATTGCTAAATTGCTTCTCAGGCAAAAGGTCCATTTTGTTGTTGTTGTTCAAAAACTTCATTAGGAGAAAGAGAAATAAGTTCTCTACAAATATCTGTTTTCCGCCTACCTGCTTGCATTCATGACTCAACTAATTATTTGACGTCTTGAGAGAAAATTCCTTCTTTCTCTTTCCATTGGCTTGTCAGACTATGGCATGATGATTGCACAAAGCAAACTCCTTCACTTTCTCCATGACAGTTTCACTTTAAAAGCTCCCACATTAGCTTTAATTCAGAGAGCTCTTCTCCCTTCCCAGGTACCTGGTCATAGAATTCCAGAATTTCCCAGTCAGTCCTGGCACAGGGAAGCTGCTGCCCCATCCTTGTTCCCCATGGACCTGGAAGCTCTACACTGTGGTGAGACAGAATGTGAGATGACAAGCAGATCAAAGCTTCATCTCTGGGAAAGACGTCACCAATAGGTTAATAAGAATCATTGGCAGGATGCAATGGGAAACATTCACGTTTCCCAGGGGTTCACAGACTTTTTAGAGATAGTATATGGAGCCTTGATCTATAATTGCTAGAAATAAGGAGCATTTCACAAGATATGTAAAAATGCCTCAGTGTCTTTCATACTATTCTAATAATGAGCATATTTAATAACAATATGGGGAAGGAAGGAAAGAAGGTAGGGAAGGAAAGAAGGAGGGAGGGAGAGAGGAAGAGAGGGAAGGAGGAATGTACAGATGAGGTGAAGTGATTTTTTAAAGGTTTCTGAAGTAAATTGGCTAATGAATATGATCTCGTGAGCTAAGTTAGTTTCCAGGCCTTCTAGATTATTTCACCAAATGGGTAATGTATCCCTGTCCTTTAAGTGATGCTCTATTAAAGCATCACTGTGCTTCAAGGGATGGGACTCTGATTGACCCATCCTTTGTGCTTCTCTGGAGAATTGCACAGGGCTGGTCAAACCATAAAATACAAAAAGACTTGGCTTGTTGACTAATCCTGAGTATCACAAACTAAAATCTAGTGCATAATGTGTGGAAAAATTGCAGGAGGAAATCCCTTGGGAAACACTGAGACACTGTTGAGGGCTGGCTTCTAAGAAACTGCCTCATAGAGACAATGCTTTTGTTTTCCAAAAACCCTTTATAAACAACCTCCTGTGTCATGATTCATCTTAAAAACACATCCATTCACTCATGTATGGACACATGGACACACACACACACATACACATGCTAATAGGGAGAAGGGCAGAGGTGATCAGCATGTTGAACGTCTGAATTCATTTTTAATACTCGGATCCTGAATAAATATGAGTAAAACAAATCAGTATCAATCATCACTATTGACACAGTGTCCATGGATATCACTGGAAAACAAATCCAATCACCAGGACTCACAACAGCTAAAAACTTTTTTAGTAAGTATGTTCATCTTATTTCTGTACAACAAATTCAGCCACTTAAAACACACATTTATTATCTCACAGGTTATGTGGCTTAGGAATCCTGACTCAGTTATGCTTGTTCCTTTACTTAGGGTCTCACAAAGCTGTAATCAAGGTACTGACTAGGGCTGCAGTCTCATTTGAGGCTTAACCGGGGAAGGCTGTGCTTTCTGAAGATTGTTGGCAGAATTCACTTCTTTGGTGGCTCAGCTGGAGGCCGCCCTCAATTCCTAGAGATCACCTGCAGTTCTTTGCCATGTGGGGTTCCCCAGTATGGCCACTTGTTGCCTCAAAACCAATAAGGAAGTAAAAGACTCTAGCAAGACATGCACTCCAATCTTATAGAAGATAACCATGGAATCACATATAACTGGCCAACTCTGCTGTATTCTCTAGTCAAAGGTCCTGCTCACATTCAAGGAGAGTGAACTCCAGGAGTCAGGGATCACGGGGACCATTTTAAGTCTGCCCATTACAGTAAATGCTGATCTTAAACTGTCACGCAAAATTCCATGGGAAAATGCATGATGATTTTCTATGAAATTGGTGCGTAAAGATAGGCATAACATAAGGAAGAGATGAACGTCAGCTTCATTTTAGGAGAGTAGAAAACAAATTCTTGAAACTGAGATTATCTGAATTATCAATAAATAAAAAACAAACAGAACTCAAAACAGAAAACATCACAACACATGTACCTGATGTAATTCCGTCCAACAGGGATTAGGGGAATTCTTGACTGCTTATGGTAATGACTGCGATAAAATCTGCACTGTACCTTCATTTGGAACAAGAAGTTTGGGCGAATTTTCTTCTAGATTCAAATGGAATCTTACTTTTAGTTTTAATTATGTTTAATATCCTGTGGTACTCTGAGAAAACACTATTCACTTCTTTGTATTTGGCAAATGAGAGAGTTCATTTTGAAAGGTACGACTGCAGTGAAGCCAGGGAGAAAAGGTGACTTGTGCCAACGGCCTTAGCTTCCGTAGAATTAAAAGGCACATTTTTCCAAAGAGTAGTGGATCTTTGGCCATTGTGGCCTTGTTCACACTGCACTATCTTTTACAATGGAATTACAATATGTGGTTTATAGACCATTGTCTGGGACACATCATTTTACATTACAGTGTATAATGGATGGAAAGAATTTCTTTCTTTCTTTCTTTCTTTCTTTTTTTTTTTTGTGTGAGACTGAGTCTGGCTCTGTCCCCCAGGCTGGAGTGCAGTGGCATGATCTCGGCTCACTGCCACCTCCGCCTCTCAGGTTCAAGTGATTCTCCTGCCTCAGCCTCCCGAGTAGCTGGGATTACAGGCATGTGCCACCACTCCCAACTAAGTGTTTTTTTTTTGTACTTTTAGTACAGACGGGGTTTCACCATGTTAGCCAGGATGGTCTCAATCTCCTGACCTCATGATCCACCTGCCTGAGCCTACCAAAGTGCTGGGATTACAGGCATGAGCCACCACACCTAGCCCAGAAAGAATTTCTTCTTAAGAACCATTATTCTTTTCCTAGTTTGGGGTTAGAATATTACGCTTTGATAGTCTTCAAATCTGTAGATAC
>NC_045440.1:30429408-30513341 GCF_002776525.5 Piliocolobus tephrosceles | reverse complement strand
ATATATATATATATATACATATATATATATATATATTTTTTTTTTTTTTTTGAGATGGAGTTTTGCTCTTGTTGCCCAGGCTGGAATGTAATGGTGCAATCTCAACTCACCGCAACCTCCGTCTCCTGGATTCAAGCAATTCACCTGCCTCAGCCTCCCGAGTAGCTAGGATTACAGGCATACACGACTATGCCAGGCTAATTTTATATTTTTAGTAGACATGAGGTTTCTCCATGTTGGCCATTCTGGTCTCGAACTCCCAACCTCAGATGATCCACCCATTTCAGTCTCCCATAGTGCTGGGATTAAAGGCATGAACCACCGCGCCCAGCCTAGATACACTATATTTTTAACAAGAAGAATTCTATTGAGGTGAAACACTTATTTTTTGTACCTCTTAGCACTTAATCTTAATATTTATTGTTAATTTTATCTGCCCTGGCTGACATCCTCTTCTGAAGTATCCTTCCTCAATGGTGTTTTCCCAGAACTAAGGAACTCATCTTCCTTAGAAAATCTATGACAGTTTGGGAAAATCAAGTCAGGAGACAGCACAATGGGCTCGGTTCTTTCAAGAAATTTAGGCTAAGCTGTTAGATATTAATGTTCTTGGATCTTGTTGAATAAAGGATTATTGAAAAAGTGTATGTGCTGCCTTAGGGATGAGGAAGTAGCTTCACTTCCAAAAAATGAGCATTCCTTGTGTCTCACTGGTGGGATTAATCTTTTTGGTTGTTAGCTTCATGTTTCATAAGAATGTTTTTATATGAAAACCCAAGGATCATTTTCTACTCCTACACATCAGCGCACACTGTTGGGAAACTATCATCTACACATTGTTCAGATTCCACCCAAAAGGTCACAGACTTACACAAAAGAGATAAAATGTTTCCTTTATGGTGAGACATTTTTAATGGACAATCATCTCTTAGTATCCTCAAAGTATTGGTTCCAGGACTCCCCAAGGATACCAAAATCTGCAGATACTCAAGTCCCTGATGTAAAATGGTGTAGTATTGGCCTATAAGCTACATACATTCTTTCCTATATTTTATATCATCTCTCGATTACTTGTAATACCTAATATAACATAAATGCTATCTAAATAGTTGTTACACTGTGTTGGTTTTTTATTTTTATTATTTTTTTAAAGAAAGGTTCTCACTCTGTCGCCCAGGCTGGAGTGCAGTGGTGCCATCATGGCTCACTATAGCCTCCACCTCCTAGGATCAAGTGATCCTCCCACCTCAGCCTCTCCAGTAGCTGAGACTACAGGTGCATGCCACCCAACGCAGCCAACTTTTTAAACTTTTAGTAGACACAGGTTCTCACTGTGTTGCCAAGCTGACCTAAAACTTCTGAGCTCAAGTGATCCTCTAGCCACAGCCTCCCAAATTGCAGGGATTACAGGCATGAGTGATTGCACCCAGCCTAGATTAGTTTTTATTGTATTTAAAATTTTATTTTTCTGAATGTTTTTGACCCATGGTTGGTTGAATGTATGCAGAACTTACGGACAGGGAGGGTCAACTGGACCTTACTTTTTATTTAAAAAGGTCACTGGAGTTACAAAATATAGCTATGATAAATATCACACAGACTAGTCAGTCTTTACTGACAGCAATATTATTTTATTTTATTTTTATTAATTAATTCTTTTTTAGATAGGGTCTCTCTCTGTTGCCCAGGCTGGAGTGCAGTGGTACAACCTTGGCTCACTGCAGCCACCATCTCCTGGGATAAAGAGATCTTTCTACCTCAGCCTCCTGAGTAGCTGGGACTATAGGTGTACACCACCATGCTTAGATAATTTAAAAACTTTTCTGTAGAGAGGTGTCACTATATTTCCCAGGTTGTCTTAAACTCCTGGACACAAGTAATCCTCCTGCCTCGGCCTCCCACAATGCTTAGATTACAGGTGTGAGTCACTGCACCCAGCCTGATAGCAATTTTAGATGACAAAGGGGAAAAAAAATTGTCATTGTCACATAGTAGTGCAGACACTATACTTTTTGACAATCTATCAACAAGTGAGTTTGTTCCTTTGCCACCCAATTCTTTCATCCTGTATTTCCATTGAACTATTTCTTTGCGTATCTAGGCAGCCCTCAAGTCCCTGTTGATATGCCACTTCCTCCACCAAGTCTTTCCAAACCATATCTTTCAGGATCCTTTTGTTTTCCTGTGGCCTCACAGTATTGGAACCACTATTAGAGCAGTAATTTCTTTCTCATTCATGCCACAGTTAGCTTTTTATGTCTCTTCTAACTAAATTATAAGCTAAATGCCACAATTAGTTTTTTATGTCTTTTTTAACTAAATTACACTAATTTCTTTTTCATTCATGCCACAATTAGTTTTCTATGTCTTTTCTAACTAAATTATAAGTTTAGTGACAATAGCATTCAGCTTATGACTTCTGTTTTACCACAATGCATTGCAAATCGTAAACCCTTGTTATACAAACAAGAAATGTTCCTCCAGTCTTTTATCATCGACTGTTGTGCAGTGTCTTGACAGCTGGGTTTTTTCTTTTTTTTATATATATCACAGCAATTCTGAATCTTGGAGTTAACCAGGTTTTCTCTTTTGTGTTTGCTTACTAGAAAGCTTGATTTACATTTAGACCTCCCTCTAGACTTTGATAATGCACGTTTTTTGTGCTAATCTTATCTCTGGCTTTAATGTTTTCTTTCCTTTTTTAAAAAGAACATTTAAGTTTTTTACCCTCAAATGAATTCAATTAGTTATATTAACTCTTTACATTTGTATATTTATGTGACTACCTTAAATCAAGTAGGATTGACAGACAATTAAAAATTAAGAAAATAAACAGATACCCAATAAACAATCACACAATTTATTAGACAAATTCTTCTTATATAGGAGTTTTTCTGTGGTTGTGTTAGTTTCAAAAAGTGGTAATTAATAAAGAATCTTAATCTTTGAAAATAACAAACTTTCATTACCCATATGAATTTTTCCCCCATGACAGTGTGTTATTAATAGAACTTCCCAGATAGCAGGCAGGCAAGTTTGCTGTTGGCCTCAGATTCCGTTTCCTTATGTGTAAATGAGGGGGTAGGGCTAAAAGACCCCTTGGGTCTCCTCAGTTTCTCACATTATGCGATTCTTAAATACCCTCAGCTTTCCCCTTCTCTCTACCTGTGTTGACACAGCCTCAGAACATTAGGGAGGAGGTTTGAAATTTGAAATAAATCTTTTGGACTTTTAGATTTCACTGAGTGCTGACTTAGATTTCTACAGTGATGACGAATTAAGAAAAAGCTGCTGGGAGAATTGACAGTGTTGGGATTTATATGAGGCCCACCCACAATAATCTTGAAATTTTTCTGAAACTTCACAGTTACGTGAGTGGGCGTATGGGGAAAATATTTTTTTTTAAAGTTAATCTATATATAGCTAATTGAGCAGAAAAGTAACTAGTGACTTCAGGAATATTCTCTTCTTTGATGGTTAGTTGTTTAGTCTTTGGGAAACTATTGAGGAAGAAGACAAGGCAAACGTAGCAAGACAGAAGGAAAAGAGATGACAAAAAGTGTGAGTCTGACAATGGGAGCAGGATGGGGGGCTCTCACTGTGGGAATGAGATTCCATCATCCCTACTTCTACATTCTCCCAGTGCCCCATGCTTTCCTGGACTTACCTTATCGCTCACACACGCTTGTCCCAAGAATGCCAGACAAGAGGGCAGTGTGCCATACTGCTTAGTACATAGGTTTTGGGGCCTCCTGCCATCTAGGTACTGGCTGTGGAACCTTGGTTAGTTTCCTGATCTATCCTGATTATTGTCTGTACCATGGAGCTAATAGTAGCAAATAGGGGATAGCATAGGGGTGGTATAATGATTAAATGAGATGATATATTGACAATGTGGAGCACAGTGTCTGTCATTCATTCACTTATTCATTCAGTACATATTTACCAAACATCTACTGTGTGCCAAAAGCTAGAGGACACTTGGAGTATGTCCATGTACAGATCAGATAAAGATGTCTGCCCATGGGAATCTTACTTCCTACACAGCCAGTTAAGAGGACCCATTAACAAGTGGCCTAGAAAAAGGTATCATGTGTTAGCTTAATATTTTTTATTACGGGACTGGGTGAAGAGGAAGAGTTAGATAAAGGAATGGCATGAGTGGCCAGGACCCCCTAGCTTGGCAAACTCTCATGATTTGTCATCTGCAGGATTTGACCAACCTATTATTTGCATACTTTCTAACCTGTCCATGTATTAATATATTCTTAACTTTTTCAACATTCGAAAGAAAACAAAAAATGTATAACCAAAATAAAACAAATTATTCCGACAAGAAATCTCCTCACTGAGAACCTCTAACTACTTCCCTGTGACAGATACATTTTTTCCCATTTTTCGAAATTGTTTTCTATTAAACTTAAGGTAATAAACTTTGTAATGGGTTTATAATCAAGGGCATATAAGTGCATATTTGATAACATTGACTGCCATTTTGTAGAGTGAATTTTAAAAATACACGTTTTCACAAGGGAAATATACCTCATAGAAGAGATATAAAATGAGGTGTCTGCGGTTGAGTGTTTATAGTTCCACAGCTGCAAAGCACCTACGAAACTGCTAGTACTTTACAGAGACTCCTGACAATTCTGATTCTTGCTTTCACACCTTCAGCATTTTTGGGGAGGTCTCCTGACTCTGCAAATGCAAATAAGTTGGACGACTTCTTCACTCACTGTACATCAAAAAACTATTTAATTGGAGGTTGTATTGGAAATTCTTAGTAGCAAGCAGTCCTGTCTGTACAAGAAACGGGGACAAATAGAGGATGGATTTAAAATGCATTTTCAAAATTTGTGATTTATATGAGTCGTCTCTTTCTAAGTTTTCACGGTTACCCTCATTTGGTAAAGAACACTGTGTCCCAAACCTTCCGCACATCAGTTGGTTTATGCTCACAACAATCTTGCAGGTTAGTAATCATTAGTAATACTTTTCATTTATTACAGATAGCGAACAATTACAACAGGTTATGTAAGTTTCTTGAGTCTTTAAGTGGCAGAGCTAGGGTTTGAATTCAAGGCGATCTGGCTCCAAAGCCCAGGTTCGCTGAGGACAGTGTATGCAAATAGGGCTCAGAGAACTGTGAGCCTGGGGGCATGAATCCCAATGCAAGACAGGCTTAATAATACCAGCAAAGGAAAGAATTTTCTGCAAGGGAACACTATTAAAACACATTTAACATTCATCACAAAGTATTACATGCATATATTAACACTCAGCTATAAGTCCCAAATTAGGGGAGAGAAAATTGAATATCTCTTTTAGCTTCTGAAATGAGAATGCCTAAAGTAATCTTTTCTGGCCTTTACCGTCCAGAACTAGGGGGGGAGTGGAGGTGGTAAAAGCACAACTGTTGGTCACTCCCTAGAGATTCTGATTCAATAGATTTTGGGTGGGGAACAAGCATGTGTATTTTACAAACGTTCTTCAGGTGAAGTTGATGTGCAGTCAGAACTCAAAAAGAAGGCTTAATGATATTTAATATTTGTACTAATTCAATCCCTGTCCATGTGTCAGCAATGTCTATCTTAAAAGGCTAGTAAGAAAAGTCTCCATATCGAATTCACAGCCCTTCTAGTTTTATTAGTAAATAAAGATATACAAACACCAGCACACACACACACACACTAACAGGAGCAAAGGTAGAGATCTTGTTTTTATAAACATTTTAAACCATCATGTAGTAACACACATATTATTCTGAATTAGATCTGGGAAAAGAAAAAGGATAATAATGAAAAAACCGATGAAATATGAGTAAAGTCTGAAGTTCAGTGAATAGAATGATACCAATGTGAATTTGTTTTTTGGACAACTCTACCACATTCATGTAAGTTTTCCACATTAGCGTAAACTAGAAGACAGGTATACAGGAACTCTCTGTACTATCTTTGCAACATTTTTTTCATAAATCTAAGGCCATGCCTCGATGAAAAGTGTCTTGTTTAAAAGAGTCATCATATCAAGTATAAAACTATTAAAGTGTTTATTTTCATTTTCCAAGTTATGAAGTGTATCCTCAAGTGGCCAATAAGCATTAAGTTTTTTTCTTCCATAACTTAAACTGTGAGTAACAATAGGGAAGAAAGTGAGAAGGGAGAAAATGAAGACAGACAGGGACAAGATCAAGGAAAGCAAAGAGAGAAATGAGGGCAAGCAAAGTCTGCCATAGCCCAGCCCATAGGGGGTGCCGAAGGTCATACAATGCTACCCTGAGCCACAGAGAGCATGAAGCTCCTTTGAGAGATTTCCTTTTGCGAACCATCCTACCCTACGCAGTACTAAATTGTTGCATGACTTTAGCATTTAGCAGAAGGCATGGGGCAGGGCCCTAGAAGGACATGAGGAATCAAAGTCTGAGAGTCGTTGAGAAAGGAAATAAGTAAAGCAGGTGCTTAATGCCAATGCAAATTAACTTAAGAAATTAAGACATACTCATCTACAGTGCACTAAAAAAGGGGATGGGGAAAGGATGAAGGGAGAATGTCAGGAGCAAAAGACCTGAGCACAAAGGCCTTTGGTATTTTGTTCTATGGACTGACCTTGTGTGGAGGTGAAGGGTGGAATTATTGGCACAGCCTGGTACTTGCTCTAAAGTTGCATGTTTTGTCTATGACTATTTGCTAAATTAATGAGAGAAACTTCCATTGCTACATATGACTTCAAAATTATCTAGGATGCCATCTTCAGTTTTTCCAAAGGACTTCTGCCTTAGAGAGACTTCCTTCTTCCAGCCCCATGCTTTTCACTGGTGAGCTTTAACCTTGATGCATCCTTCCTACTAAAACCAGCATGGTGAGGATATATAGTTGCTTTAGTAATCCCATTTCTATTTGAACAAGTTCAGGCATTTGAAGTGGACACACCAGGTCTGGAGGTGTGTATGACAATGGTGTCCCAGCATCACTCATTTTATCAAGTTGGGGCAAAAAAGTATATATGAATATGACATGAGTTACAACATGTTTGGAGCTTATGAACAATTTAATTACCAAGATCAAGATTCGGTTGACAGCCAAGTCCCAGAACTTATGAAATAGAAAGAAAAGAAAATGAAATGAATGAAATATAACTCTTGTATAAAGCTGACTGCAGAGGCTGATGAGAAAAGGAGAGAGGCGTGAAAAAAAAAAAGGCCCTCATAAAAGTCCACATAAGTAATTTGGAATGTGATTATGTAAACTGGAACAAGAATAAAACCCACAGGGTTTTATATTTGACAGAAATGAGAGTATAGGGAAAAGAAAGGTTGAATTCATTTACCTTCTCTATTTATATTTCCCTGAAGGTCAGACACCTACAGTTTGGTAGTCTTGCACTGATTAAAACAATATTTTGGGGGTAACATGAACTGTTGGGGGAGGGTAATTATCTGCCTTCCTTTATGTCTTGTCTGTTTTCTGCTGCTATAACAGAATACCATCAATTGGGTAATTTATAAAGAAGGAAAGTTATTTGGCTCATGGTTGTGGGGCTGGGAAGTCCAAGAACATCGTGCTGGCATCTGGGGATGATGATCCCATGGCAGAAGGTGGAAGGATGAAGTGAGCACTGAAGATGGAGTGGAAGGCGGTGGAATTTATCCTTTTATCAGGAAACCTCTCCCACGATAACTAACCCACTCCTGTGATAACTAATCCACTCCTGCAATAATGACATCAATGTATTTATGAAGGCAGAGCCCTCATGGCCTAATCGCCTTTTAAAGGCCCCATCTCATAAATACCATTACAATGACAATTTTATTTCAACCTGAGTTTTGGTAGGGACATTCAAACCATAGCACTTTGTAACTGCAGAAACTCAAACGTACTTGGTTTTTCTCATTTGGAATTTTCAGTCCGGACGGTAAGTCTCAAGTTAGAATATCTGCATTACTGGCAGGGATTTGGATTCATGAGATAAATCACTTGGATTTACCAAGTCTATAACCTGGAGTCCAGTATTTGCAGGTCTCTTATTGATCTTGGGTAACTAATAAGCTGGTGTGCTGACTTCCCTTTCTTTTTGCACTGGCAATTGGATGCTAATATTGCCCAATCTAAGTTTTCCTCTCTCAAGAGGTTATAGAATGTAGTGGTTAAGGGCCTGGACTACAGAGCTAGATGGTCCATGTTTGATTTTTAACTCCACTACTTGTTTGTACCTGATATGTTCTGGCTGTGCCCACATCCAAATCTCATCTCGAATTGTAATCCCCATAATCCCCACGTGTGGAGAGAGGGACCTAGTAGGAGGTGACTGGATCATGGGGGTGGTTTTGCCTATGCGGTCCTTATGATAGTGAGTGAGTTCTCAAAAGATCTGATTGGTGTTTGACAGTTTCTCCTTCACAAGCTCTCTCTCTCTCTCACCTGTCACCATGTAAGACGTGCCTGCTTTCTCTTCCACATGATTGTAAGTTTCCTGAGGCCTCCCTAGCCATGCAGAACTGTGAGTCAGTTAAACCTCTTTCCTCTGCACATTACCCAGTCTTAGGAAGTTCTTTATAGCAGTGTGAAAATGGACTAATACAGAAGCTCATTTTTCTTGTCTGTACAATGGGGATAATAGTACTTACAGTGTTGTAAGGAATAAATGAGTTCTTAGTTGCAAAGTGCATGAAATGATCTCTGTCATATAATAAACACTATATAAAGATCAGCTGTTATCATTCACTGTGGGAAGGTCAAATCTTTATTTTTTCCCCAACTGTGAAAAGCTATTTCAGAATGGGAGAGGAAGAAAGACGACAGACAACAAGATTGAGTCAAATCCTCCCCTTCCTTCACACATAAATGCATAAGGAAGCCTTCAGGAGATGAGTGTGCATAAATGAAGGTGAAAATTTGGCTTTGTGTCTTAAAAAAGAGTTTCTCCAGAGGTTGACACAGTCATCAGTTTAATTCTTGAGTTTCTTATTCTGTGGATATGTGTCCTATATTGGAAACCATAAACTGGGCAAGAGTTTTCAACACTTCTTGGACTATAGCTATTAAATCAGTCTTTTGAATCACATTCTGCGCAAAATATGGTTATACTTAGCACATGTCATGGTTTTATGTGTTAAAGAGGGTAAAATTTATTAAACTAATCTTTCTTTTAAATGACCCTAAACATTACCATTTCTTATACAGTGGATTTCAGAATGAGTTACTGAGTTTTAAATCACTTTTAGAAGTGAGACAAGAGACACAGGTCTTCAAGTCAATAGTGGTCTTTTATGAAATGGGTCGTCCTGCCCCTTTTATGAAGTTATAGCCAGATGTGAATTATCACTTCATAGCAGGGTGGGAGTGGAAATCAAGAGTTATCTAGTGTATTCTAGGCTTTCAGATTTTATGAGATCGTAAAATAATACTTAAAAAATTATGAACTGACAAGTTTCCAAATTTATTTTTGAAGAAAAAAAAATCACCAGCTACTAATACTATATGTAAAGAAGAATACCTTAACACTCTGATACACGTTATACACAATATATTTGATGTGAACTATGTACATGCACACATTATTGAAGAGATCCTCTCAAGAAGTTGAATGCGAGAAGGAAAAGTTCTATATTTTTCAGTAAAAGAAACATGGCTTGAAGCACAAAACTGGGTGACCATATGAGCAGACAACAAACTAGCTGCAGGAGTCTTTTTTTCATACCCCAGTGGCACCTGGAATGCCAGCAAGAAAGAGCCATTCAGTCCCCTAGAAAGGGGGCTGAAGTCAGGAAGCCAAGTGGTCTAGCTCAGTGGATCCCACTCCGATGGAGCCCAGCAAGTAAGGTCCACTGGCTTGAAATTCTCGCTGCCAGCACAGCAGTCTGAAGTCCAACTGGGACACTCTAGCTTGGTTGGGGGGAGGGGCGTCCACTATTGCTGAGGCTTGAATAGGCAGTTTTCCCCTCACAGTGTAAATAAAGCCACCAGGAAGTTTGAAGTTGACAGAGCCCACTGCAGCTTGGCAAAGACACTGTAGTCAGACTGCCTCTCTAGATTCCTCCTCTCTGGTAGGGCATCTCTGAAAGAAAGGCAGCAGCCCCAGTCAGGGGCCTATAGATAAAATTCCCATCTCCCTGGGACAGAGCACCTGGGGGAAGGGGCAGCTGTGGGTGCAGCTTCAGCAGACTTAAACATTCCTTCCTGCTGGCTCTGAAGAGAGCAGCAGATCTCCTAGCACAGTGCTCGAACTCTGCTAACCTCCTCAAGTGGTTCCCTGATCCCCGTGCCTCCTGACTTGGAGAAACCTCCTAGCAGGGGTCGACAGACACCTCATACAAGAGAGTTCCAGCTGGCATCTGGTGGGTGTCCCTCTGGGACAAAGTTTCCAGAGGAAGGAACAGGCAGCAATCTCTGCTGTTCTGCAGCCTCTGCTGGTGACATCCAGGCAAACAGGGTCTCGAGTGGACCTCCAGCAAACTCCAGCAGACCTGCAGCAGAGGGGCCTGACTATTAGAAGGAAAACTAACAAACAGAAAGGAATAGCATCAATATCAACAAAAAGGATGTCCACACAAAAACCCCATCCAACGGTCACCAGCATCAAAGACCAAAGGTAGGTAAATCCACATAGATGAGGATAAATCAGCACAAAAGGCTGAAAATTCCAAAAACCAGAACATCTCTTCTACTACAAAGGATCACAAACTCCTCACCAGCAAGGGAACAAAACTGGATGGAGAATTAGGTTTCAGAAGGGGGTAATAACAAACTCCTCCCAATACAAGGAAGGTAAGAACCTAGAAAAAAGGTTGGAGGAATTGCTTACTAGAATAACCACTTTAAAGAAGAACATAAAAGACCTGATGGAGCTGAAAAACACTGCATGAGAACTTCGTGAAGCATATACAAGTATCAACAGCTAAATAGATCAAGCAGAAGAAAGAATATCAGAGACTGAAGATTAACTTAATGAAATCAAGTATGAAGACAAGATTAGAGAAAAAAGAATGAAAAGGAACAAACAAAGCCTCCAAGAAATATGGGACTATGTGAAAAGACTAAGTCTACGTTTGATTGGTGTACCTGAAAGTGACGTGGAGAATGGAACCAAGTTGGAAAACACTCTTCAGGATATTATCCAGGAGAACTTTCCCAACCTAGCAAGACAGGCCAACATTCAAATTCAGGAAATACAGAGAACACCACAAAGATAATTCTCAAGAAGAGAAACCTCAAGACACATAATCGTCAGATTCACCAAGGTTGAAATAAAGGAAAAAGTGTTAAGGGCAGTCAGAGAGAAAGGTCACATTGCCCACAAAGAGAAGCCCATTTCTTCAAGAAAGTCCAAGACTAACAGCGGAATTCTCTGCAGAAACCCTACAAGCCAGAAGAGAGTGGGGCCAATATTCAACATTCTTAAAGAAAAGAATTTTTGGCCCAGAATTACATATCCAGCCAAACTAAGCTTCCTAAGTGAAGGAGAAATAGAATCCTTTACAGACACGCAAATGCTGAGAGGTTTGCCACCACTAGGCCTGCCTTTTAAGAGCTCCTGAAGGAAGCACTAAATATGGAAAGGAAAAACTGGTAACAGCCACCACAAAAACATACCAAATTGTAAAGACCATTGACACCATGAAGAAACTGCATCAACTAATGGGTAAAATAACCAGCTCACATCATAGTGACAGGATCAAATTCACATATAACAATATTAATCTTAAATGTAACTGGGCTAAATGCCCCAATTAAAGACACAGACTGGCAAATTGGAGAAAGTGTCAAGACCCATTGGTGTGCTGTATTCAGGAGACACATCTCACGGGCAAAGACGCACACAGGCTCGAAACAAAGGGATGGAGGAACATTTACCAAGATATGGAAAGCAAGAAAAAGCAGGGGTTGCAATCCTAGTCTCTGATAAAACAGACTTTAAATCAACAAAGATCAAAAAAGACAAGGAAGGGCATTACATAATGGTAAAGAGATCAATGCAACAAGAAGAGTTAACTATCCTAAACATATATGTATCCAGTATAAGGAGCAACCAGATTCCCGATACAAGGAGCACTCAGATTCATAAAGCAAGTTCTTAGATACCTACAAAGAGACTTAGACTCCCACACAATAATAGTGAGAGACTTTAATATCCCACTGTCAACATTAGACAGATCAACAAGACAGAAAATTAACAAGGATATTCCATTGAACTCAGCTCTGGACCAAGTGGACTTAATAGACATCTACAGAACTCTACACCCCAAATCAACAGAATATACATTCTTCTCAGGACCACATCACACTTATTCTAAAACTGACCACATAATTGGAAGTAAAACACTGCTCAGCAAACAAAAAAGAATGGGAATCATAACAGTCTCTTAGACCACAGTGCAATCAAATTAGAGCTCAGGGTTAAGAAACTCACTCAAAGCCGCACAACTACATGGAACCTGAAAAACCTGCTCCTGAATGACTACTGGGTAAATAATGAAATGAAGGAAGAAATAAATAAGTTCTTTGAAACCAATGAGAACAAAGACACAACATACAAGAATCTCTGGGACACAGTTAAAGCAGTGTGTAGAGGAAAATTTATAGCACTAAATGCCCACAGGAGAAAGTGGGAAAGATGTAAAATCAACACCCTAACATTGCAATGAAAAGAACTAGTGAAGCAAGAGTAAACAAATTCAAAACCTATCAGAAGACAAGAAATAACTAAGATCAGAGCAGAACTGAAGGAGATAGAGACATGAAAAACCCTTTAAAAAAATCAATGAAACCATGGGTTGGTTTTTTGAAAAGACAAAAAAAAAAAAAAAAAAAAAAAAAAAGAAAAGAAAAGAAAAGAAAAAAAAGACCGCTAGCCAGACTAATAAAGAAGAAAAGAGAGATGAATCAAATAGACACAATAAAAAATGATAAATGGGATATCACCACCGATCCCACAGAAATACAAACTACCATCAGAGAATACTATAAATACCTTTATGCAAATAAACTAGAAAATCTACAAGAAATTGATAAACTCCTAGACACATACACCCTCCCAAGACTAAACCAGGAAGAAGTCGAATCCCTGAATAGACCAATAACAAGTTCTGAAATTGAGGCAGTAATTAATAGCCTACCAATCAAAAAGCCCAAGACCAGACAGATTCACAGCCGATTTCTACCAGAGGTACAAAGAGGAGCTGGTACCAATTCTTCTGAAACTATTCCAAATTATAGGAAAAGAGGGACTCCTCCCTAACTCATTTTATGATGCCAGCATCATCCTGATATCAAAACCTGGCAGAGACAAAACAAAAAAAGAAAATGTCAGGCCAATATCCCTGATGAACATTGATGCAAAAATCCTGAATAAAATACTGGCAAACCAAATTCAGCAGCACATCAAAAAGCTTATCCACCATGATCAAGTTGGCTTCATCCCTGGGATGCAAGGCTGGATCAACATGCACAAATCAATAAACATAATCCATTACATAAACAGAACCAATGACAAAAACCACATGATTGTCTCAATAGGCACAGAAAAGGCCTTTGATAAAATTCAACACTCCTTCATGCTAAAAGCTCTCAATAAACTAGCTCTTTATGGAATGTATCCCAAGATAATAAGAGCCATTTATGGCAAACCCCCAGGCAATATCCTACTGAAAAGGCAAAAGCTGGAAGCATTCCCTTTGAAAACTGGCACAAGACAAGGATGTCCTCTGTCACCACTCCTATTCAACATAGTATTGGAAGGTCTGGCCAGGGCAATCAGACAAGAGAAAGAAATAAAGTATATTCAAATTGGAAGAGAGGAAGTCAAATTGTCTCTGTTTACAGATGACATGATTGTATATTTAGAAAACCCCATTGTCCCAGCCCAAAATCTCCTTAAGCTAATAAGCAACTTCAACAAAGTTTCAGGATACAAAATCAATATGCAAAAATCACAAGCGTTCCTATACACCAATAATAGACAGAGAAGCAAATCATGAGTGAACTCCCGTTCACAATGGCTACAAAGAGAATAAAATACCTAGAAATACAACTCACAAGGGATGTGAAGGACCTCTTTAAGGAGAACTACAAACCACTGCTCAAGGAAATAAGAGAGGACACAAACAAATGGAAAAACATACCATGGTCATGGATAGGAAGAATCAATGTTGTGAAAATGGCCATACTGCCCAAAGTAATTTGTAGATTCAATGCTATCCCCATCAAGCTACCACTGACTTTCTTCACAGAATTAGAAAAAACTGCTTTAAGTTGCATATGGAACCAAAAAAGAGCCTGCATAGCCAAGACAATACTAAGCAAAAAGAACAAAGCTGGAGACAACACACTACCTGATTTCAAACTATACTACAAGGCTACAGTAACCAAAACAGCATGGTACTGGTATCAAAACAGATATATAGACCAATGTAACAGAACAGAGGCCTCAGAAATAATGCCACACAGCTACAACTATCCAATTTTTGACAAACCTGACAAAAACAAGCAATGGGGAAAAGATTCCCTATTTAATAAATGGTGTTGGGAAAACTGGCTAGCCATATGCAGAAAACTGAAACTGGACCTCTTCCTTACACCTTATACAAAAATTAACTCAAGATGGATTAAAGACAAACGTAGGACCTAAAACCATAAAAACCCTAGAAGAAAACCGAGGCAGTACCATTCAGGACATACACATGGGCAAAAACTTCATGACTAAAACACCAAAGGCAATGGGAACAAAAGCCAAAATTGATGAATGGGATCTAATTAAACTAAAGAGCTTCTGCACAGCAAAAGAAACTATCATCAGAGTGAACAGGCAACCTACAGAATGAGAGAAAATTTTTGCAATCTATCCATCTGACAAAGGGCTAATATTCAGGATCTACAAGGAACTTAAACAAATTTACAAGAAAAAAAAAAACCATCAAAAAGTGGACAAAGGACATGAACAGATACTTCTGAAAAGAAGACATTTATGCGGCTAACAAACATATGAAAAAAAGCTCATCATCACTGGTCATTAAAGAAATGCAACTCAAAACCACAATGAGATACCATCTCGCACCAGTTAGAATGGCGATCATTAAAAAGTCAGGAAACAACAGATGCTGGAGAGGATGTGGGGAAATAGGAATGCTTTTACACTGTTGGTGGCAGTGTAAATTAGTACAACCATTGTGGGAGACAGTGTGGCAATTCCTCAAGGATCTAGAATGAGAAATCCCATTTGACCCAGCAATCCCATTACTGGGTATATACCCAAAGAATTATAAATCACTCTACTATAAAGACATATGCACATGTATGTTTATTGTAGCAGTATTCACAATAGCAAATACTTGGATCCAATCCAAACACCCATCAATGGTAGACTGGATAAAGAAAATATGCCACATGTACACCACAGAATACTATGCAACCATTAAAAAAGGATGAGTTTGTGTCCTTTGCAGGGATGTGGATGAAGCTGAAAGCTATTATTCTCAGCAAACTAACACAGGAACAGAAAAACAAACACTGCGTGTTCTTACTCATAAGTGGGAGTTGAACAGTGAGAACACATGGACACATGGAGGGGAACATCACACACTGGGGCCTATCATGGGGTTGGGGGCTAGGGGAGGGATAACATTAGGAGAAATATCTAATGTAGATGGTGGGTTGATGAGTGCAGCAAACCACCATGGCACGTGTATACCTATGTAACAAACCTGCACATTCTGCACCTGTATCCCAGAACTTTAAGTATAATAATAATGATAATAACAATAATAATAATAATAATAATAAATATGGCAATTTTTATACTAGAATATAAATTTCATCTAAGCAGGAACTTTGCCTTTCTTGTTTGCCTCTAATTATCATGAACTCTTCTTAAGATATAAAAGGCACTGAATATTTGTTGAATAAATAACTAAATATACATGTCCGCAAATGTATTATAAATAACTAAGTATACATGTCTGCGAATTACATTGTCATCATTTCTCTCAATTTTTCATTACAGACTATCTCTGGTAAAATATCATCACCCAAACATGGCACTGGAAACTGCTGATCTATTAAAATATTTATAGGAATCTGCCATATACTTATGTGAAAAAAAGACTAGAACGCAAAATGTTTGTATTCTTAAAAACCACAGAAATGATACTAGTAAAATTTTGAAAAGGTTACCAAATTCATTTTATAATAATAGTTTTAAAATATTATCCAGTGGACTTCAAACTGTGTGTTGCATTGCATTCGTGGAAATCAATTTTAATGAGTCACTATAAGCTATAAAAAAATGAAATAGAACCGCGGGGAATAGACTAGAAGATATCAGTGTCATCACACATTGTGAAGTTTTGTGTTATGAAAATCATTAAACGATTGTTGCAGCTAAATAAACACATGCAAAGATAATAATGAATGCATTTTGGATGGTGGATCTCAGCGGCAAAAAGTCTGTGATCCACTAATGTAGACCTTGTCCTTGCTTCCCATCAAATGCTAGGCCACTTCCAAAAGATCTCCCTTCATTGCTTGTTTAGACAGAGAGAATAAACCCGCCCTGGAATGATGTTCTGTAATGAATGACTAAAATGCAGTGGAACTTAGCTAGATGTTTTAGATCAACTGTTTTTATGGAGTTGATTGGAAGGTAAAACAGTAAACATTTCATATAGCCTCAACAAAAAAGATGGTTTGAAAGAGATCAGACAGAGAGGTTGAAAGGCATGAAAAATATTTAATCTTACCTGAGCCCTGTGCTCCTGGAAAAGAGTAAAGATTAAGAAACCTCTCTACCCTTTAGTGTCTGGCAAACAACTAATGCAAAGGCCCACACTGCCCTCCCGTATTCTGAGATAAGACCCATCTCCACCCTTCTTCATGACTTTTATATGACTTCTGGATGACTCCCTTGTTTTCCTGCCTTTATAGAACTCCAGGCCGCCTTCCTTTTCTTCGAGATATTCACCATAAATCAATGTTCTCCATTTTGCAATGGTTTGAATAAAATCTTCCCTTTAATGACCTGGTGCATCTTGTATGTGATAGTTTGGTGCCATGACTTGGATACGCTGGCTCCTGCACTAGGATCTTTGTTTACTCCACCCAGGTAATAAGGCTTCTTTGGGCCCTTTGTGCTCCATTCCTGGTCCAAGGAACTATGAATGAGTCTAACTCCTGGTCCTGTGATATGGACCCTTGTCTATTGGTAGTAAGGCAAAGATGTGATTTTTATATATATATTTTTAGTACTCACTTGATTTCTGGCACTGGCTTTGGTTTTGTGGTCTGACCACTTGATCATCTCTGAAAAGGGGATTATTGACTTTTAGAGATCTTGTCTCTTACGGGTGAAAGACAACAGAGAATTTGGTTTGCTAGTCTTTTCTGTTTGTCTGTTTTGAGCTCAAATCAAGAATCATGAGAAGAGAACAGCTCTTTGATATAAAACAGTAAGTTTTGTTATTCTGTGTCCACTCTTGACCCATGGCTTAAATGTCAGAATTGAAACTAAATTCTTGCTATCTCTGCTTTAATGTCTACATGTCTGTAATTCAGAAAGGACATCACCACTCATTGTTAGAGTATGTAATATTTCCCTGTTGGCCAGGTACGGTGGCATGCACCTACAATTTCAGCTACTATGGAAGTTGCAACCTTAGCTACTCAGGAGTCTGAAGGCAGGAGTTCTAATCTAGCCCATCTCTGAAAAAAATAAAAATAAAATATTTACCTACCTCAGGATGGTGTCACTAAATTAGGTTAGAGAAGCTCTTAAAAGAAGCTCTATTCTAATTGGCTTAGAAATAAATAAACATTTATATAAACCAAATATTTCCCAAATTCCCAGAAGTTAAGGAAATTGAGCCTTAAATACTTTTAATGTAGGTAAAAAAGATGTATCTTGTAGGAACATAACTCAGAAACAATAATTCAAGTTCACAAAATCTAGGTAAATGTTGGGCAAACATTAATTAACAATAATTATCATTTTGATAATCAAATAATTAATAAGGTTCATTTAGTAAAAATAGCTATGTTTTCTCTGAGTTTTTAGTGTTAAATATAACACAAGCATGCTTCTATTCTACTTGTGAATGTTCTTCCTAAACTTAAATAGATTTACCAACCAAATAATCTAGCATTACTTCTACTGAATGTTTAATATAATAAAAACAAAAATTTGTGTTTAAGCAAATTGAGTCACTATCCTAACAAACTTTAGGTAATAAAGGTAATAATGGTAATAATATTTTGGAGCATATCAGCTTGAAGACAATTTCCAAGATATTTGGTAACCTGAAACCTTGGATTGAAGCTAAATTGAATTAATTAGTGAATATTCATTTGATATTTGTGTAATTTCTATGTAAGAGAGGAAAGTGAAATATTGGTAACCAAGCATAATGTTACGTTTATATACTTTTTGCCTTTTGTTTCTATATGCTATAGAGAAGCATGTACATTGTTTTGTTAATAAATGTGTTCATTTTTGCCACTTTGCATAAGTCGTGCTGTAAAGAATATGCATGGCTATTAAAAGTCGTGAGATGTGTATTCATGAGTTCCACTAGTGTGTTACAAAAAGCTTATGTATGACAGAAAGATCACAATTATCCTTTTCCCTTTTTTCTTTGTACAACAGATGTTACTATTTCTATTTAAAAATTATAATCAATATACATGAATGAGATTTCACAAGGCATAATAATGGCAGAGAGATGCAATTTTGTATGCAAAGTTTGTAGAACATGTTTTTGTTAAAATAGAGTTTTTTTATTCTGAAGTCATATAGTTAGTTGTTAATGTGTAGGACAAAAGTTGATAGACGTAGAAAGTTGTAAAACGCTTGTAGGAAACAAAATTTGCTGTGGCCAGTGCTGGCTAAGGCTTGATGAATTCATTTATAAGATTTCAAAAAGATCTTCAGTATGAAATATCATACTGATGCAAAGTAGAATTTAATTTTATCTCTGTTTAAAAACACAACATTTTCTTTACTTCTTGGTCTACTCTTAATATTTTTTCTTTACCTTCTGAGTAATCTGCCTCGAAGGCAAAGATTCTATGTCTTAGAATAACTTCCTGTATTTTGTGTTGAGTTTATCACATCCTTGCTTATTTAGTAAAGTCTTCTCCCTTTTGAAAAAGCTAAGATTCTTTACAATCATGTTACTGCCTGTGCCTACTTTTTCACTCTTTTTGCTGTCACTTTAGTTAAGGTAGCAAAGTATTGTTTATCGGTAACTCATGGCCATATCCTAGTCAAGTGTCCCAATCTCCTGACAATCTTTGATATTTTCCCGCCCAAAACTGATTCCTAAGTGATATCTATTGCATCCAAAACTGTCTTTGGTATCTTCCAGAGGGCCTCTGAAAATCGCAAAAGATTTGTTATTTCACCTTATGAAAGAAAGTTGCTGAAAAGAATTAGGTTTATTTGATATGTTACTATTGACAAATTGCATGGGAGTCATTGTCAACTCAGAAGAGATGCTTAACCTTTCCTAGGATATATCTGTATGGGCAGAATGTTATCAGTATAAATATTTCAGAAATTGTTTACTGTATGGGAAATTCCTAGAGAGTCATCAAAGGCTTTGATGTCCATAATGTGTTTTTCTTTGAGTCCCAATATCACTTTGTCCTGCTATTAGAGAGCACTGCATGAGTCATAAGTTTCAGTTATTTTTAAAATGTTAACTTGGTAACAACTTTTATTCTTTAATTTGAAATTAGCTTTTTCTAAGCCAGTGCTTTCCTTTTATAAAAAAAAACCTGTAAATTGACAATTTATGATATTATAAGTATATGGGGTACAAAGTGATAATATGATTTATGCCTACCATGTGGAATAATTAAATTGAGCCAGTTAACATATCCATCACTCCAAATACTAGTCATTTTTTGTGTGAGAACATGTGAAATTTACTCTTCCCAATTTTGAAATGTACAATACTTTGTTATTAACTATACTTACCACACTGTGCAATAGAACTCAAAAAGCAAAAAGAAACTAGATTCCTCCTAACAAAGATTTTATAGCCTTTGACCATCACCTCCCCATTCCATCCACCCCCATCCTCTGTAACTGCCATTCTATCTGCTTCTTTGAGTGTGATTATTTTAAAATTCCTCATGTAAGTGAGAACATGCTATCTTTGTTTTTCTGTTCCTATAAGCCAGTATTTTTCAAATGGGAATTCTTGTGATAAATACTCCTTAGATCTTCCATGTTTGAAAATGATTTTTCAAAATCATTTTTAAGTCTTTTGTCATTTACAAATAGATTTTTGCTTTGTGGTGCTTCCCTTAAAGCTCTTGCAAATCTAGCTGGAGTGCTTTGTCTCAACAAAGGATTATCTCAGAGTCCCATGGAAAAGCTCTATGCCAGGTACTTTTCATTTGGGCCAGAAGCTTCTGATGCCATCACTTACACAACCTTGAGACCGTACCAGCAGTCTGAGTCAGGATTTCCACAGCCCTGGTTGGAGAGGCAGATGTATGCATGAAGCTGTTAAGCCAAGAGGAAGTAGAGCAAGAATTACACAGGACTGAAGGAACTGATGAGGGATGACTGTGGCTTTTGTTTGGAATATTGTTGATATTTTAATGGTTGATTTTTTTCATTGTAGGAAACCCCTTTCTATTTTCTCTTAAGCTAACTGAAACTCATAACAATTCAGGAGTCCATGCTTTGTAAATATAAACAAAACATTTGTCAATGGTATTTTTTCTTCGTGTTTGACTGTTAGAGAATTCAGAAATTCTTACTGAGTATTCTTATTATATTTCAAAACTTAGTTATTTGCATAGGTTCAATAAACTCTTCCTTGTTTGCATGAAATATTGGAGACATCAGGTATGTTCATTTAAAGCCCTCTTGGGAGAACTGACCTTATTCCTGGCTAATGAGGTGCCCACATTTACAGGTGAAGGATACTTCCTAGCAGGCCCAGAAAACTCGAGATATTTCGGGGACCTCTAAAAGACAGGTATCTATAATAACTTACCAAAATTTATAGATACTGTAGGTAAGTCTGTTGGTGAGTTCTTGATATAGCTTCCTAACCTCAAGTGGCTTTTAAAAATCCAATTTGAGATTCTTTATGAAAATTTCCAGCAAAGCAAATGTAAGAAGCCCTACGTAGTGAATTCTCATCTTTAAGACAATAATGTAAATAATCAGGCCAAATCTGATGGTATTAGCCTTATCTTGTGATCAAGAATAATCTTTCTTTGGGATCATTTTTGATCAAAAAAAGGCTAACTATAGAGAGAAATGGTTTGTTTCAGTGGAAAACTACAGGAAGCTGCTCCTTCCTGTTTATCAGACTGTAGACATAATTTTCTCTTAGCCATATTATAGAGTTTTATAAACTGCAGGTAACTGATGCATATGCAAATTCTGACTGGTCTGGAATGATTTAAATGACTTCCTCTCCTCTGTGGAAAAAGCAGTTTGGATACCTTCCTAAAAATTGAACTGGATCCTGTTATCTTACCCGAATTGTTAATCCGTACCAAACTGTGAAGCCTTCCAGTTTGCTTCAATATCTGGCTACAATCCTACAAACTAATGTTTCCAATTTTTCTCTCTTTCCCTGACTTGGTGTCATTGAAAAATAACATCTGATTACCCAGATTCCTTTTGGAACTCTAGGTTGTCTAGCAGCTAGCCCTTTTTGAAGAAATTCTGCCAGCCAAAGTCCAACTACTTGATTCAAACTTTGAAGAACTCACCACTGCAGCAGATTACACTGAGGCCAGACTCTCCCCTGCACAAACCACTGTCTGAGCCACTAACAAATTCTGGTGAAAAGCTCAGGTCCTTCATTCTCTTAGAGGAAAGCTAACCAAGACTGAACATCATCAAGAACACTGACATCCTAGCTTCAAGAAAATCAGTGAATGGTACTGTGTAACTGAAAGATTTTCCCCACCCACCTTTTGGAATTTGCTGGACTGGTATGCTCAGGGTTAAACTCTGGTCTTTAACATAATCTTTAATATTAATGTTTTTCATTTTAAATACTTCTTTTAAGGATCCTGATCTCTATTACTTTGAAACAACTGGCCTTTGCCACCACTTCTCAACAGCTGTTTTAAGGATGTTACGACAACAATGCCAACAAGAATTCTTGAGAGACTATTTCTTAGACCCTGCTCAGTCTTACTCAGGTTTCTGATGATCACCTCTACGTTGTTCAGCATCCTATAATGTTTATTGATCTTAAGTAGAAGTGGAGACTGACGATGTTGAATGTGACCTAATCCCTATGCTTCTAGAAAACAGTGGTGGTTAAGAAATCCCTTAAACTTTTTGTTCTCTTATATCTATAAAATCCTGCTTCCCTTTCTTTTGAGACATTCCTTGTTAACTGCAATAGTTTGGATAAAATAATCTCTTTAATTGCCTGACTGTACACTGACTTTGACAATACCATTCTACCTCTTATATGTAGTCCCTGCTTCGGTTCATCACCTAGAAACAACTATTTTACATAAATTATGACTGTTTTTCTCTTCTACCAAGACTCAATATTTAGATTTTGGATTCAAGAATTTCTAAATATAAATATGCAAAGACCACTTCTCAGCCTCAACGCTCTCAAGGAATGATCTGAAAATCACTTTTCTTGGAAAGATTCTGCCAACATGTGGAATATAAAGATAGCAAGTCTACGTTTTTCCATATGTTTTATGTATCATATAAAAGAGTTGGCAATACATGAAGAAAAAACAACATGTCTACTGAACATGAGGATCAAATAAATTTGATTGCTGAGCACTACCAATGGGATCCACATTTCCTAAAAGTCCTGGGCCAAACAGCAATGTCATATATTGCCTGTCTTAGTCAACTCAGGCAGCTATAACAAAATAGCATAGACTGGGTGGCTTAAACAATGAACATCAAATTCCTGCAGTTCCAAAACCTGAGAAATCCAGGATCAATGTGCAGGAAGATTTGGGGTATGATTAGGGCCCATTTCTTGGTATGTACATGGCCACTCCCTGTTGCATTCTCACATGGCAGAGAGAGAGAGAGGAGGCTTTGGCCTTCTTTTCTTCTTATAAGGGTGCTAATTCCATCACAAGGGCTTCACTCTCCTGACCTCATCTAAATTTATTAAAGCCTCACAGATGCCCCATCTCAAATACCATCACAGGAGATATTAGGCCTTCAAGATACGAATTTCACAGGGATACAAAAGTTCAGTCCACAGCATTGCGTATGAAGTCTGGTTCATATCTCAGACTTCATTCTCAGACTGTGTGCTATGGATTTGAATTCTGTCCCTCTCAATAAAGATATGCTGGAGTGTTAACTCTCAGCACCTCAGAATGTGACATAATTTAGAGATTGGGTGTTTACAGGGGTCATCAAGTTAAAATGAGTTCCATAGGGTGGGCTCTAATCCAGTGACTAATGTCCTTTTTTTTTTTTTCTTTTGAGACGGAGTCTTACTCTATCACCCAGGCTGGAGTGCAGTGGCATGATCTCAGCTCAGTGCAACCTCTGCCTCCTGGGTTCAAGCAATTCTCATGCCTCAGCCTCCTGAGTAGAAATAGCTGGAACTATAGGCATGCACAACCATACCTAGCTAATTTTTGTATTTTTTAGCAGAGATAGGTTTCACTATGTTGGCCAGGCCAGTCTCGAACTCCTGGTCTCAAGTGATCTGCCTCTCTCAGCCTCCCAAAGCACCGGAATTGCAGGTGTGAGCCATCGTGCCTGGCAATGACTAATGTCCTTTTAAAATGGAAATATGTGTACACAGAGACAGATATGCATAGAGGAACAATGACATGGTGAGACACAGGGAGAAGACAGCCATCTACAAGCCAAGGAGAAGGACCCAGAACAATCTTTCCCTTGTATCCCTCAGAAGGAGCCGACCCTGCCAACACCATGATTTTGGACTTTTTGACTCCAGAACTGTGAAACAATGCATCTCTGTTGTTTGAGCCACCCAGTTTGTGGTACTTTGTTACAGAGCCCTAGCAAACCGATACACTGGATAACCTTGAGCAATAGATTAAACTCTTTAAGTTTTAGTTACCTTATATGATAAATGAGAACAGTGTGCAGCCCATAGACTGGTTGTAAAAAAATTAATATGAAAAAGTAAGGGCCTGGGACTTGTAATTGCTCAGTCAAATAACTCATGGTAAGATTATCATGGCTATTTACTTCTGATTCAGAGGATACCTGCTGAAATATTAGGTTGGTGCAAAAGTAATTGTGGTTTTTGCCATTTTAATATGATCAACAAATAAGATGATTAATAATCACAGTCAACTCTATCCTCCTTCACATCTTCACCACCACTATTCGATAACTTAAGTGTCAGACATCACACTAATTATTTTAGGCATGTTCTTATTTTTATTTTTATTTTTATTTTTTCTTTTTGAGACGGAGTCTCCTCTGTTGCCCAGGCTGGAGTGCAATGGCACGATTTCGGCTCACTGCAACTTCTGCCTCCCAGATTCAAGTGATTCTCCTGCCTCAGCCTCCTGAGTAGCTGGGATTATAGGCACCCGTCACCACACCTGCCTAATTTTTGTATTTTTAGTAGAGACAGAGTTTCACCATGTTGGTCAGGCTGGTCTCGAACTCCTGACCTCATGATCCGCCTGCCTTGGCCTCCCAAAGTACTGGGATTATAGGCATGAGTCACTGTGCCCAACCTAGGCATGTTCTTATTAATTCTCCCAATAAATCCTGCAATTTAGGCATTATCTTCTTTTTACATATGGGGAAACTAGAGCTTACATTGGTTGTTGGTCAAATTAAGACTTCTTGTAAGTAGCAGAGTTAAAATAGAAACAGTGCCTGGTGTGGAGGCTCACACTTGTAATCCCAACAGTTTGGGAGGTCAAGTCTGAAGGATTGTTTGAGCCTAGGAGTTTAAGATCAGCCTGGGCAACATAGCAAGACTTGTCTCTACAAAAAGTTTTTTTAAATAGCTGGGCATGGTGGTAGTTTAAAAATAGCTGGACAGCTGGGACCTGTAATCCCAGCTACTCAGGAGGCTGATGTAGGAGGATTGCTTGAGCCCAGAAGTTCGAGGCTACAGTGAGGTATGATTGCACCACTGCACATTCACTCCAGCCTGGGTGACTGAGCAAGATCTTGTCTCAAAAAAAAAAAAAAAAAAAAGGTGGCATTTGATGCCAAAGCATGTGCATTACACTGCTCTGCCAGGACAACATTTCTATTTTAGAAACATTAAAGAAAACTGTAACAATGAACCCTAATGGGATCTCATACAATGTCATAGGATTTAATTTGTTAATTTATTTTGAGGTCTCCATATGGACAACTTTTTGCATTTCATTGGTTCTTTGACTAGTCTATTGCACGCCAATTGTGCAGTACATTTTGGAGCTTATGTGTTGTGTTGATGGATTTTTCTGGGATAATACTTTCTACAAATGTGATGGATATGCAATCAGAGGCTTTGTAAATTAACTCAGTGACACACTCTTGAGCCCACACAGATGAATAATCAAAAAGAACATTTTTACCAGCCAACATACTGAGGGGGAAGGAAACTACACAAATAAAGAGTTGTAAATACAGAGAATTCTTAAGGAATTTATTACATTGCATTTTACTTAGAAGTTTCTTGAGAGAGTTTCAAATTGTGACTCTCAGATGTTCTATGGCAGTGGTTTCCAGAGTGTGGTCTGATCAGCAGCATCAGCCCTGGAGTCAACATCACGTTGGAACTTTCTAGAAATACAGATTTTTGAACTACACTCCGCCGCCCTCAGATCTAGTGAATCAGAAACTCTGGGGTTGCAGGGCAGAAATTTCTGTTCAAACAAGCGCTCTGGGAATCTGATATATGCTGAACTTTGAAAACTACAGTTTCACAGAATCGCTCCAGAGTCCCATCCTTCCTTTTTGTGCTGGCTTGTATTGCTTTTTAAAAAGGTTATTTACTCTCCTGGAGTCTCAGGTACCCCTCATTCCCCTTCTCTTGCAACATTTTCTCACTGACTAGGCTTTGGATAGGAAGGAAAGAGTGGTCAGTTAAAGCTTATTTTTCTCATATGGTAGATTAAATCTCAAAATAAAAAATCTGAGTCTCTATAATTCTTCCTTTGCAATTTTTTTTTTATCTTGAAATAATTATGGATTCAAAGGAAATTGTAAAAAATGTACAGGACAAAGCATTTTTTTTTTTACAATTTCCTGTGAATCCATAATTCACAGGACAATAGTACAATGTTACTATTTTCCCCAATAGTAACATCTTGCCAAACTACACTTCGATATCATAACCAAAGATTTGACATTTATGGAATCCATCAAAATAACTGTCTCCAGTCTTATATGCACTCATATGTGTAGTGTCTGTTTGTGTGTGTATTTGGTTCCATCAAATATTACCACATATGTAGATTCACATGAACACCAGCAGTGAGGGTACAGAACAGCTTCCTCACCAGGATCCCTGGTGCAACCTTTTTTATGGACACACACGCCTCCCTCCGTCCTCTACTCTCTGACCCCTGGAAACTAGTCATCTGTTCTCCATTTCTATACTTTTGTCATTTCAAGAATATTTATAAATCAAATCACATCATATGAAATCTTTTGTGATTGGCTTATTTTTAGTTACCATAATTCCCTTGAAATTCATCCATGGTTTTGTCTGTATCGATAGCTCATTCCTTTTTTATTGCTTCATAGTATGTCATAGTATAGCTGTGCCACAGTTTGTTTAACCAGTCACTGATTTAAGGATACTTGGGTTGTTTCCAGTCTTGGGCTTTTACAAATAAAACAGCTATGAATATTCATGTACAGGTTTTCACTGAGTGTAAGTTTTTACATCTCTGGGATAAACATCCAAGAGTGCAACTGCTGAATCATATGGTAAATGTATGTTTAGTTTTATAAGAAACAAGCAAATTCTTACTGCTCTGTTTCATCAGATTTAGAGTGGTGAGTGAAGGAACCAAGGGATAGAGAGGTTAAGAGGCTTATTTCTGGCCACATAGCTAACAAGTTGAAGAACAACCAAAATTTAGATCTGTTAATTTCCAGAACAGTCTTCTTTTCTCTTCACCTCTGTGTGTTTCTCCTCCAGTTGTCAAGTTTCTGGGTGAAAAGTGTGTCTCTGTTAAGGACTAAATAGCATCTCCCTATTTAATTCAGGCACGTCGTCAGCCTGGTCACTATTTTCGGCTGCCATGTTCAGTGATTTCTGTAGGAACTACCATGAGTTGTACTAAATTTAATAAAAACCTCTTATCTTAACGTAATGATTTAAAATTGCAAATTAATTAAAAGGAAATTTGGAGAAGTGTGGTAAGCCTCTGAAACAACAACAAAAAAATGTGGATATAAGTATAACTGATAACTTGGTCATCTCTACAAGCAAATGATTACTGCGGGTTTAGACCATCAACCCAGAAGCAACCGACCAGTTTGCGGATTACTGCTGCCCCATAGCCTATTCAAGAATGGTATCCTCTCTCTCCCTTCAGCCGAGGACACCTGAGCCTCAGTAGTCTTAAAACTTGACCTTACTACTTCTCTAATATGGTGACACTATGCTGATAGAGGAAATGAGTTTTATCCTTCCGAAAGGGTTTTTTTTTGTTGTTGTTGTTGTTGTTTTGTTTTGGTTTTGAGACAGAGTCTCGCTCTATTGTCTAGGCTGGAGTGCAGTGGCATGATCTTGGCTCACTGCAAACTCTGCCTGCCATGTTCAAGTGATTCTCCTGCCCGGGCCTCCCAAGTAGTTGGAACTGTAGGCTTGCGCCATCAAGCCCGGCTAATTCTTTCAGTAGAGACAGGGTTTCACCATTTTGGCCAGGCTGGTCTCAAGCACTGACCTCAGGTAATCCACTCACCTCTCCTTCCCAAATTGCTGGGATTACAGGCATAAGCCACCACACCCAGACCCCTCCTAAAGAATTGTTAAATTTTTGAGCAAGCACAGATTATTATATCTGTATTTATTTCCTCACCAACTACTCACTGAATCAGATAGCCCTAGGAGCAAAACTGACAAGAAAACTTTATTTTTTTCAAACGGAAACCACAGTACTGACTGCAAAAGATAACCATACTTTGGCAATTGCTGTATTTGTTTGCAAATTTGCAGAGTGTTTATTTTTTCCATGGATATTTACCTGGATATCTATCTCAGGCTTTCAAAGATGGTCTTATGAATAGTTAGTGAATTGCTTAGATAAAATGCAGGAGAAAAAACTCATGGAAGTAACTATTAAAGTCATTGATTCTGAAAAATTAACACAGCCAGGCTGAATAGTCCAAGCCCAAGTCGGAAATGAAATAACAATAACCAAAAAGACACAGTGAGAAACCAAAAAGAGGCAATAAGAAACCATAAGCTGTGGTTTCAATTGATGTTTCTAGGTGGTAAGCAGATCCACTTATCAACTCATAACTCAGTGCTTATTGTCTACTTAATAGACTACTAAAATAGAATCCTCCTCTGGTAGGAGAAAAGACTTACATACTTATCTCTGGAAAACACAATCACCTTCTACTCAAAACTGCCTGACTAGGAAAAATAAGCTAGTTTTGTGTGCCCTTGCAGTCCACCAAATAACAGGAAAAAAAAAAAAAAAAAAAAAAAAACCCTCAAATGCACAGAGTTTCAGAGCAAAGGTATTAGAAGTAGTTAAGTAAGAGATGTAAAAGAATGTAATAAAAATGAACCCAGAAAAAAAAGCAATTCTCTGGTTTTTGTTATGTTCCAGGGAATGTTGGAAATTATAGCAATGCAGGGCTGACACAAAAACTTGAAAGAAAGTGGACATAATGAAGTCTTTCATGAAACATATCTAGTAGGAAACATATAGAGCATTGCAATATGTTTTGCTCGCTTTCAAGAACTTAGAACATTTGGGGAGCTTTACACTGAGTTAACATTCAGATAAGGGAATGATTAAGTGCAGTAGAGGGAAAGAAATCCCTCCAAAGATAGATAACAAATAATGTATGCAGTCTACTTCTCCTGCACCTGATATAAAGTGCAGAGAGGTTTTTAAAAACAGTTTAAGGAGGTGATCCCTGAAGGCTAAAAGGATAATGTGACTTGTTTTGTTTTTGTGTTTTTGTTATTAAGTTTTCTCATTCCCATCTTGAGCCTTGGGTTCGCGGTACATCTCTGTTATCCTGCACTGTGATAGCATCACACTCATCTTGGAGTAAGCTGCGTGTGAAAAACAGCAGTTGGAGCATCTACTTAGGATGTATAATAGATATTTCTCACAGGGCTGCATCTGACTGCCAGAATGTTCACATTAGCTGAAGGGGACGGCCAAAGTAATCCTTGGGTTAGCTGTAATTCCCACATTTCTCCTGTGTTTCCTTCCTGCCTCTTTCTCCTCTCAAGCACCACACATGTTAAGAGAAAAGTGTTCTATGTTTGGTCTTATTGCCCATGAAGAGGAGCTGAAATGCTTCCTTTTTTCTCTCTCTCTCTTGGAGCAATGAGTAAGCTGAGACAAAGAAAATAAATTTAATTGCTGCTTGGAGAGGAAAGTGAACAGATGATCTAATAACCCATTTCCACCCCTACTATCCAGACTCCAACTTGTGGCTTAAGGACCACAAGAACTCACTTTGTCTTTATGGTGAGCTCATCTGCATCAGTCCAGAAGGGTAATACTACTACTCATCAATAAAGTTAAAATTCCTTCCCACTTTGTTCAATATTTACATTATTTTTCATGTTTCTAGAGCAGATATAGTATTTATATATAGGAAGAAGGAAGCTGTATGCAGCAGGGAATAGAGGAGAGTAATTTAGAAATTTGTCAGCGTTTTCTTTAATAGCATCATAATTTGATATTCCCCCCACCCCCAGATTTGATTCCAGGGCTAAATTGTCTCAAAGGCAGAGATACAGTTACAGGGTGGGGCAAGACTTTTTCATTCCAAAAAACGATGTCATTCACTTCAGAAAAGCAAAACACACACACACACACACACACACACACACACACACACACACACACCCCTTAATTCTTATGGTGGGAAACAGGATTATGATAGTAGACTCTGTATCTTAGCTCAAAAAATATTATACAAAACTTCTTGCTCTCAGCCTCACTCAGAGAGGTTAGTTTAGTA
The DNA here is from genome assembly GCF_002776525.5 of Piliocolobus tephrosceles. NCBI lineage: Eukaryota > Metazoa > Chordata > Mammalia > Primates > Cercopithecidae > Piliocolobus > Piliocolobus tephrosceles. The sequence continues at coordinate 30,483,224 of NC_045440.1, read as the reverse complement.
ATTTCATTTGGTTGGAAGCTGAGTTCTGATTCTGAGACTTGCTGACAATAGTCATCAAACATTAATTTTCCTGTGAATCTTGTTAAAATGCAGATATCTGTACTTCAACTATAGGTACTCAGTAAGTGATTCAAGGACTAACTTTTGAGAATCGCTAATCCCCAAGTGGTCCTAAATAGATTTTTTTGTTAGCCCTGAATTGAGCCAAACTCCTAGAACCAAATCTAGATCACTACAGTATTTTTGAAAGTGTAAACCTTAACCACCTGCACTGAAATCTGAGTGACCAACTATTCCAGTTTGCCTAAGATTGAAAGTCCCATGTTCTGGGGAACCCCTCAACTTCAGGCAAACCAGAATAAATGTTAAATATGAATTCAAAGTCATCTGAAAATCTCAATAAAATGACCCCTTCTGGTCTCATCCTAGACTTACCAACTATAATGGGATGAGGGCTCGGAATTTGTACGTTTTTTCCAAGAAGATGCTATTTATGTAAACAGATGTTTGGGATTCAATGATATGAAGGCTTTGTTAGCCATGACCTTCAGTTTGTCAGCCACTGGCTCTCCAAACCATACAGCTGTTGTTCTTTTTTTGGAGACAGAATCTTGTACCCTAGTGTAAAGTGCAATGGCACAATCTCGGCTCAATGTAACCTCCGCCTCTCAGTTTCAAGTGATCCTCCCGCCTCAGTCTCCCAAGTAGCTGGAACTACAGGTTCATGCCTGGCTCTAATTTTTTTGTAGAGATTAGGTTTCATCATGTTGCCCAGGCTGGTCTCAAACTCTTAGGATCAAGCGATCCTCCTGCCTTGGCTTCCCAAAGCACTGGGATTGCAGATGTGCGGCATTTGTTTTTCAAACAGTCAATCAGCAGTTCTTTATTAAGCACCAAAACATCTTTCATCCTTCTTTGTCTGACTTTGAGGGCTCTGACAGGGTGCTGTGCTAACTGGGGAGAAAAATACTCAATTAGAACCAACTGCTTGAATGGTTCTAAGAGTATTAATTAATTCTTACAATATACTTGTCCTGGAAAGAAAAATGAGACTTTGAATAAAAACTTCTTATGTATGAGATTAAGAATCAAACAGAGGTGGGGTATGAAGGAGTGAAGACTTCTATCAGCAAGAATTAATATAATTAGTATCAGAAAGCAAATATAATGATCAAAGCACACAGTTAGTCAGTAATGACTCTGGGAACAAACGATGAGTATATCAAGTTTTTGAGGAGGCCCAGAGCTTACATTCCATTGACATCCATACTTTCTGCCACATTTAATATTTTTATTAGGAAGTCAAGTCACTGCCCTATTCCTTTTGTGGATTTCAACTTTATTCCAAAACCTTGTTCAATTACATGGGAAGAATATGGAATGTAGAGCCAGCAAATATGGATTTAATCTAAGTCTACCATTATCTAAAGTTGTGATTTTGGACAAATAACTTCTTAGCTTATAGGAGGCTCAGTTTTGAAAACTAAAAACTAGGACAGCAAAGAATTATGAGGATTAAATCTGATAATATATATGAGATTGTTGTGAAGGTTAAATCTGATGATATACATGAATGCTTGCTCATAAATGCAGAGTATCTAGGCAATGTCAGTGAGAAATCATAGAAGATTTTCCATTCCTCTAAAGAGCCATTTCTATCCTAGTTTTCTTCATTTTGGTTACAATTAAGCCCTATAAATACCTGTGATTAGAGTGTAAATGTACACAAAGGTAGTAAAGTTAGAAAGAGAAAGATTTTGGCAACCTTCAATCTTTCCATAAGTTTTCAAATCATCTTTATCAATTTCTCTTGCATGTAAATTTCAGTGATAATTCTGCTTACGAATTTCATTTCCAAGCAAAAATCAATACAATAATTTTAATACTTTCAAGTTAAGTCAGCACACATTTATAAAACTGAAGTTTAGTGGCAAAACTAAGCTACTGAAATAAAAATTTGGACATCTTTCAGACATTCCCTAATGAAACACATATACAATAAAATGCAACAATTAGGAATGGGCGCTACTGCTTATATGAACACATAGGGTTTATACTGTTCTTTTGAGGCCGGGTGCAATGGCTCACACCTGTAATCCCAGCACTTTGGGAGGCTGGGGGGTGCGGATCATGAGGTCAAGAGATCGAGGCCATCCTGGTCAACATGGTCAACATGAAACCTTGTCTACTAAAAATACAAAAATTAGTTGGGCATGGTAGCGCATGCCTGTAGTCCCAGCTACTCAACAGGCTGAGGCAGGAGAATGGCTTGAACCCGGGAGGCGGAGGTTGTAGTGAGCCGAGATCGTGCCACTGCATTCCAGCCCGGCGACAGAGTGAGACTCCGTCTCAAAAGAATAAATATATATATATATATATATATTTGTAATATATTTGTTAGATTTGTTCTCAGTGATGACCAGTAATGACTCTGGGAAGAAACGATGAGTGTATCAAGTTTTTGATATATATATATATATATAAGTTTTTGATGTATATATCAAATATATATAAATATATATATTATTTTGAGTTATGAGCAACAGAGTATCACTTTATCTCTTAACAGATGTTGCCTTAATATATTTGCATGCTTTTATAGCCTTTCATATGTGAAAGTACATTATCGATATTTATTTATAATGTACACTCATGGCTGGGCATGGTAGCTCATACCTATAATCCCAACATTTTGGGAGGAGGAGGTGAGAGGATTGCTTGTGTCCAGGAGTTCAAGTCCAGCCTAGGCAACATAGTAAGACTCGATCTCTACAAGAAACAGGAAATTACAAAAAAAAAAAAAAAAATTAGCCAAGCATGGTGGCAAACACCTGTTGTCCCAGCTACTGGGGAGGCTGAAGTGGGTGAACAGCTTGAGCCTGGAAGGTTGAGGCTGCAGTGAGCCATAATTACACCACTGCACTCCAGCCTGGGCAGCAGAGTGAGACTCTGTCTCCAAAATACCACTATTACTAATATACACTTCAAAGGAAATGTGAAGTAGTATGCAACTTAAATAAATGGAGGTAATAAGATGGTATACATAGAAACACAATTTTGTAAGTCATGACTTAAGAGAAATAAATAAAATTAACTACCATGAATTAGCTATATAATTAGCTTTTGGTGACCTAATCATGTAGGTAAGAGTAGAAATGATAATGAATTCCATAATTATAATATATAGAGAATAGGTAACAGTTTTACAGGAGAATCCAGCTTTTTGGGTAAAAATGTTTAGAAGAAATTTATCATGGAGGTTTTTATGCAAGGAACCCTGAGTAATGTTTGTTAGGCAATATCTTCAAACGTGATAGGCCAGAAATATGGAAATGGCCATTTTCCCCATTTTCCCATGACCCTTGCTAAAAGCCTGGGATAAAAAGTAAAAGATAGAACCCAGTTAAGGAAATTTCACGACCAGGGTCAGCAAAAATTGTCTGAAATGAGAATGTTTGCTAATTCACCTGATATGAGTTATAGGCCATTTTCCCCTTTGCCTTTGTAGTCTGGGTAGCCAGGTTTCTTTCCCTGTGAAGAAGCACCGGTAATATCCCAGCAACTCATGCTGGGATGAATTCTACACATCTGTCCACTCTATCCGTAAATTTTTCAGGTCCAATTTTGAGGAATCGATCTTACTTTTATATCATGTATTCTTTTGTGGATAAAATGTAACCACAATATCTATAAGGTATAGAACAGAGAAACAAAACAAAATACTACTCATTTTTGCGGTTCTGTTGAGCTGTAAGGGTGTTTGTAAGATTCCATGAACTTCTTAGAACTACCTTTTCTTTGGCATGAGAGCATCTTCAATGATTTGAATCATCAACTTTTTGAAAAATAACTTTTAAGGACTGGTGCAGCAGCTCACGCCTGTAATCCCAGCATTTTGGGAGGCTGAGGCGGGAGGATCACTTGAGGTCAGGAGTTTGAGACCAGCTTGGGCAACATGGCAAACCTCATCTCTACAAAAAATACAAAAATTAACCATGCATGGTGGTGTGCATCTATAGTCCTAGTTACTTGGAAGGCTGAGGTGGGAGGATTACTTGAGCCCAGGTGGGTGAGGCTGCAGTGAGCTGTGATCACACTGCTGTGCTCCAGTCTGGGTAATGGAAGAAAAGAAAAATAACTTTATTTTATTTATTTATTTTTTTGAGATGGAGTCCTACTCTGTTGCCCAGGCTGGAGTGCAGTAGTGCAATCTCGGTTCACTGCAGCCTCTGCCTCCCGGGTTCAGGCAATTCTGTCTCAGCCTCCCAAGTTGCTAGGACTACAGGCGCATACCACCACGCCCGGCTAAGCTTTTTGTATTTTTAATAGAGACAGGGTTTACCATATTGGTCAGGCTGGTCTTGAACTCCTGACCTCAGGTGATCCACCCACCTCGGCCTTCCAAAGTGCTAGGATTACAGGCATGAGCCACTGCTCCCAGCTGAAAAACAACTTTAATTTTAAGTGCCATATTACAAACAAAAAATTTACATTCAAGGTAGAAAAATCAGAAGGTTTGAAAAAGCAATATAAACTAAAGAAAGGATTTTAATTCACAATGATTATTAATAACCCAGAGTATATCACATTCAATTCCCTTTTTATGTAAATATGCAAAACCTATTTTCCTTGCAAAGAAGAATAATAATATAGTATGCCCTTTGATCTTGTTTCTACCATTTAACAAAATACCTGCATTTCTTTCAAGTTAACAGTGTTCTATAAAATATATAAATTTATGCCAGAATTGTGATTGAACCCTGATATATAGCACACACATTTGATAAATTTAATATGTCTAAAAATAGGCTATTTTCTCCTTCAAATTAGTATCCTATTCAGCTCTCCTTTTTTATTAAAAATACCTTTTTTAACCAATTTCCTAGGCAAGAAACCTGAGTCGTTCTTTATTCCTTTCCTTTCCTTTGCTTCTTCCATCCCATCAGTCAAAAATCCTATTTCTGCTAGTGAATTCATGGAGACGGATAGTAGAATGATGCTTTCCAGAGGCTAGGAAGGAGAGCTGGCATGGGGAAAAGGTGGGGATGGTTAATGGGTGCAAAAGCATAGTCAGATAGCAAGAATAAGATCTAGTATTTGATAGTACAACAGAGTGATGACACTCAAAAGTAATTTATTGTATATTTTCAAATAGCTAAAAGAGGAGAATTGAACTGTTTCTAATACAAAGACATGATAAATGCCTGAGGTGATGGACACCCCAACTGCCCTGGTAAGATTATTATATATTGTATGTTTGTATCAAAATTTCACACATACCCCATGGACACATACACTTATTATGTACCCATAATAATTTTAAAAATTTTTTTAAAAGATCCTGTTTCTTAACATCTTTGACACCTCATTTATACTCTTGATTCTTCTTCCATTTTACTGCAATGATATGACTCCAGGCTTTTTCGTCCTCTCATTTGGACTCTTATGAGAACCTCCTACCATCTCGTTTCTATATTTGATTTATTGACTTTTCTCCGCTCAAAATGTTTTAGTCACTTTCCACTTTCCTCAGGATTAATTTCCCTGAGTTTCCTACTCTCCAATTTCTTCCTCGCCATGGGTACCCTCTATTTCCATCACTCCAGAGTTCTAGGTTTTAGGAGCAGTAGCCTGAGAAGTGCAGGGATGGCAGGAAGAGAGCAAAGGTGATGTTTTTGTCGATGACCCATCCAAAGAGCCAGCTTACTTTAGCAGCATTTTAAGACGCGAGACATTTGTCTTCAACCATTTCCCTTTCTGCAACTTTATCTCTGTCACCTTCCAGGAATTGTTGGCTGCCCCAAGCTGACCTCAGCACACTTTGATTTGGAGAACATTCTCTTTTCTTCTGTGTTCCACAGTTGTAGGTCATGCTTCTAGTATGGCTAGTCTCAGCTAAATGTTGAAAGGAAAGGTATCAGACTTAACAAATACCCACTGAGCTACCTCCTGAAGCCAGGTAGAGTTTCCTGACTAACAATAATATATTCCTCCTAAATATGATTGCTGTTAGTAAAGGGCAAGGTGTGAAAACTTTTAGGTGTGTTTTTGGCTTGCGATTGGGGTGTGTTTACGGACAGGAAGGTCAAAGATAGTCTTGCAACCTTTGTCTTGAAGATTGTTCTGGGGCAGGACAGCTATTTCTAATGAGTGGTGCTATCCATCTCTACTTTCAAAAACTTTCTGTGTTCCAGTAAGAAAAAAAAAAAAAAAAAAAAACGTATCTAGAGGATTCTAAACTGCATCAAACCCAAAATCAATTAGAGTAGAAAGTATATGGCCAATGTCTTGGCAACATATTCCTAATTGACTCTTTGTTGTTCCTGTCTTGTTAGCAAAGGGAAAATGGTGCTTTAAGTATCTTAAGAAGAAAATGTTGTCTTGGCAGCATTTTCTGCATTGACTCTGTTTCTTCTCTTTTGTTGGCCAAGGGCAGACTGTGCTTTAAAGATCTTAAAAAGGTCATAAGAGAGAGATTTTAGAACCTGGCAGAGGGTGTCTGTTACAGCCATGGCATTGTCTTGCTTGCCAGAGAGCTGGAAACTGCCTTGAGACCACTGGCCTTCTCCCCATTCCCACACTGCTGGGGCTAAAGCAGGCACAGGAATGAGTGAGTATCTCATCTACTCCGGTTCCCTAGTGATGTTGTTCACTCGTTCATCTTGCCCAATCAGGAGAACCCTGACTCACAGTATCCTCACAAACCCAAAAGCTGTCAATTTAAAGCTGCCCTGGTAAATGAGTACTTACATGTAGAGTAAAGACACAAAACCTTGCATTATTTGCTGCTTCCTGTGGTTGCTATTTTCTTGGCACGCATCATTTCACCTCCTTACATGATTTTTAGGCCTTGGCACACAACAGGGCTAGTAGCCTTCCAATTCTCTCACTTTGTGGCTGCCAAAAGGAAATATCATGCATCTTTCCGGTGCACTAATTGACCTGGTGATGCCAAGGTGTACTGCGGCGTTTCCCATTGAAGATAATGCACTCTTTAGGAAGGATTTTTTTAATACCAGTTGGCACAGGCCTGCTTTGAGATTTTCTGTGTTTTTTGGTGCAGAAAGAGCTATCAAATCATCTTAAGCCTGAGTCAATCATTTCAATTCTTTACCTACACTTCTTTGTAGGTATTTCTTTGGCGGGAAATTCTCTTTGGTTTCACAAACAAGAGACTGAAGTTTATTTCTAAAGAGAACTTTGTGGGATAGGAGGTCGTTTAACTTGGTAAGTATGCACATGCAAATACCTCATATACTGAGATATGACATATGGACAGACATATATATATATATATATGTCACACTTGTGAGAGTTCCTATTTCTTTCATATGGGTCTAATTAAATTCACTTCAATTATCTGTAATCAAAATAGAGTATAATACTGTTGCTTTCTATACAGCATAGTCATTGATAAGCAGTTGCTAATGAGTGAAATCAGTTTAATGAACTGACATCCTATGCAGTGTAGAAAAACCAGGTGTTCTGTATATCACACTCACATGTTAAAAATTAAATTAAAAAACGAATAAATGATTCCACTGTGACATTGAAAGTAGCGTCATATCACAAGTGGGTATCATCTTTTTTATACTGAAACTAACCAGATACTCCGGCTAATACTGAACATTATTAGAACTGAAAAGTAGTAGAAACATAAAAGGCTTTAGAAGTCATGAAATTCAACCTATCCCAGTGGGACTCATGAGCTATTAACTACATGGAATTTTTAAGTTGAAGTCGCTGTTACTAAAATTTAGTTATTAACTTCCATTTGTGAACTTTGAGTGCTATTTTTTGGAATAAAAGCAGTAATTCTAATATCCATTTACACTCGTAAGTATAGGCCATTTCACTCTATTCTTTACTCAGTTTTGGGGGAAAAATAGTAAATATAAGGTAACAGTTAACTAATACCAAGAAATTATTGTGTAAATACTGCCAATCCTAATGGAAAAATTCAAGGATAAATTCACTGTTGCAGTAAAGAAACAACCAAAAAATGTCCACCAAAGTAGAAAAACAAGTGGTGGAGGTTAAAAGCAAGACATAATTCTTAATATCTGAGAGAAAGCAAAATAAATATCTGTAGACATTATATATCCAAATATTGCGAATAATTTGTATACCTGTATTCCCAGTGTGCTTACTAATTGACACAAACTTCGTATTTCTGAACAGATTTTAGGATAAAATAGATGACCTAAGCTCTTCTGGTTCACTGCCACTCATTTTTTCCTTTTGTCATCTGGAGGTGGTGATCAGGAAGGCTGTGGTGGTTAAAGCACATTCCTAAGAAGCAGGGGGCCAGAAAGAAGGGGAGACGGTTTAAGTATGTATTCTGCTGATGGATTTGAGCTTGGTCTCCCCTGGGGAGAAAGACGTTAATGATTCAGGGTGCTCAGCTAGTATAAACTTGACTCATGTGAAAAGTAAGACCAATATTGCTTCCTCAAGCCTCAGGAAAAGAAATTCAGAAAGGAAAGGAGAAACAGAGAAATGCTTGATTTCATTCATTGCGACTTGAAAAATGCCAGTTCTCAATGATTTTAATAGTTTACTTCTAACTTTCCTGTGCAGTCTGGGACTAGACCTTCCAAAAATAGGGCAGTTTTTTCTTAAAATAGTTTTTTTTCTTAAAATAATCCATGAAAAACATGGTGTAATTTTAAAAAATCTTATACTGTACTACTTAGCATATTTTACTCCACTAATTGGAATTCCTGCTTTTTTAATGGGATGAATAGATTCATGAAGAAAGAATGTCTATAGTGCAATTTATTGCTGTAAATGTGTTAGTCTTTGACTAGTGAATGAACTAAGCACTTCTGCATAGCTTGGAACATGTTACACGGCTCCTGAGCATGTTCACCAGACCTGGCACTTGGAAGGAAGCACAATCCTGTGAGTGAAACACTCCCACAGTTGGAATTCTTGAAATATGTGTAATTTGTCCAAACGGCTCAGTTCAAGAAAACTCCAGAGTAAAAGGAGAAAAGAAGAAACGGCCCTTGCCAGAAATACTCAGACATACTCACAATAACACTGCACGTTTCAGAATTTTTACCCAAAGTACTACGTTCTCAAACAATAAACAAAAATATGCCAAGTGAATATGAGTTGCTGCATGGACATTTGTAGGACACATTCTGTCTCTCTGGTGTGGTGTCAGGATAGAAATCAGCAGTGAGCTGAGTTATTGTTCTACATTTAAGAACTTCCTTCCTCTTTTGTTGTGAAGGCAAAACAACTTGACATTTTGACAGGGAAAATGTATTTCCCATACAGTGCAGCCAGATGACAAAAAGTTGCATGCAAAATTATTTCTCCCATTCTCATGTTTGCTGTCTCATGATACTTCCATCAGGAAAGCTTTATAATCAAATGCTATGTCCCAGGAAAAGAGCATTGGGCCAAAAATGGAAAGCACTTTTTTTTTTTTTTTTTTTTTTTTTTGAGACGGAGTCTCGCTCTATCGCCCAGGCTGGAGTGCAGTGGCCGGATCTCAGCTCACTGCAAGCTCTGCCTCCCGGGTTCCCGCTATTCTCCTGCCTCAGCCTCCGGAGTAGCTGGGACTACAGGCGCCCGCCACCTCGCCCGGCTAGTTTTTTTTTTTTTTTGTATTTTTAGTAGAGACGGGGTTTCACGGTGTTAGCCAGGATGGTCTCGATCTCCTGACCTCGTGATCCACCCGTCTCGGCCTCCCAAAGTGCTGGGATTACAGGCTTGAGCCACCGCGCCCGGCCGGAAAGCACTTTTTAATCACTGGAGAGGAGGCATACTTTCCAAATGTTATCTTTAACAGTTTCATCTAATGATTTGGAATATTTTTTAGAAAAAAAGAAAGGAGTAGAATCAGAATTTTTTTTTTTTTCCAATTTAGGCAAGTTCAAATGCCAGAAAAAGACAAGTTTCCTAAAGCAATGTACTCTTTAACCCTCATCTTGAAACATGTATTGAAATAAAGTAGGTACAAATTGAGAATAGCAGTTAACCAAAATGTCTGCCAACCAGAACACACAAACGTAGCAAGCCCTTGGCAATATGCAGAAAGTGGATAATGAGCTGGCTGCATAATTTTATACCAAATTTGGGTAACAGGTGTCCTAAATTTAAAAATGTGCTGATCGAAGGGAAAAAATGTGCTGATTGAAGGGAAACTAGTTTCACATCAAGAGCCGAAAATATTGGTAGGAAAAGTTGGCCAAATCAGATCTAATGTTTAGTAAATCTTTGGGGGCATGGAAATAAAAAATCAAATGTTCCATTTATAATTTTGCCTCAGTGAAATATTCTCTCTGCAGACTCTCTACCGGAAACAGTAAGGAATCTAGAATTCAGTCTTCAATGCAACAGGTTCTTGAACAGGTTCACATGAAGAATTTTTAAAAATTATTTATAAAGAGAAGTGAAATGTATAGAATCTGAAAGCTAAGGAGAGAATCAAACTATAGAAGGAGAACAATTACAAACCCCGGTGAGCTAAAAATAAAGAATAAAGGTAGGAAGACTAGGAGGTGGGAAATTGACTAATTATGCAATTTATTTACAAACTGTTAAAACCTTTTGAAAAAATCATTTTAATAACACACTCTACACTTTCCCCATCTTCAGTTTTTCGACACTGCTGCAGTGAAATGAAATTTCCCTGTGGTGTCATGTCTTCTGCAGCTGAACTGACATTGTGGTACTTTCTAACTGCTTATGACAGAAGATGTTTTATTTCCTGTATTTCTCTCTCTTCATCTGTTCAATAGTATATTTAACAGATATTGATTTGGGATTGGGTGAGGTATTGCATATATCACATATAGCACAGGGCCTGGCACCCCCAAATGCTTCATAATGCTTTTATGACCAAGGCTTGTTTCTCCATTCCTAAGCCCCTGGTCTTCCCCAAGAATGTAGAAAGAAAAAAACTAAAACTATTTGCCCTAACTGCCACCTGGTGGCCCCACAAAATAGTTTTAGCACTCCCAGGCAGCACAGGGGTAGCAGAGAAGAAACTCTGGTGGTGGGGACACTTGATGGCTATGACAAGGCTTATTTCCCTTCCTTTCTGTGTGGAAAGATGCTGAAAAGCTATTAGGCGTATGACATTAGACATAGCCTATCTAGACATGAAGGAAATATTTAAATAAAGAGTTGCAGTCAGCCATGCAGTAACTATGTCCACTTACTAACAGAGGACATTTTGGCCGAGCTAATAGTTCCAGAAAGGTAGCAGATTTTGCGTTTCACTGGAAGAAAAAAGATTTCGCGGTCGACGTTATTTCCAATGCTCCCTTGGGTCACAGGCTCCCAAGGCGAGACTCAATTTTAAATGCTGCTCTTTAAGGTTGGAAAAATCCCTATTGTTTTATGTTGCTTTAGGAATGCATAGTACCTTACACCGTCACAACATTTCGAGTTTTAAAATATAACACCTGTTTCATCTTTATCATGACTCAGAAATTCTAGAGTTTGTTTCTCACTGCCATCTGGGAGTTTAACACAGTGCCTGGCACATTGAAAATCTTTAAAATATATGAATAAATGGATTAATTCCCATTGTATAGATGAGGCTATGACAAATTTAGAATATTGCAGAAGATCACGCAGATAGCAAATGTCTATATCAGAATGAAAACCCACACCTCCTGACCCCAATGCAGTGTTCTTTCCATTCAGCTGCATCATCCTGTCTTTCAGTGAAATTAGTTCAGATGCTCATCCTTGAGTGATCTTTTGTCTAGAGAGAGCAATGACAGACTTCTGGATTATTTGTACCGTCACTGGTTTAATTACATAGTTCTTGTTGACTTTTATTACTTTCCTGTAATACCCAGTTGGTTTAGGGAAAGCATGCCTTAAGCCTAATGCAGACAGGATTGTAGCATCTGTAATTTGAAAGGGGAAGCTGGGTTTAAGGATCCTCCCACTGGAAGATCACTTGATTCTTAGATAGTTCTAAGTAAAGAGGGATTAATTTAGAAAAGAAGAAGGAGCTCTTCAGACAGGTAGTCAGTGAGGCTCCTAGGCGTTTGGTCTAAGACCATGCAATCTCACAGGGGCTGGATCCTCGTAAAGGGTGGAGCTATACTGCAAAACACTCCTGTTACTACGAGTACAGCATCATCCTGCAATCAACCTAACCCCACATGAGCTTGCCTCATTCAGTCACTTGGCTGTTATTAAGATACTGCTGTACTGAGGTGACCTCACACACAGTAAACAAGATTCTGGAAATCGTTTCCACAGACCCTTCCTCCTTCAGTTCTCATTTTCATTGTACTTTTCGCTCATCTTCTTACATTGACTCAAAGAATTCTGAACCTTAATTTTAACTATCTCATTTTGCAGTCACGGGGTGAGTTGTGGAGGGCAGAGCTTACATGAGCGGAAGGACCTACTTCTGGTTATAAACAAAGCTGGGCAGAGATTCCTGTTCCTCTCCTTCCAGGCCACAGTGAGCTCTTCCAAAATCAGCTGCATCTCACATCTCTCTCTATTCTGCTTATTTTCTCTTCTCCCTCTTTGTGCATCTTGTTCTCTTACTCATAGTCACCTGCTGCTTGTTTTTCCTGCTGCTTTTATTGTTTTATAACCCATAATTTTCTGCTACAAGCCTCGCTTCCCTTCTCTAACTTCATTAAGCTCTTTTTTTCCTCTCAAGGCTTCCTTGGGGCCTACAGCATCTACTAAGTGCAGTCACTAGAGGGCATCATGACCACATACAGTTGACAAGGACAAGGACAGACTAGCTAGAGCACTGCTGAGGAGGTGCAAAAATACACAACAGTGCATCAGATGTGTGTATCACTGTTTACAAAATCAGATTCATTTTTATTGGCCTCTTTAACCTGATCAAAATCTGGAGAGAGAGGTCAAGTATCACTGTCTCTATTTTCAACCAAAGAAGGAAACCAAGGTTCAGAGGGGTTAAATGACTCACCCAAGGTCACAGAAAGAGCAAATTATATCCTCCCATTGAATAGCATCACCTAAAAAAAATCTAATATAAAACTGAAAAATGCAGGTTTCTATTTTTGCAAGATTTAAACCTAATTACGGCAAAGTATTACATCTTTGCAAGGCATCAAATAGAACCCTAAAGTTATTTTATACCAATAAAATACAAAGTAGCTGCTGCACAGTAATTTCCAGTTAGAGAAGCTGTTTATCATTTTAAAAGAATGGATTTAAACATTTTATAAATGCTCTTATTAATATCTTGCCTAGTAATTGGAAATTTGATTACATTTTTCTAAAATTGTCAGGTGTTTTCTAGTTATTCTTGTTTTTTCTTGGCTATGTTTTTTTTTTTTTTTTTTTTGGAAAATCGAATACATGCTTTTTTGTTGTATTTTTTCCTGTCTAGCTGATAATTGAAGTAAAGATAAACAGAACAATATAGTTCTTACTACAAAACATCTGATCTTTGAGAGAAAGACATTGTCTCTCTTTGATTGATTGAAGACCTTGAATGCAGGCTGTTCTCAGATTGGCAACATTGCTTATTTGCTTAGTGCTATCACTGGCAAAATGGAAATAGAATCTACTTAAAACAGACAAGACTGTGAAGCTGTGTTTTGGCTGGTCACTTTCTCCAGCCATTTTGATTAGTGTATTTCCTTATTTTTGATAGGGCGGATTCCTCCAAGTGGTGGCACCTTGTACCTGGTGATGGCAGATAGAAATCCTGTTCCCAGGGAACTAGAAGCTCTGAGAGCCAAATATGATGGTTGCAGTGACAGTGGGGGAAGAATGAAGGAAATCGAGGTTCCGTAGCTAATGGTGCAATTAAAGTTTTGAAACGATAAAAAGCTATGGGCTGACTGAACGGCTTTGAAGAAGATAGACTTGCCCTGGATGTAACTGGGGGAGATGGCAGAATAAACAGGATTTATAGTGGATCAAGATTTCTTTATGTTTCTTTCTTTCTATTTCTAGGGGTTAACTGTTTCAAAGATTAATTTTATAAATTAAATCATGCATATAGTGAAAATACTAACAGTTACGTAGAACTTTAGAAATTCCGATTGTTTACAATAACTCTTCCTGGGGTCATTCATAAGAGGCAGAGAAGGAAGGAGTTAAAAAACCAAGAGATTAAGTAAAAAACAAAACAAAACAAGGTTGTGAGAGCCCACTCATTTTTGTCTTTATTTTTCTCTCTTTTTTAGTCTACTTTTACATAGAATTAGCAGTTTACAATAATATGAAATGAAGTAGTATCAGCCTTTGTTTCTAGAAAAATCTTATTGGAGACCCTTGTGTATATATGCTACTGAAAACACATATACATTTATGCATATCTTCCTGTCTGTGGTCTGGAAAAAGTGTGTGTGTGTGTGTCTATGTTTCCATATAGACACTTTAGCTTAGCTGTGAAAGGAAAGCTTAGTGAATGAGGAAAAAAAGCAAACTGTTTTGGTAACAAAGATTTGAATGACAGACAAGTAAAGAATAGTAAATGTGAAAATAAAATCCTCTCATTATAAACAAAACACTAAACATGGCTGAGAAGAGAAAAAAAAATAAACATGTATGTTCAATTTTTTTTCCTTTTAGACCAGTTTTTAAAAAAATAATACGACTCTTTTCTGACAATGCCAACACAAGAGATTCATGGGCTCAACGTTTAGTCCACCGCAACAACAAATATAATGAAAATGTCCTACAATCAGTTCTCAATCAATATATGCTGTAATCTCACCCTCTTTTTCAGAGAAAACAAAAAGGAGATTAATTCATTCCCTATGAATTTACTACTTTACTACGATTAACTGCCTAGAAATAATATGACAACAAAGCTGTAATAATCTACAGTCCTTGAATAAGGGATAAGATCTCCAAAATATCTATTTATTTGCCTTACCCCATCTCACTAACTCTTGATTTATTTATTTATTTATTTTTGCTAAGATTCTGAATATGTGAGTTAAATCACATTCAGAGGCAACACAGTCTTGCAAAAGCAGCTCTATTCACATTTTCAACCCTACTCGGAGGAGGTTAACTCTCTATATTAGACGGAAAAGGAAGCGGGTCTTATTTCTCCACCATGCATCAAGATGGGTAAAGAAAATATTTCACCTACTAGCCATAGATGACAAAATGCATGCTAGCTAAACATTGCACTGCTGTAGATCTCTATGTAACCACAGTTCATCTGAGATTTCTATTCCAATTTTCTGCAGAAGCAATAATTATAATGAACAGTATATATATATGTGCATATATATAATAAATATTCATTACCTTTATTTTTTAAAGTGGCTAAAAAAATCATTTCATTTCTTTTTTTCATGCATCCATTGAGTGTAGATTAAAACTCCGTAGGAGGATTGACAGCCGGCCTGCCACTGTAGCCTAGCCCTCTTTTACGGATAAATCTCATCATTTTTTTAAAAAATTCACGTTTTCAGAATCTGTTAGGAACTGTGCTTTGTGGACTGTGATAAATTGCATATTGCTTTTGCAATTCTTTCTGGTTAAAAGCCCCAGGTTTCCAGCATCCAGAGCCGACCATGATTGGCTCTACCCGAGGGACGCAGGTCCTGGGATTCCCTCCCAGCTAGCAGCAGTGACATCACCGGCAAGCTCCTTCGCTGCTCAGGGATGGAGTGGGGGAGACCGCGGAGGAGCTCCGGGAGGGGCGTTGCTGGGGGTTTCCAGGGAAGCACTGCAGCAGATGGCCTGCCTCTCCGAGCCACAGTGACACATCTGCAGCATGGCTGGTGGGAAGGATATTTTTGGAAAATATCTGCTCCCTTAGGTCCGACTAGTTCTGATATATTTTCCCCTCCTCTGAACCAGCGTGTTTATTTCTCCCCAAGTTCTTTGATTTCTGGAAATGGGGCTTTTTATTTTCATTGCTCAGCCATTATCCAAAGGATCCCAAGCCACTAACCGATATTAAACCTTCGTGCGCCCCAGTTTTCTTTCCAAGCTCCCACCCCCAGCCCCTGCTCCGCCCTGTCCCTTATATTATGCAGGCTGTCAAGGTGGCGCGTGGAATACAAGGGCAAATGTTGCTAAGGTAACAGGATTGAAAACCTGCAGAAGCAGATGCTTTATAACCTGGGGTTTCCCTTATTTGCATTTAAAGACTCCTGAGCCAAGCAAGCCAAGTCCTGGTAGTTAAAATAAGAAAGACATTTTTAAAAATAGCAATTGTCGCCTGGTAAGTCATTGAGCAACTTGTCCCACTGCGAGGTTGAGTAAGTGCAGGAAAAATATATATATATATACATATACGATGTGTTAATCGTCCCCACTGTGCTGGCAGTAGGGCTGATGCATTTAAGAACACCCCACTTTCCCCATTTTCTGATCTTAGACCTAGGAGGAATTCCTTTCTCTTTTTTCTTCCAGAATTGCCCTTCATAGCATTCTCCAAGGTTAAACTTCTGACGACCGGGGGTGTGTCTCTTCTATTCTTGGCGATCTCAGAACGCCTCATTGAACATTCATAGCAAAGGACATCAAGGTGGCAAAGCTCAGATTTGAAGTCAGTGGAAAAATCTCTTAGGCTGTGTGAAATGTAGGAATGTTGATATTACTAAAGAATTAAACAAACGGGATTTCAGACATGGCTTTGACTACTAGAACACCTTTAATTAAACAACTTCATAGGATCCAACCATTGCATTCAACACTACCAAGATGAAATTCCCCGAATGAACTACGGTAACCAAGCAGCAGAAACTGCACTTTACTCACTGTTTCTTTAAGATTTGGATCATAATTCTTTCAAATGAAATATATTAAGCATTTGCCAGTGTTTCAGCATCTTAAGGTGCTCCCAAATGTGTACGAACAGACCAGGAAAATAGACGTTTGTAACCCATACAATAAGGCAGATTCATAAATGGCTTTAAGCAATTATAAGAACTGAAAATTGGGTGGTATATGATTGAAGGGAGAAGAAAAGCATAGAAATAGCAGTGATTTTAGTAATAGGGCATGTGTTCATGGTGGAGAATTTCAATAGCATTTGAAATGGCTTTGTTAATGAGCATCCTCTTTACTCCTGAAACCTGAATGCAGATTTCTTTCTTTTCTTTCCTGCCAAAGCTCAATAAAACCTCATCACAGGAAGGTGAAACCTCATCACAGGAAGGAGCTGCTTTAGGTGCCAGAAATGGCATTTATTTTCACATAAGTCATATTTTCTGACCTCTATTTGTGATGGTGGCGGTAAGAATCATGTTGCCAACTATAGCATCATGCAAACAACTCAGATGTGCATTCCTAAATCATAACAAATATAAAATCAAACACAATTAGAAACCATGCCTTCTGAGATGAATACAATTTTAATGGATTTTTAAAGTCCTATTTCTGTATCACATAAGCAGGAAAAGCTGCCACTTCATCCACACTACCAAATATTTCATAAGTAATGTCCTAGTAACACCCGGCACAGGGTTTGGCAACAAATACATAGTCGGTGAATGTCTTCTGTGATTCTGAATCTGTAGTTATTAAGGGTGCTGCCATGCACCTTGATTGTGAATAAGGACCTTGGACACCCACGGAAATCCTGCTTTTGCTCCCTGAGATAAATGAAGGATGGTTGTTAACTCAGTAGTCAAAGAAGATCAGGCTCATTCTGCATCCTCTAACCTCTAGGCATTGTCAAAGGCAGGCTTTCGATGTTGTGCTTCTTGACACATACAATGAAGAAGTGATTCATAGAAAGTTAACATTTGAAAGAACGATAGTCATCATTTAGCACCTGCATCTTACAGATGAGGATGTTGCATTTCAAAGTATGAAAGCAGCTGTTTCTCTGGAGGCCAGGGAAGCAAAACTGTTTCTAAACCTCATTTTTCGTGGACTGCGTAGAGCCAAGAGTAACTTCTCCAGACTAAGCAATCTGTGACTCTTGCTTGTGTTAGAAAAACTTTAGACAAATTAAATTATCATACTTTGAGCAAAGAATGATTCCTGAATGGGTCAGCCCCAGAACCAGAAGAGGTTCAGAGCACCCCCGTGATGCCATGTGGTAGGAGAGAATTTATGAACAGAAAAAGAAAAGTGACGTACAGAAAATGGAAGCAAGGTACAAAAATAGTTGGGTTGGTTACAGCTTGGCATTTGTCTTATTTGAACAGTTTGAATGGTTGGCCACATTTGATTGGCCAAAACTTGGAGATTGGTACAAGAGCAGGGTACAATCTGTTTACACATCCAGTACCATTACAGCTAATTATGCACAGAGACACTGTCAGGCCAAACTTAAAATATGTAAGGAGGCAGCAAGAACTAGGTTTCTCAAGCATAATCTTAGTATCAGCACTATTTTGTTTAAGAACTTACGTTAATTCTTCCTCGTTTAAGAGAACTATCCATCATCTTTCAAATAGGTGGTAAGGTATACAGGAAAGACTGGTGCTCTGACTTCAACACTTACAGGTTGTAACTGAAAGAAGTCACAGGTTCATTTTCTGTAAAAAGCTCTCCTATTCTTAATGCTGTCTTTGCGAGGAGGTGGCAGGACAGGGATCATCTGTTTTAGACTTAGTTCAGAGCCTGGCATATACTAGAGGTAAGCTAGAATGAAACGTCATGGGGTCAGGGTTGTTTTGTTCAGTGATGTATACCAGATGTCTAGAATATTGGGTAACATATCCAGGTAAAGACTTCAAGAATTGTTAAGTTGAATTTTAAAATGAATTAATAAATTTAAGAAATGGATATGGAGAGAGATTTGGGACAGGAGTATTTTCAGTAATGGATGGTTACTCTTTGTTCCCACCCGATTTCTTCCTACTGGTAATTTCAAAACGGTTAAACTTTTTTATTTATTCGTTTAAAAATGAAGAATATTTTAACTCATAAAAGGATGGCAATTACAATATCCAGTTAATTCTTGCAGTAGATAGAAAATGACTTCTTATGGTGTTAAGTAAACTCTTCCAGGGGAGGTTGGATATAACCAGCTCTTGGCTTAGAGAAATTGGCTGGTGTTCTGTTGACTGACTAGCAGAGCAGGGGACACTCTGTTAGGTGTGGGCAGGGTCACTCATCACTCCCATGGCCTTTAGCTGGGCACTAGAATCTCTGGGCACTAGAGCTTTTACCTCTCCCTTTTCTTAGATCAATTAAATCAGAATTTCTGGGCTCCCTAGGCTTCCAGAAGCGTACCAAGTGTTTTTTTGTTTGTTTGTTTTTGTTTTTTGTTTTTGAGACAGGGTCTCACTCTGTTACCCAGGCTGGGGTGCAGTGGCTCAATCTTGGCTTACTGCAACCTCTGCCTCCCAGGTTCAAGTGATTCTCCTGCCTCAGCCACCAAAGTAGCTGGGATTACAGACATGTGCCACCATGCCTGGCTAATTTTTGTCTTTTTAGTAGAGATGGGGTTTTACCATGTTAGTCAGGCTGGTCTCGAGCTCCTGATCTCAAGTGATCCTCCCACCTTGGCCTCCCAAAGTGCAGGGATTACAGGTGTGAGCCATCGTGGTTGCCCTCCCGGAATATTTTTAATGAGCAACTAAGGCTGAGAACCATGGCCTTGAAAACAAATGATAATCTTAAGTTGGTTTGGGAAGGTAATTATTTTTGTTAGGCTGGCTGTAACTAATAGAATTATGTCCTGAACCAGATGTATTAGTTAAGGTTCTTCAGGGAAAAAGAACTCATTATATTATATATATCACAATAATGTCATCATAACGTAATATATTTACGTCTAAAAATATAATTTATATTATATTTAATATAAACACTCAGCATTTGTATTGTGCTCCTAGGAACTTAATATAATAATAATTTAATAATATCAAAGACAAATGATAACCTAAAGTTGGTTTGGAATGGTAATTATTTTTATAGTCTCATTCCAACTAATAGAATTTATGTTCTAAACTGGATATATTAGTTAAGGCTGTCAAGAGAAACAGAACTAATTTATATATAATATTATAATACAATTGTATGTAATATATTAATATCTAATAATATATCCCATATTATCTATAATATAAATACTCTGCTGCCATCTATATAGTGCTTCTAGGAATTTAATATAATGATAATTTAATACTATCAGAGACAAATGATAACCTAAAGTTGGTTTGGGATGGTAATCATTTTTATTAGGTTCATTCCAACTAAAAGAGTTTGTGTTCTAAACTGAATGCATTGGTTATGGCTCTTCAGAAAAACAGAACCAGTTATTATAATATGATATAATAATACAAGAAAATTTATAACGATATACAATAATTAGAAATATTAATTCTAATATATATGTATCCATAAAATAGTATAATATCTAATGTATAGATTTATGTGGCTATAAATATAAAACACTCTACCGTATTATTTTTATTTTTTTTCAGACAGAGTCTTGCTCTGTCTCCCAGGTGGAGTGCAGTGGCATGATCTCGGCTCACTGCAACCTCCGCATCCCGGATTCAAGCAATTCTCCTTCCTCAACCTCCCAAGTAGCAGGGACTACAGGCACATGCCACCAGCCTGGATAATTTTTGTATTTTTAGTAAAGACGAGTTTTCACCATGTTGGCCAGAGGGGGCTTGAACTCCTGGGCTCAAGTTATCTTCCTGCCTGGGTCTCCTAAAGTGCTGGGATTACAGGTGTGAGTCACCACACCCTGCCCCTACCAGTATTTTTGATGGTCCTTCTAGGAAATGGCTATTTAAACAAAGTCAAAAGTTTTCCTTACTCTAGACATCTTAGAGCCTTTGATGAGCTAATGCCTGTAATGAATCTTTATTGATGAAGTATACAGGCAATAGATTCAGACTCTGTCCCTTACAACTGTGTGACCTTGGGCAAGTTGCTGAACCTCTCTGAGGCACTTCCTCATGTGTAAACTCTCAGTAATTTCCTCATAAGTGTGTGAGGGCTAGTGAGATGAAGTATGTAAAGCATATAGTGTGATGGCTGGCACACAGCAAATGCTCAGAAGTGTAAACCATAGTACGTGGCTCTCCAGTCCTTTCTCAGTCCTGCTGCAGAGGTGTTAACAGCTAGAATGACTCCAGTCTATGCTGGTTGTCAAAACGGATGATTATCACTCCAAGTTACAGCCGTAAGCAAGAGGAACTATAGCACGAAATGCTTTCTCAACTTTTGGGACCACATAGCCCTTTTTGCTGAGTTTCATAAAACTATTGTTCTGAAGAAAGGATTGGTGAAATGGTGCCTTATACAAATATAAGATGTTACAATTTATTCTTAACATTTCCAGATATGGTACAGATAAACATGAATTTTGGACAAATAAAATATATGTATATATATTAGTATAAGTAAGCATAGGATGTAATTCTGCTAAAAATTATCTGTTGTTTATCTGAAATTCTAATTTGACTGGGTGTCCCCCTTTTCGTCAGGCAACCCTGTCCTAAGGGATAATTCAAGTTCATTTAAAATACCTACTGCAATGACCTGGAAGTACAGAAAGAGAATGGGGCATTTGGCCAAGTCAAAATGCCCCCAAACTCATAATTTCCATGCATTTTTCCCATTCAGCTTTCTTTTATGTATAATATTTTAGCTGTTTCCCTCATTCAGAGGTTACATGACTGGCAGGGGCTTATTCACTTATATTTTTTGCTTAGTATTTGGAGAAGAGGAAGCACCCAGCAGGTTTGTCTTGTTTTGTTTTGTTTAATTGAACTAAGATCAACCACTCATTTTCTGATTTTTGTTTGAAAGAAAAGGAGAAAGAACTCTTCTCTCTTTCTTTCCCTCTCTCTGTCTCTTTCTTGATTGACAGTATCTCACTTTGTTGCCCAGGATGGAGTGCAGTGGTGTAATCATAGATCACTGCAGCCTCAAACTCCTGGGCTCAAGTGATCCTCCCACCTCAGCCTCTCGAGTAGTTGGAACTGCAGGGGTGCACCATCATGCCTGGCAAAAAGCACTCTTTCCAATGCTAATATCCGAAGGAAAGCAATGTTAATATTTGTATAATCTACCAGCTAGATGAGAATTAAATAGGTTTTATGCAGCATGATGTTAATGACTATATAATATCTTTTAAATCAATCCTTATTCTTGTTTCCAACTTTGTTGAAAACTATGGGTTAAACATATTTAAAGATATATCTTTGCATAGGTCCTGTAGGGTAGCAGAATATGCCACCCCAAAATATACCACCTTGGTATTAGGATTATTTTGATGTGAAGAGAGTTGAGAGAAAACAGCTATAAGAGAAGTTCTCTGCCCTGCCCCTGTCTGCCTAAAAGCAGGACACAAATTTATAAAGGTGTTTTCCCTCCCCTCTCTACTAGGAAGGATAAAAGTTAATCATCAGAGACAACTCTAGACCCTTAGGAACCCAGAGATGGACCCACAGGCATCTACATAAACTTCCCTAACTAGTCTTTATCTACAATAGGTTTCCCATATATTTGTTTCCCCACAGTCTGCCACCCTAGAAACTCGAAGTTCATTCCTTTGTCTTGTCACTTCTCTGAAAATTTATTGTTCCTTTGCTGAGATTCTATATTAGCCCAAATTCTTACCAGCCCTTGGAGTTACTCATCTCGGAGTGCTCCCATGTGTGAGCCCAATGCACACACTAATAAACTCCTGCTTCTCTCTTGTTAAGCTGTCTTTGTCAGTCCAATTTACAAAGCCCCAGCCAGAGAAAGGAGGAGGGTGGTAGGAAGAAATTTTCTTCCTCTACAGTTTCAGACTCATTTTAAGTATTTAAAAATGAAGAGTATCATCAGGTAGAGATATTGCTACTCAAGTCCAGATTTTCCTTTTTTTAAATTTTTAAAAAATTTTAAGTTCCAGGATACATGTGCAAGATGTGCAGGTTTGTTACATAGGTAAACGTGTGCCACGGTGGTTTGCTGCACCTATCAACCCATCACCTATGTATTAAGCCCAACATGCATTAGCTATTTATTCTGATGTTCTCCCTCCCCCTGCTCCCCACTGACAGGCTCCAGTGTGTGTTGTTACCCTCCCTGTGTCCATGTGTTCTTATTGTTCAGCCCCACTTATAAGTAAGAACATGTGGTGTTTGGTTTTCTGTTCCTGTACTAGTTTGCTGAGGATAATGGCTTCTAGCTCCATCCATGTCCCTGCAACAGATTTTGTTCCTGTTTGTGACTGCATAGTATTCCATGGTGTATATGTACCACATTTTCTTTATCCAGTCTATCAATGATGGGCATTTGGGTTAATTCCATGTCTTTGCTATTGTGAAAAGTGCTGCAATGAACATATGTGAACCTGTGTCTTTGTAATAGAATGATTCAGATTTTCTTTGGTGCACCAGTGAGTTCAAAATTGTCTTATGAATAGATAGAAAACCTGAATAGACAATCACCATACAAGAAATAGTTAAGGTAGACTTTGCTTCACCTCAAAGTATCAAGGAGTTTAGGGGAACTGGTGATAAAACCATCTCCCAAGAACAGATAATAACTCCAATATTCAAACTCTTTCAGAATTTAGAATATGAAGCCTTCTAATTCATTTTACCAAGCCAACAAAATGCTCATCTCACAGTCAATGCATAATACAAATTTAAAATAATCTCAGATATGAATGTAGAAGAGCTCTAAGCAAAATTAGCAAATCAAATTTAACCATGAGGTCAAAGAATAACAAGAACCAATAAGGTTTATTGCTGGAATGTTGATTTATATTAATACTTCTCACCTTTAACAGATTAAAGAAAAAAAACTGTGTTCTTCTTGATGACTCAAGGAAAATCATCTGATAAAACTCATAATCTAGTCCACAGTGAGTTCTTAAAATCTGGGTTCATATAATAAAGCATAACCCACGAAAGCTCATGGCAAATACTATATGGACATTGTCCTATCTAATATGGTACCTACTGACCATATGTGACTATTTATCTTTAAATTAAATTAGTTAAAATTTTAATTTTCCCATCATTCTAGCCTTGTTTTAAGTGGTCATTGTGCCCAGTAACTACCACACTGAATAGCACAGAAAGTTTTATTTGACAATGCTGCCATGAACAAACCAGAAACAGATCCCAGGTATACATGGAGTTGTAAAAATTTAGTAAGAGCTAACTTTACTGAGTGCTCTTAAATTGCCTGACACTATTTTAAGTATTTTATGTGCATTATTTAATTTCCATATGGTATAATATGCTAAGTCCTACCATTTCCTTCTCCCCTGCCCCTATTTTCTAGTCATGAAGTTGGTGGGGCAGGAAAAATCAATCAGTAAATCAAACCTTACCTAATTTTTAAGGGGTAGACCTGGGGTTCAAGAAGCATACTTTTGTCTCTTAAGTTACCTAATATCCCTGTGTTAAAGGTGGCAATTCAAATGTGGGAAGAAAGGATAAAGTGATTACTAAATCCTGTATGGCAAATGTTTATCTATTTGGGGAAAAATAACTTAAATATGGGCTTTTCATTATTTAAAAGGCACAGCCATCAATGGGCTAGAGATATAATTGTAAAAAATAAAGTTCACAAAAGCTCTAGGAGAACACAGTATTTTTTTTATCCTTGGAGATAGCATGGGAGGAGGCGGTTCCTAAGTTAAATAAACTCAGGAATCAGAAATGAAAAGATTGGCAAATTTAAGTACACAAAAATTCAAGCCTGTTGTGTGATGAAAGAAACTATAATCAAGGATAAAAGGCAGTAATAGAGTGGAGGAAAATATTCAAAACATAACGTGTTTCAATGTTAAGCATAGATAAAAATATGGAAAGATGTTCAAGTTCACTGATAATCACAGAAATGCATAACAAAGCAAGATACCATAATTCAGCATGAGACTGGACAATTTTCAAAGAGTGACTAGATGCAGTGTTGGAGCGAGGGGACATGGAATTCCTCATAAATTACTATCAATTGTGTAAAGTGATGTGCATGCTAGAGGATAATGATAATGTCTATTAAATTTTAAAATGAGGATACCCCTGGCTCAGCAATTCCACTTTGGAGATTCCAACACATGTCACAACGATTCTTTGTCACAAGGGATGTTCTTTGCATGGGAACACTGTATGTAAAATGAAAAAAACTCTAAACAACCTAAATACCTATCAATTAGTGAATGATTAAATAAACCCAACTTCATCCATGCTATGACATGACTTGCATTCCGTGAAAAAAATAAATGCATGTATTTGGCACTTGGAACTATCTCTAAGATATACTGTGTATCTATACAAAAGAAACAGAACAAAATCCTTCCCCTTTACCTGTGCTTATTCTTGACAACAAAAAGCACCGTAAGAAACACACCAAAATGCTAACACAGTTATCTCTGAGAAATGCGATTAGAGAGAGGATTATGGAAGAAAACATTTTTTGGTTCTCATTTTGCTCATTATACTTTTGTATTGCTTTCATGTTTTATAAAGAGGGTGTATCAATATTGTGAGCAACCAAGTAAAAAAGAAAAACAACACTAAATATATTTAATAAACTGGTGTTTAGCATGTATGATTTTTTCTCAGTTTCTCTTCCCTTTTCTTGGGACGTTTATCTATGGCTAAAGAGGAAAGAGAGAATATCATATGAATGCTTTGTTCTGGGCTGCTACTGCAGACAGAGATAAAGTGAAGCTCAATCAGTATCAGCAACTGTGAGACTCTCTGCACACATGGTCTTATAAACCTCTTTACTAATTCTTATCGAATCTTGGGAGCCGCTGCCACTACAGCTGCTACGTGAGGTGGTCTGCAGCCTTGGAGGAAGAAAATTCAGCTAGTGTATGCTTTCAACTCCTTTGGCTTTTTTAGTGATGAAGTTCATCTTTTCTTATCTTCAAAGTCTTAGAGCTGGCTGTACTGTGGGTGTAGACAATCCTAGATTCTCAGATAATTTTGCATGGCAGAGGATGAGGGAAGCGCACACGTTGCAAAAGCGGTTCTCAAAGTGCGGTCCAGGGATTGCTCAAGGGTCCTCAAGACCCTTTTGGGTGGTCTGTGAGATGAAAGCTGTTTTTACAACATACAAAGGTGTTTGGCTTTTTCCCTTTTACTCTTCAACAAATTGTCAGTGAGATTTTCTGGAGGCAACATGATGTGATGATTGCCATTGCTCTGCTGATTACTGGGATATGTAATTGGGTATTCCTGTGTTCCAACCTTTCTCAGTTTTAATTTCTAATGTGAAAAAAATTGATAGATATAACCCATTTTAGAAAAAAACAAACAAACAAAAAAAAACCTCTCTGGGGTCCTGGATTGCAAAGGGACTCTGAGACCAAAATGTTTAAGTATTGCTGCTTTACGACACCTTTTTACACATTCTGGCTTTATCAATAATTTCTTTAGTCCCAAGTCCTTACAAAATACTTTCTAATCATTTGTGTTTATCATACTGCAGGAAGCTTGTGAAGAAATTTATGTATAGCAGATAAATCTGAAGAACTAAAAAATCATCACTTCAAAATTGAGAGAAGGACTCAATCCTTCCCAAAGAGGTTTATCCCGGTTGACTTCCTTTCCAGTATAACAAAGAGAGCCAGAAGCTGAAGGTGGCTTCAGTGCCTCATCTCCATGTGCCTCTGCGTGGCTATCCCATGAAAACCGATCACTGAACCTTCCTGTCCTCTAATGTAACTTAACATCAGAGAAAGAAAGAAAGAAAGAAAGAAATTCACAAGTGGGTGATCTCCAAGTGGATGAAGTTTGCTCATTTAATAAAAGCAAATACATTTTATTTTTCAAAATAATCCTCTTTTAGTAGATTTCCTTTAAAAATCATTTGGCAAAACCCTCCTCTATGCTCATTTTGGACACTGCTACATGATATAGTATGCTGTGAGTGCTTGCTATGGAAAAGTCAAACAATACCAAAAAGTACATATAAATTTATAAGAGGCTTTTATAAATGAAAAAGGTATGGCAAAATGGAGCTATACACTTCAAATGAGTGGATTTTATAAAGAAGCTAAAAAACACAGTGAAATTAGCTTTTCTTTGTCCTTTCATTTACTTATCTATTTTTAAAATGTGATTTTACAAAACCAAAATGTTAGTATTAAATAAAACTACATAAATACTTTTATAAATAAATAATAGCAATTATGGAACATAATTACTATGTCAGGCATTCATTTTAAAATAGTCTATATAGAGAAACTCATTTAATTCATTCTTAAGATATCTATAACTTTGGCCATCCTTAAGGTACAGATACCATTATTATCTTTGTATTTCAGATGAGGAAACTGAAGAGCAGAGATATTAAGTAATTTCCCGAAATTATATTGCTAGTAAATGGCAGAGGTAGGATTCAAACTCAGACCTTCATTGAAAAGCCAGGATCTTAACCTCTGTGTTCATTTTGCACTCTTCTACATGATATATTATGCTATGCATGCTTATTATCGAAAATTTGGACAATATTGAAAGGTATGCATAAGAAAACAAAATTAGCAAAAATACTCTTTCATAGAGATCATTACTTATTTTGAGGTACATCCATATTTTTCCAAGTAGTCATAGTATATTAAAAATTTCTCAAGTAAAAATTGCATATACTTTTCACTTAAAACTGTATTTATTGTATTTTTCATGTATTTACCATTCTCTTTTTTCAAATATTTAGGTTGTTTCCAGTATTTCCCTATTGTAAATCCAAATGTCAGGAGCATCTGTATACACAATCTTTTACTGCATTGCTGATTATGCTTCTTAGGTGAGATATATTTAATGGAATATCTGTATTTTCATATGGTCAAATCATTTTTAAACATTAAAACACTTGGCTGGGCCTGGTAGCTCACGCCTGTAATCCCAGCACTTTGGGAGGCCGAGGCGAGTAGATCACCTGAGGTCAGGAGTTCAAGACCAACCTGGCCAACATGGTGAAACCCTGTCTCTACTAAAAATACAAAAATTAGTTGGGCATGGTGGTGGGTGCCTGTAATCCCAGCCACTCGAGAGGCTGAGGCAGAGGATGCAGTGAGCCGAGATCGTGCCATTGCACTCCAGCCTGCACAACAAGAGCAAAACTCCATCTAAAAAAAAAAAAAAAAAAAATTAAAACACTTCATACTCCCACCAGCAACGTTTGAGAGTACCCATTTCCTTACAACCTCCTCAACTGCACTGATCAATTTTAGTCCCTCTGCCATATGACAGGTGAAAAATGATTTCTTAATTGTTTCATATATTTCTAATGTAGTTAGAAAATCAAACTAAATAGGATCATTTAAGAATTATTTGATGAGCACACATAGACATTAGACAGAGACCTAGGCATTTCTTTCCTCATGCATTAACCATTGTGTAAAAAAATCGTGTCTCATTTCATAAACCATTTATTTGTCTTCCCATTAGGTCAACTCTCATCCCTTAACACCCAAGGATGGTATTGTGTGGGTGAATAAATGTGATTTTCCAACCCATAAAGGGAGTGAGAATGTCTGCTATTTAACATGGTATAATTAAGTAGAAAGCTTTAGGAGCAATATGACTAAAAAATTATTCTAATGGGCTAGAGATGTGAGTTGCTCACCACTAAGATCTTATTCACCATAAATGATTGGCCTATAAACCATTCCCTGCTGTTCTGAGTCAAACAGTCAGATATTTTTAACTCTGGCTTTCTTTTTTCAAACTGTCTAATTGGATTTTTTGAATCTGTTATTAGACGGAAATAGCACACTGGCACTACAGGTAGGCTCCCCATATGCTGTTATGATATTTCCATAGTTTTGCTAGATTTAATCAAATTTCATTCATAAAGATTAGTTGAAAATTGAGAAGGAAACTGATTGTTCCCTACCGAACTAGAAAGAACAGAGTGGTAGCTTCTGACCAGGCAGAGATGCATAACAGGGTAGAATGGAAGTCAGCTTTTATGCAACTAAAGTAACCAAAATTCCCAGAAGAAAAAACAAAAGATATATTAAGCAATGGCACTCAAGTATCTAAAATCTGGAGGTATTAGGTTAGTGCAAAAGTAATTGTGGTTTCTGCCCTTACGAGTAATGGCATTAAGAGAAATGGCAGAAACTGCATTACTTTTGCACCAATATAATACTTGTTTTGTTTTTCTTTGTCATTAAAAAAAAAAAAAAAGATAATAGTACTGCATTTTTGTTGGAAAGCAACATTTAAAATTACCTGCAAATAGCATACCCCAGAGACGGTCATGTTCTAATGGCTTTCTTCCTCCAAAGGGTGTTATAAACATGTATTTGAAAAAAACAGATGTTGGCCGGGCACGGTGGCTCAAGCCTGTAATCCCAGCACTTTGGGAGGCCGAGACGGGTAGATCACCAGGTCAGGAGATCGAGATCATCCTGGCTAACATGGTGAAACCCCGTCTCTACTAAAAAATACAAAACACTAGCCGGGCGAGGTGGCGGGCGCCTGTAGTCCCAGCTACTCGGGAGGCTGAGGCAGGAGAATGGCGTGAACCCGGGAGGTGGAGCTTGCAGTGAGCTGAGATCCGGCCACTGCACTCCAGCCTGGGCGACAGAGCGAGACTCCGTCTCAAAAAAAAAAAAAAAAGAAAAAAAGAAAAAAGAAAAAAACAGATGTTGTTTTCCATACATTGGACATGTATTTATTAAGTAAATAAAAGGAACCCAGTAATATTTACAGTACTGAAGAGGCCATTGAAATAGGTAACCCGCACTCACTCACAGAGGAGACGGATGGATTATGGTGAAGTTCTGGATTCAGTCATTTTAGTCAGGCATAATTTTTATTTCACAATAATTAGAATAATAATTCTGGTCATGAATAACTCAGATACAGAAAGTCAAGTGCTGCATGTTCTCACTTGCAGGAGGCTGCTAAATAATGTGCACACATGGACACAGAAAGTGGAATTATAGACACTGGAGACTTGGAAGGGAGGGAGGTTGTGGGAAAGGGATGAGGAATTACTTAATGGGTACAATTACACTACATTCAGGTGATAGCTACAAAAAGCCCAGACTTCGCCATTACACGATACATCCATGTAATGAAACTACGCGTATACCCCCTAAATCTATGAAAATTAATAATTACAATTCTGGACAGGGAGGGGCATTAATCTGATAATGAAGATTTCAAATGACTACAGAAAAGGCATAAACATAAAAAACCCCATCCAAATTAAAATTTGGACAATACTGAAAGGTATATATAAGGAAACAAAAATTTATCAGGCGTTCAAGACCAGCCTGGGCAACATGGTGAAACGCTGTCTCTACTAAAAGTGAAAACATTAGCTGGGTGTGGTGGCGGGTGCCTAGAATCCCAGCTACTCAGGAGGCTGAGGCAGGAGAATCACTTGAACCTGGGAGGTTGCAGTGAGTCAAGATCATGCCACTGCACTCCAGCCTGGGTGACAGAGTCAGAGTCTCTAAGTATTAGTATCTCTAAGATTAAAAAAGAAAACTTCAGTGGTCATTAGCTATTGCCAAAATATGCATCTTTAAAAATATAAAGCCTTTAAACAAATTTTGAAAATTTATAGGAGTATTTGGTCTCCAATAATCTCTATTTTTCCCTTCTATGCCTTCCTTCCTTTCCTTTTAATCCAACATGTATCTATTTATATCTGATTTAGTGGCAGAGGCTCCATGACGTTCACTTTGGAATGCTTCACAAGAGCCTGAAGGATCTTCAGTAGGATAATATAGGATCCCCTGTGGCTCTCCAAGATGGTGTGGGAGATAGATGGATGATCATGAGCTCTCTGCTACCAAAAGAAATAAATCACAAAGTGCTTTTCCATCATCTTCCAATAAAACTGGTTCTAGTTTCAGTTCTAATGTTTTTGCATTCGATTTTTAAAGAACTGAATGAAACAGGGTCTCATTCTGTTGTCCAGGCTGGAGTGCAGTGGCATGATCATACCTCACTGTAACCTTCAACTGGCCTCAAGGGATCCTCCCACCTCAGCCTCCTGACTAGCTGGACAACAGACATCCACAACCACACATGGCTAATTTTTAATTTTTCTTTTTTTTGTAGAGACATGGTCTTGGTGTGCTGCCCAGACTGGTCTCAAACTTCTGGCCTCAAGTGATTACCTGCCTAAGCCTCCCAAAGTGCTGGAATTACAGGCATCAGCCACCATGCCTGACCTGCATTAGATTTAATTTGTGCATTCCTTATTTGTGTTTCTTTCTCAAAGCCTTGTCAGTTGGGAGTGGTCTTAATTAAATCAGTCAGAAAATGCTTACCCTCCCAGGCCAATAGTCCATATCTTCAGCAGTAGCAAGTCAGTACTACTCTTACCTCCCTCAGGAAAAGTAAACAGGATAAGTTACCCTAATAGGCAAATGCTTGATTATTCTAAAGGATCATCTCATGCATAAAATTAGTCTCTTTGAGTTAATTCCTCTTTTCATTCACAATGCAAGAGAGGTTGTGCTTACTTGTGGCCAAGGGGATTGAGTAAAAGAGCAGGATTTTGATGAACACACCTGCGTTTTATTTCTCATGGGAAAAAATCATCTATATATCCTTATCTCAAATTTCTGTTCAGAAAGTTTTGTCATTATCACAAATGCCTCAGCAAGTTATAGTTTTGCTCCTGGATGGTAATCATGCATGTTTAGAGAATCACTGGGGGGAGAAAATGAGCATTGAGTGCCTACGTTCTAATTATTGAATGAGATTCTCTAAGTAACATGTATTGGGTACCTTTGATTACATAAGTAATGTAGAATCAATGCAGAAATATTTGTAAAACATAAAAAAAAACCCATCCAAATTAAAAAGACTTTTAATTGCACCAGAGATACCATTCTTATTAACATTTTAGAGTAATTCCTTCCATAAATATCTCTAAGCTTCTAAGCGATTTATATGATATGTTTACTTAACAACATATCACGTCTACTTCTCCAATGATTAAGTATTTGTTCTATAAAAATGGTGTTTGAAGATTGCACAGTATTTCATTTACTTCCACAACACACATTATTTAATTAGTTACTTAATTTGTTATTGTTTTGTATTTCTTTTCTAGTATTTTCCCTAATAGAACTACCCCTGTGGCGATCATTGCTATAGATATAATTTTGAACACATTTCTGATTCAGGAAATCATTAACATATATGCTTGCTGACATAAAATATTTCAATTTCTAAATGAGGGATTTCAGGTGATTTTCTTGAGATAGAACACACAAGAAAGAAACCCAAAAGACAAAAACTATCATCAAGATTATCAAAATTTTCATTCTAGCCATAATTTATGTCAATGGGTTTAAATTTATATATTCTTACAATTCATGGAGGATACACTTAACATTTGTAAAGATCCTTTAACATCTCAGGCACTTTGTTAGACATTTTCACAAGTGTTATTTCTCATTTAGTTCTCATAATTCATATATAGATACTATTATCCCCACTTTGCAAATGATGGGAGTACAGTCCATTTAATATCTAAACTCATTTGTTCTGTGGCAATTAGGACTGAAAACTCCTCTGACTAGTATGTGACTGACACGAGCTTTCTCGATGACAATAAATGTAATTAGTGCCTCTGTCACAGGACTGCTTCTACTTTCATTGTTCAGTCCTGACCCACACACTAAACAAAATGATAGGTTTATGTAAAACCATGCTGTTAATGATACAATAGTGAGAGCCATCTTGTTAAAAAAGGAGTCAGATCATGTCACTCCTCTAAACAAATTCTTTCAATGGTTTGCTGTCTTGTACCAAGTAAGAGCTGAAGTTTTTGCAAGCAAAGCCCCACACAATCTGGACTCCCATTTCCTCATCTTTCTGACCTCATTCCCATCTCACTGAGTCAGCTGTATCCACATCAAACTACTGACTATTCTTCAAACATGTCATACCCATTCCCTCCTTTGAACATGCTGACCTCGTCTTGGCATGGTCTTCTATGTAGGTGTAGATATCTAGGAGATATCTCTACTCAACTCCTTCAAATCTTTACTAAAGATACTTCCATTCTCAATAATCTGATCGCATGATTTTCCATTGCTACACTTTGTGTATCTCAATATATCCTATTCCTCTTTCCTTTGAAATGTTCTCGTGGTACCTCCACAGAACTATCCATGGGTATTCCTGGATCCATGTTCAAGCTCTGATATCATCTCTTCCTAGTTGCTGATTCTGATGGGGATTGCAGGTACATGAATGTAAGTGCCATGAGGATGAAGGTAACTGTTTTATTCCCTGCTGAATCCCTATCTCATAGAAATGCACTTGGCCTATAGTAGGCACACAATTAATACTTGTTGAATGAATAAATGAATAAATGAGGCTGGGTGTGGTGGCTCACGTCTGTAATCTCAGAACTTTGGGAAATCAAGGAGGGCAGATCACTTGAGGTCAGGAGTTCGAGATCAGCCTGGCCAACCTGGTGAAATCCCATTGCTACTAGCTACTGGGGAGGCTGAGGCAGGAGAATCACTTGAAACCTGGGAGGCAGAGGTTGCATGAACCAAGATTGCACCACTGCACTCCAGCCTGAGTGGCAAAGTGAGGCTCTGTCTCAAAAGAAAAAAAATACAAGTGAATGAATGAAATAAGAACCAAAGAACTACTAAAATTTTGCTAATTATATAGAAATTTATTCCTAAAACTTCCACACTCTGTACATTCCTTTCTCTCTTCCTTTTGTCCTCCATTTCTGGTTGCCAGTTTTACTGTCTCACACTTTCCCTTACCTCCATCTAGTTGTTAAAGAAAAACAGCCGGCTTGCTTAAAGTTCCCCAAGATTACCAACACATGTGACATCAGGGCTGCATTCAGGACCACAAAGCCAGTGGCAGAGTCAGTGATAGAAGCCAAATTCCAGTATTTGATAAGCTGAACCACAGTATCACTTGCAACTTGATAGTCATACATGATATTACAAAGATCAAACACATCAATGGCCTTCCTAGTGATATGGACAGGAGGCAAAAAAAGCAGAGCTCCTGGTGAGGGCTCCACCCTCAAGCCTGGACCTGCCCTAAGTAAGAACAGACATTCCTATTTTTGCACCCAAATGTTGCCTTTTGGCCCACTGCAACCCCCTAACATGTGCCCATATAAACCCCAATACCCAGGCTCCACAAGCAGAAGAGCAGCAGAGCAGCAGAGCAACAGAACAGTGCAGCAGAGAAGGAGGGAAGAGAGGAAGTGTCTGAAGGTCAAGAGGAGTTTGGCTGTGAACAGAGAGGAAATCAGCTATGGGATGGCTGAACTACAGGGGAAGATCATCTTCCCACTCCACCCCCTCTCCAGTTCCCCATCCTGCTGAGAGCCACCTCCATCACTCAACAAAATCCCCGCATTCACCAGCCTTCAATTCTGTGTGACCTGATTCTTCATGGACACTGAACAAGAATTCAGAGTGCACTGGGTATGGGAACCCCAAACGGCTGTCACACTGACTCTTCACTGAGATGTTTAACACTTAAGTCATCCCCAGATGGCAGGGCTAAAAGAGCATTGTAACACCCTTAGACACCGCTGCAGGGCCAGGGCCCAAAAGCCCTCATCCTGCCTCTTGCTCCTATGTACCTGCATGTTCCCCTTCCCATAAGGGCTTCGAGCACTGAGGCCAAGTAAACGAGACATCCCTGTTGCAAGTCCTGTGAAGGGGGTCAGGGAACTCTCCTGTTTCACTAGGACATTTTGAATTGCAAAGAAAAACACATTTTAAAGTACCTTGAAGGGCCCTCTAACCTCTTGTTTTTTCCTTTGCTTTATAATTATAAAGTGAAAAGATAGACAAAGATTATTTTACAGTAGCGTTCCATATTATAAATAAAAATAAAATAAAAATGAGCTGGTGGAAGCGTCCATCTTTGCTTTGACTCTAGCTGATTGTAGTTCTCTCATGCAGACCACAACCACGAGAAATTAACACTCAACGAGTTAATCAGTATGCAGCAAATGAATTCCCTTTCACATCCGAGAGTTTGCATACAAGAAATAAGCCTCTGAAAATATTATGTAAATATTTCTCATCAAACAAGCAGAACTTTCAGCAAGACTAAAGCCATCAGCCTCACCACTGTGAAATCCACATTGACGTCTTGAGGTTCCTTCAACTGATGCCACAGGGTTGTGTTGGAACTTCCTGGATGATAAGTACGCCAGTAGTCCATATATGCAGTTGAGGTTGATGTATTTGACAAATTTGGACATCATTATTTTCTATGGTCTATTTAAAGTAGGAGAAATGGGGATTTTCTCTTTACTTTTTGTAACTTGATAAGTTAGTTATTTGTAAGACTCAGATTTTAGGAGTTAACAGAGATACTTAAAAGCACTCTAACTCTTACCACAACAGGATTTGAAAATGCAATAAATCATTTCAAGTGAAAGTAAGTTCCTCATCACTGAAGAGATTCAATTCAAGATTGTAAAATCACCTCTTAGGAAAAAAGTTTAGCCATCCAGCGGAGGTTGGAATAAATGATTGCCAAATTCTTTTGACTCAGAGTCCATGGAATTATTTAGGAAAGGTAACTGCTTTAAATGGTTTAATATTTCTCATAAGGGAGAGGAAATTTTGTACTATCTAGAACCATAACTGCAGAGTCTAGGACCTATTGTGAGACGGTTGCAATTCAGGCTGGATTCTGGTTGAATATGCTGCACTGACCTCACACTTCCATTCCATTTCCAACTGAAATGTCACTAAAGTAACAATAAAACACCAACACGAGTAGAAATCCACAAGGACAAAGTTAAAGAAAAGAAGCTAATCAATGCATAAGAATTATAACAATATTTTGGAAGATAAAATGAAAGGTAGATGAGCAGCAGCTGACTGATTAAAGTGGAGACCGCCTGAACTTGGGTGCCAGTTGACTGGTATATGGACAAGGTACAAGTAAGTTGGTTTGAAATATGACTAAGAGAGGCTCAGATTTCAAGGAAAGCAGTTTCCCCAGAGGTTATAGAATAAGTTACAGTGAGAAATAAGAGTTGGAAGTCTGCACAAGGTGTCATTAGACTACCTGGTCCCTCTCTGTTGCTGCATAGCCAGGTGACTTAAAGTATCACCTTTCCCACACGAGACTGGAGATTTGACCCCTGAAGGAATCTAATCAATGAAGCATCATACTTCAAACAACATGTACCACAAGTGCAAAGGACTCAGGGTGGGGAGGTGATGGAATGCAAATGGGATTGAGTGAGACTCTACATGCTGAGGGGTGGGGGCTTTCTGCTTCCAGTTCTAGGAGGCCTGCAGCCGGACTTACAATCCTCAGGTAGAAAACTGGCAAAATGAATGGCCCCAGAGAAATATTGCAGGCACTAACATTAGGAATGCCTCTTATAGAAAAGACAGCTTTCTATCTGATCCCCTCGTGATAAGCTCCAGTCTTTGACAAGTCCTGGTCATACACACAGAGCTTCCAAAATAATGCTTCTCAATGCCTTGTTCTCAAATACAAAGGGACAGTTGAGGTTAATAGGGAATTGAGAAGAACCTTCACTATGAAAGGAAGAAATCCAAATAAACAGGGGTGGGGTGGTGAGGAAGTGGAGCAAGCGAGAGAAAAGTAATATAATATAAAGAACGGACAAAGTAGTAAAACAAATCCTGAACGTTAAGGAGAAGATATGACCTCTTAAAGGAGAACAATGTGGTCTATGAAATGAACACTAAGAGAACAACTAAAGCACACTTGGAAACTCAGTATGGATATTTAAAACCATTAAATGTCATTAAATGGTTAAATGCATTAAAACCATCAAGAGCAACAATGAAATCTAAAGTTGAGATGGTTTCTAGAATTCAATCCACAAAGACATCTTCAAAAAACACTAGAGGAAACATTAGTCAAGAAGAACCAATGCCAAATTCATAGGAATCCCAGAAAGTAAAAATATTAGAGGGAAAATGGAGTGGAGGAAATTATCAAAGAAATAAGACAAGAGAATTCCCTGGTGAGTCTATTAAATGTTTAAAACAGGCCGGGTGTGGTGGCTCATGCCTGTAACCCCAGCACTTTGGGAGGCCGAGGCGGGTGGATCACCTGAGGTCAGCCTGGCCAACATGGTGAAACCCCATCTCTACAAAAAATAAAAATTAGTTGGGCATGGTGGTGCACGCCTGTAATCCCAGCTACTCAGGAGGCCGAAGCAGGAGAATCACTCGAACCCAGGAGGCGGAAGTTGCAGTGAACTGAGATCATGTCGTTGCACCCCAGCCTGGGCAAAGAGTGAAACTCCACTCAAAGAAAAAGTTTAAAACAATGAGAGAATTTTAAAAATTACTAAATTTTAGAATATTTATAATAAAAGAACATATAAATAGTTTTCAGAGAGGAAACAAAATACAAAGGATAGAAATAAAAATATTATTGGATTTCTCAAAAACAATAACAGAAAGAAAAAGAGTAGAGAAGTCTTCAAAATTCTGAAGAGAAATGACTTTCAATCTCTAATTTATATTTAACTCAAATATCAATAAAATGTGAAAGACATTTCAGACAAGTAAGATCTAAAAGTCTATGTCTTGTGTAGGCTAATTTGGAAGCTGCTGAAAAATATTTTAAATGGAGAGTAAAAGAAGGAAGTAGAAGGCATGAGATTTGGAAAACAGGGTAATTGTGAGATGAAGTCTTAGGATGATAAATGAGAAAAGTATCAGGGCTACATCTCTGCAGCACACTTAGAAAGCATCTAGCTGGAATTAAAGTATATAGCTAGAATTAAAGCAGAAAGTATTTAGCTGGAATTAAAAGCAGAAGCTGAGTGTCACCACAGAAAGGAGGGAAAAGATGTGGCCATGAAAAACAAAATGAAACTGGGTTAACTCCATGGATAGACATATGACAGACATTAGAATAAAGAGGAA
Source organism: Piliocolobus tephrosceles (assembly GCF_002776525.5). Lineage (NCBI taxonomy): Eukaryota > Metazoa > Chordata > Mammalia > Primates > Cercopithecidae > Piliocolobus > Piliocolobus tephrosceles. The sequence goes on along the minus strand of NC_045440.1, from coordinate 30,445,492 downwards.
AATATCAATAGACTTATAAAAAGCCAGAGAAAAATCTGAAGCAATTATCAACTCCAGAAAAAAATGAAAGATTTTTCAAAATAAGCAGAGCAGTTATAGTCTACTACTTGGCTCTGCAGTGAACAATATTTTGAATCATGCAATGTAAATACTAAATACAAGTGGCATAATATTGAAAGGATAGAAGGAAACAAAGCTAGGTTTTCATAAGAATGAAATAAGACATATATACGTAACAATTAAATAAGATAAGTATATTAAATAAGATGTATGCGATTTTTCAGAAACATAGTAAATAAATGAACATTTTGTTCCTCGTTTTCAAATTTTTAATCTCTCTTGAGGAAAACAACATGGTTTAGGGGAAATGACAGGTTTAAGAATAAGAGAACCCTGTCATTAACTAATTTAAAGCTGTCTAATTGATTAGAGCATTGGATATGAGATTGAACTCAAAAACTTTGTGTAGACATCAAATGACATAACATGTATAAAATCTCAGGAAGAAAGTAGATGCACAGTCAATGGTTCTTCCTACCCTTTCTTTCAACTTTCCCTAAATTTCTAGATGGTGGAGAAAGATCCACTTGAAAACATGACATTTTCAAGCAATTGCTGTGTTAAATATCACCCTAAGGATATCTTAGTTATCCGGATTAGAAAACAGTGCCCTTGGGCCAGGCACAGTGGCTCATGCCTGTAATCCCAGCACTTTGGGAGGATTACCAGAGGTTGGGAGTTCAAGACCAGCCTGACCAACATGGAGAAACCCTGTCTCTACTAAAAATACAAAAATTAGCCAGACGTGGTGGTGGGCGCCTGTAATTCCAGCTACTCAAGAGCTGAGACAGGAGAATCGTTAGGACCCAGGAGGCGGAGGTTGCAGTGAGCCGAGATCACTACATTGCACTCCAGCCTGGGGCACACGGTGAGACTCTGTATAAGAAAAAAAAAAAAAAAAAGAAAAGAAACAATAAGCAATGCCCTTCACCAAGTACACGATGATCAAGCAATTGTTTTGCCAATTGGCATAAATATGAGCATTGTTGTTCAACTTGCCAAAACATTGCCCAAATCCTCATGCAATATTTGGCTCAAGAATATTCATTCATCCTCTGGAGGATCCTGGATGGGGTGTGTGTGTGTGTGTGTGTGTGTGTGTAGCGATCTAGAACACAGGGGAAGCGATCTGAGGATATGTTTAGGTGACAATGTTTACCTGGGACTTGGCCAGGCAGTAGGAGAGGCATTTGCAACCTTCTGCTTAAAATATCAGAAGGTTTTGCAAGTTCAAAATATGCAGAAGAGGGAGAGGATTGAGGGATGCATAAATAACAATTTCATTTAGGAAGCACCAAATACTAGGAAAGAAGTCTTGTATGACTTGACTCTGGCAAGTCCCCATTTTTGTTTGTTTACCTGAAACGACTGGCTTAAAGTTGGACAATAAGCCAACAGGCTAGGTATACCAAATGTTTACGTTGTGTGAATTCTGAAAGGTTAAAACTCAAAGGAACCTCAGAGATGACCTGATCCAAGTTCTCACTTTCTGAGGAAAGAAGCTGAATCCTCAGAGGTGATAAACCTTGCCAAAAGGCAAGAGGTCAGGCAACCTAAGAGGCACATTTTACCCAGGCTAGCCCCATGGGTGTATAGGCAGCAATGATGAATTCAGGCACCAAATCAGCCTTTAGGAGAGAGCATGAAACAATAGGTGATGAGCCAAGCCCACCTCCCAGAGGTGAGGATAAAAAGAAGGCTGCAGACACATCACCTTGCCTATGTGGGTGAACAAGAGAATGTGTAGAAGGCTGTGATGTTCTTCTTCTCCAAGAAAGAATGTTCTAGGTTGGGCACAGTGCCTCACGCTTGTAATCCCAGCACTTTGGGAGGCTGAGGCAGGCAGATCACTTGAGGTCAGGTGTTTACGACCAGCCTGACCATTATGGTGAAATCTCATCTCTACTAAAAAATACAAAAATTAGATGGGGGTAGTGGTGGGTGCCTGTAATTTCAGCTACTCAGGAGGCTGAGGCAGGAGAGTCGCTTGAACCTGGGAGGCAGAGGTTGCAGTGAGCTGAGATTATGCCACTGTACCCAGCCTGGGTGATGGAGTAAGACTCTAAAAAAAAAAAAAAAAAAAAAAAGAATGTTCTGAGAACAGGCCTGGTAGAAAACCAGCTTTAGAAACATAAAATCTGTCAGTCTCATTCTAAAACACTCAAGGGAGCAAGCATATAAAAAAAAGATGAAATAGAATAATATCATGCTAGAATATAAGAGGAAGCCCAAGACTCTGCCTTTGGTTCACAAACTTTGAGTCTGTTGACTGAGACATACTGCTTAACATCCTTGGCTTTATTTGAATGTGTTTGAAAAAGTCATCATTCTATAAGGGAATGAAAGGTGAAGGCTTCTCTTGGAATTTTAAACTATTTTCTTGTTGGCATCCATCATTTGGAAACTAAGACTTTAATAAAACTGCCTCCTTCTCTGTTCCCAGTGCTCTGCTGGAAATATTTCTGCTTTGGCTAGCACCCGACTGATTCAGAGACTGGATTCATTGTGTGAATTGGGCAGTCTTGTTTTCTCATCCTAATTTATTTCATCTTTTTCATTTGCCATCAGTTATTCTGAGTCTAAGCTTCTAAGCATAGGTGATGAAAATTTTCTTTAATCAGAAAGCCTTCCCTGACTAATGGGAAGACAGCCTGCAGCTCTCAGCCCTCATACTTCCACTTTCATCAGCCTATCCCTACGTACTTGCACGATTTCCTCTACTCTCCTTCCATAATTGTCTGGGAGTGGGAGCTCCCAGACCAGAGATCTCTGTTATCATGACTGTCTAGAGCACAGCCAATGCAAGACACACAGTAGGCACTCAAACATTTGTTTAGTAAACTGGAAGCATGTATACAGATCAACTGTTTTCCAACATACACACACAAACACACTGTATATGTATATATATACACACACACACACACACTCATTGTTTTACTGCACATTATTTGTACAGGCACTAACATAGTATGAGGTTAGTACAAAAGTAATTTTCTAAATAACTAACATTATTAGTAACTAATACTATGTTAGTGCCTGTACATTGCATTTAAAAGTAATGGCAAAAATCACAATTACTTTTGCACCAACCTGATAACTCTTCACTCATCTGACATTGCCAGGGAGTGAGCCTTTCTATATCACTGAGTCATTCCAGGATCCTGTAACCCACTTCCTTAACTGGCAACACTACTAAGACCACTTGAACTGCTTTGAAAGGAGTATCTTTCTTAAATATATTAAACAATTCCCTGACTGCCAAACATAGTATTCAATGTCTATGCTAGGATTTCAAGGTCATAAATGTAATTATCGATAACTAAACTTTGTCAGTGAAACACTCAGAGACTACTGTGGTTTGGGAGGTTATTTGTACCCATACCTAATGGCCTCATATTGCCCTGCTTTTTTATTCCTTCATTTCCTTTTAATAGATTTTCTGATTCTTGTTCTATACTGTTGGCCTCTAATGTGGATTAGTAAACCAAACAGGTCAATATATGAGAATTATGTCACATATAAATAGGCTTCGACTAAGAGCCAGAGCCATGAGCTTTGATGTTGACCTATTTTAACTGCTCAGAGGGACTTTTTTTTTTTTTTTTTTTTTTTTTGAGACAGGGTCTCACTCACCTAGGCTGGACTGCAGTGGCACAAGCAATGCTAACTGTAGCCTTGACCTCCTAGGCTCAAGCGATCCTCCCACCCCAACCTCCTGAGTAGCTGGGACCACAGGTATGTACACCACACCAAGCTAAATTTTTTTAAAAAATTTGTAGATAGGGAATCTCACCATGTTGCCCAGGCTGGTCTCAAACACCTGGGTTCAAGCAATCCTCCCACTTCAGCCTCCCAAAGTGCTGGGATTATAGCACCCAGCCTGCTCAGCAGCTTTTAATGGCTACTTCTTGTTCCCATGACAGATAATCCTAAAAGGTTTCCCAAAGGAGTAACCTCCCCAAGTCTGAAGCGTTCCTGAAAATGCTGCTGATCACAGTAAATGGTGATGATGAAGTACCTTTCAAATACTATTAAATAACTAATGCATAGATAAATCAATCATTCTAGTCACTTCCTAGGAATAAACTATATTTACTGAGATGTCAGTGACTTTATCAGCATATTTAAATATCTTTTTTTCATAAAAATGTATGTTACAATTTTTTTATTTCTCCTGGAGAATAACCTTCATCTTTGCAGTAGTCATCGGTTGGATATTATCTCTTTGTTCAAAAAAGTAGAGTGAGAAGAGAAATCATAAGGGAGAGATCTCTTTTTAAAATGTTTCTCATGTAAGATTGCTTTGGACCAATGGTTTCCATTGGTCTCACTTTTTACATGTTTTGGAGCAAACACTTCTCTCCAAATATTAAACAAAGCAATAGAGAAGCACATTCAGGGGGTGTGGTGGTTTTCAATGCCATGGCCTTGGGGAATGTAAGTCACATCCTCACTCTTATCCTCCTAGTGTCTACTGGGCTGAATTTTTATCCTACCAGGGCCTGAAGAAGGCTGATATTTGCTTGTCCTAATAGTACATGGAAGTAGGGTGGGACTGGGTGATGTGTAAATGGATTCTGCCTAGAGAAACAGAGATGAGAGCTGAATCATCATGATGTGGCATATCATTCTTGCTATTTAAAAAAAAACAACAATGTGAAAATGTTTAAACTCTGAGTTTTCCAGAGTTAGGTAAAATGTAAACTCTTGAATTTGAATAAAGTCATTTCTGCATGCATTTTATCTGTGGTTCAGATGATGTGTGGAACTTTCTTCTAGGGTCACTTACCTAATTTAGAGGACACCTAGGTGGATGAGGTTACTGCTAAATTGGGAAGAGCTGATGGGGACTTTCTGTCAGAAGCTTTCTAATTATAGAGCTCTTAAACAGCTAGGGGCTTTGGTTTCTATTTTAGAGATGAGGAAACGGAGGCTTGGAGATGAGAGGGAAATGTATGCTAGATGAGCACACAAGAGTTGAGTCACCAAGTGAATTCGATTCCAAGGGCTGTCATAACAAAGTCCCATGAATGGGGTAGCTTAAACCACAGAAATGGTTGTCTCATTGTCCTGGACATTTGAGATCAAGGTGTCTAATGGGCTGCTTCCTCTGCAGGTGCTAGAGAAGGGTCTCTCCCAGGTCTCCCTCCTAACTTGCAGTAGCTCCTTGGCTTGTGGCAGCATAATTCCAGGCGTCACATGGCACTCTTCCCATATGCATGTCTTTGTCTCAGTCTAAATTTCCCCTTTCTATAAAAATACCAGTCATATTGGATTAGATTCCACCCAAACAACTTCATTTTAATTTAATTACCTTTGTCAAGACACTACCTCCAAATAAGGTTCTATTCTAAGTTTCCGGGGGCTGGGATTCTAACGTATCTTTTTGGCAGGGGGCGGCGTCACAATTCAACCCATGACACTGAGCCTCTACCAAATCGAGTGTCCCAACTCCGAGGCCAGAATTTGTTTCTGCAATCACGTGCTGCTGACGATGGTTTAAGGTGCTTTTCTGAATACAAGCCCTCAGTTGCATCCTAAAGTCAAATGTAAATGACTTGGGAATTATTTCTTTAGCATCAGCACTCCATTAGTGTAGATAATTAAAAGTTGATTGTAGCAGGCATTACTTTTCATTTCTAAAAGCCTGCATTAAGATGGAATAGCCATTTTCCTAGAAGGAATGGGCATAATCTATCACCCTGACACTGAGGGAATTCCACACACATACACACACACACAAAGGTAAAAAAAGAAAAGCACTATATCAGTGTGATTCATTATCATCATCAACAGGGTCACTGCTGCTGCACTGTGTTCACTTGTTATTATTTAACATCCACAAATAAAGGATCCTCCCCAGCCCTGGCTGTTCTGAAACAGCACCTCAAATGACTAGTCCTGTCTTCCTAGGAATAAGACAAATAACAGTGAAAAATACCAATATTAACATTCATCAGTTCATTCATTCATGATTCAGCAAATATTCATTCAAAGTATTCATTTATATATGCACCAGGCGCTAATATAGGTACCTAGGAAACATCAAGGAAATAAACAGAGAACAATTCCTCCCCATTGAGCTTACCATCTTATTAAATAAATGATATATTACATTGGAAGTCAGAAAAAAATAGAACAAGGTAGTTGTACTGAATGTTTTCATGTGTGTATGGGAGTGTGTGTTTGTGTGTGAGTATGTGCATGTAGGTGACTACAATTCAGAGTAGGGCACTGACAAGGTGACATTTGAAGATGGCTTTTAAAAATCTACATGCTTTATGTTTTATTTACTTATTTTTTTTCAAGTTTAATTCTAGATTCATTGGTACATGTGCAGGGTTGTTACTTGGTTATGTTATGTGATGCTTAGGTTTGGGATTCAAATAATCCCATTGCCCAACTACTGAGCATGGCACCCAATAGTTTTTCACCCCTCCCACCTTCCTACATCTAGTAGTCTATTGTTTCCATTTTTATGTCCATGGGTACCCAATGTTTTGTGCGCACATACAAGTAGGAACACGTAGCATCTGGTTTTCTGTTCCTGCATTGATTTTCTTAGGACAATGGCCTCTAACTACATTCATGTTCCTGCAAAGGATATGATTTCATACTTTTTGCACGGCTGTGCAGTATTACATGGTGTATACGTATCGTATGTATATACCTAGATGCCCATCCAATCCACTGTTGATGGGCATCTAGGTGGATTTCATGTCTGTTATTATGAATAATGCTATGATGAGCATGTGAGTGCATGTATCTTTTTGGTAGAACAATCTGTCCATTTTTGGGTATATACCCAGTAATGAGATCACTAGATTGAATGCTTGCTCTATGTTAAGTTCTTTGAGAAATCACCAAACTACTTTCCACGGTGATTGAACTAATTTATCACCCTGAACACGCTTGATCTCATCTGATCTTGGAAGCTAAGCAGTGTCAGGCCTGGTCAGTACTTGGATGAAGAAGGCTTGAAGGAAGTAAGAAAGCGATCCCTGGGTGATCAGGTGAAGGAGTGTACCTGTGACAGACCAGAACCAGCAGAAAGTACCTTAAGTGGGTCTATGTCTGCTGTGCTTCAGAAACAGCTTGGGGGCCAATGCGGCTATCAATGACTCTGATGGTGGAAGATCTGATTATGTTGTACTCTGAGGCCAGGTCTGATTAGATTTGACATTTCAGTATCTAGGAGCTTCCTTGACTCTCTCTTGCCTCCAACTTTAAAATCCTTTGGCTTTCAGACTTTCCTTGGCTGTTTGTCCTGGCTGCTAGCCAACAACATTAAAATGGGCAGCAATGTGCTAGAGAGAGGATAATGCTTTGTTACCAGGCTATACAGTCTCTCCTCTGTCTTCCCCATCCCCATTTCCTGTTCAGTGAAATATTTGTAGTATTTTTAAAAATGCATTTATAGTTTAGCCTAGCTGATCCAAAGATGTTGATCACATAATTGAAGCCTGTATTCTGCTAAGGAAGCAAAGACAATTTTTCAATATTACATATGCCTATGATGATGTTTCATATGGCACAATTATTACCAACATAGGAAGAGTAGATTTACATCTAAGAAACTCACTGTAGGGTGATTACTTCTTATGGCCTCTCATATTTCTGTGTATCCTGTGAACAGAAGATCTAATAACTTTGGGCTGAGTGTGGTGGCTCATGCCTGTAATCCCAGCACTTCGGGAGGCCGAGGCAGGAGAATCACTTGAGGTCAGGAGTTCGAGCCTGGCCAACATGGTGAAACCCTGTCTCTACTAGAAATACAAAAACTAGCCAGGCGGGGTGGTGGGTGCCTGTAATCCCAGCTACTCAGGAGGCCGAGGCAGGAGAATCACTTGAATCCAGGAGGCAGAGGTTGCAGTGAGCTGAGATTGTGCCACTGCACTTCAGCCTAGTGACAGCGAGACTCCACCACAAAAAAAAAAAAAAAAAAAAAAGAAGAAGAAGAAGATCTAATAACCCTGTTCTATGCAATTGTTCCAAGAATGTTTGCATAGTGAACATCTATGGGAAAATAGAGGTATTATCTCCACCTGGAGCAAATGGATGTTTACTGCCCAGTATAAAAAAATTTATTTCTATGGACCAAAGTACTGCCTATTATAAAATTTTGGGGTACCCTAAACTCAACTGTCCCCTCTCTATTACAACTGCAGGCATTGTCTGGCCCTTTTCCCTTTGCCTCATGGGACTCAAATTTTAGGAACTGGCATAAATGCTGGTATTCTGCTATGCTATAGCAATAAACTATCCTTCATCTCTGACCCAGGAATCTTGTGTCTTCTGCCAGAATTCATGTGGTAGACTTACTCATTAGGTTGCAAACAGGGTAAAATCACAGTTCTGGTATCCACTAATAAGGATTATCAGGAAGCCTAGAATAATAAATGTCTGTACCTTTAGAGACATTCCAAGAGAAACACCATCCCAATAGCTGTTTTGGTCATGAAATGTTATAGGAGTTTGGAGACTGCTTCTCTTCAGGGCACTTAATAAAAATAGAGTTGAGAGCACTATGTATGAATTGCTCACAACTTTGCACAGCTGGTTGTTGTATGGGGAAAACCAGAAAGATGAACTGGGATCTCATAGCTGTCACCTTTATTTGCTCAAGCAAAAGCTCAGGATTTGGATTTCAGTACAGAACAGAGTGAACCAGAAGTGCTGCTGATATCAAATTAATATGATAATTTGGCTACAGAGGCTGTCAAGATTATCTTGAAGCCAGTTAGGCAGTTAGAAATATCGTGTCCTTTATTATAAAGAGTGGCAGAAAAAAATATCCGCAGAGGAGAACAAGTTTTTAAAAAAGAAAGAGTAAATAGAAAAAATATTAATAATAATACATTTTGATAAAAGGATGTAGGCAGACCCCTAATGCTTTCTTAGTGCAGGAACATGATGATACAGTCAATTGGTACCTTATTTTCCTAAACAATGTTGACAAATATTTATTCAAATAAATTACTGTATCCTTCTCAACTGATTTACTTGGTCAGTTTTGGATGGAGAAGAAGGATTGAAATGTACAAAGACAAAGGTGGATGAGAGGCAGTTTATAATTCAACAAAATGTATCATTCATTTAACACGAGCACTGATGATGTCTCCTACAAAGCAATAATTGACTAGATCCTTCTATAACCATGTGTCTAATGCCAATCTAGCACTAATGAAAACCCCAGTGACTGGTAGAAGACTATAAGGCCAAACGAGGTTCTCCGAGGAACACAGGGAAATATCAATAAACGCGGTGATATTTCTAAGGACTCAGTGGGGCCAGTTAGCAGTGAGTCTTAAAGAAATGGGGCCACTCACTAAAAGGGCCACCGAATTGTATAAGAGGAAATAAATAAAATCAAATTTAGTATCTTTGGGCAGCCCCACCCTGATAGGCATTATCCCAGACATTTTACATTTGCCTTCTTATTTCATTCTCTCATAACCCCATAAGGTAAATATTATTATGTCCATTCTACAGATAAGGATAATAAGGCTAAAGAAATTTACCAGTTGCACATTACTAATCAGATGTGGAGCCATGACCTTGCTCTCTTAGGTTCTACATACCATACCAATTCTGACTTTATCTATTGTGCTAGTTCTCTATTGCTGCCATAAGTAATTACCATAAAGGCTTAAAAACACAGGTTGATAAGCAAATTAACACAGAAACAGAGAATCAAATACTACATGTTCTCACTTGCAAGTGGGAGCTAAATATTGGATACACATGAACATAAAGATGGGAACAAGAGACACTGGGGACTACTGAGGGGGAAAAGGGAAGGGGGCAAAAGAAAAAAAAACAAAAACAAAAAACCTACCTACTTGGTACTAGCTCACTACCTAGGTGATGCCATGTAATAAAACTGTACATGTACTCCCCTGAATCTAAAACAAAAGTTGAAATTTTTTAAAAGAAAAACACAGGTTATTGTACAGTTTTACAGGGTAGAAGTTTGACACAGGTCTCTCCAGGATAATATCAAGGTGTCGTCCAGGGTTGCGTTACATTTTGGAGGTTCTAGGGGCCTTTAATTCACTTCCTTGACTTTTCTGTCCTCTAGAGGTAGCCCACATGAAGAGGAAGCACACAGCTTCCTTCCTTCATCTCCGATGCCAGTGACATCTCTCTAACCATCCTTCCTTAGTCACATCTTGCTCTGTCTCTCTTCTTCTGCCTCCCTCCTCCACTTTTAAAGACTTTTTGGAATACATTGGGTCCACATGAATAAACCAGGATGATCTGCCTATCTGCTGATTAGCTATTTTAATTCCATCTGCAGTCTCCCTTCCCCTTCGCCATGCAATGTAGCGTATTCTCACAGGTTCTGGAGATTAGGCCATGGACATCTTTGGCAGGAGCATATCTTGTCATTATTTTGCCTACTAAACCAGCCAAAGTAATCCGAATGTCAAAATCTATAATCCAGGTGGGCATAGTGGCTCACGCCTGTAATCCCAGCACTTTGGGAGGTTGAGGCAGGTAGATCACTTAAGGTCAGGAGTTTGAGACGATCCTGGTCAACATGGCGAAACCCTGTCTCTACTAAAAACACAAAAATTAACTGGGCATGGTGGTGAATGCCTGTAATCCCAGCGACTTAGGAAGCTGAGGCAGAAGAATAGCTTAAACCTGGGAGGTGGAGGTTGCAGTAAGCCAAGATCACACCATTGCACTCCAGCCTGGGAAACCCAGTGAGACTTCATCTTAAAAACAAAACAAAACAAAAACAAAAAACAAACAAAAACTATAATCCTAGAGTAAAGACATCTGAATAAGACATTAACTTGCAGCTAAGATGCTCCAGTCATTTCTTGCTCTTCCCTGAGAGTGTCGACCTTCAGAGATGTATTTTATGTAATATCTTAAATGTGTGAACAAACTCCTCTGCACTAGCATACCAAAGAGGAAGTGGGAGTGGGAGCATGTTGCCCCAAGTGCAGGCACTAAGTGGTACGTTGTCTTTAGAGATTTAAAAACAAGAATAAAACTGGCTAAAAGCCAATCTGCTTTCTGCTATCAACATGTGCTGGTAATTCTAAGCCTGTAAGTAAAATTGGTTGTTTTTTTTCTTGGCTGGACTGCTTTGTGCCACCCCTCCTCTACCTTAATATGCCTCTGCTCCCTGAGAAAAACCATCCCCTTCTTTCTTGATAGTGAAGTCACTTATTCGGCAGTGACTTCAGCCTAAGCGCAGCATACAGTCTTGTGAAACAAGATGAATGCCTCACAAATCACAGACATGTCTCCTTGTGCAGGAAGCGAACCTCCAGTGAGACTTATGGAGGGTGATGCCCTGACTCCAGGGATCATCTTTTGTCATTTGTCCTTGAGTCAGAGCTCTCAATAACTCTTTTATTCAGAAACTATAGGTTAACAAAGTTAAAAATGCTTGCCCTTAATTATTTAGATAGATAATTCACGATTCAGTGTCGTAAGGAAAGGGTTCTCCTATTCCTCAGGTCCCTGGTAACATTTTACACAACGTGCAGTTAGACCCCAAAGAACTAGACCCCAAAGAAGGAACTATGCCATGGAAATCAAAATCAGCACTGGTGGGCAGGCAAATACCAGCTCACTAGGGCGCCCACTTTTAACCCCTACTAAGTCTTCATGAAAACAAAATAAAAATGTTAAGAGCATGATAGTTTTCACAATGGAAGTGACTTTTAATATTCAACCTGTCCCAATTCCATTGCCACTTTAATTAATACATTCTATGCTTCACTGAAAAATCACAGCCATGGATGTCCTGTTAAACAATGAAAACACTGTGAAAATTTGAACATTCAATCATTCAAAGCAGCATGGAGATGTGGAAAGAAGGCCAGCCTATGATAAAGGGAGTGACTGCAGGCAGCCCAATGTACTCAGCAGGCGGAAGTCCCTGATTTAGCTTTCCTGGGCATCCTTGGACCTGTGTGTGGTAAAGACCAGGCACAGAAATAGCTAAGGTTCTGACTGTGGAACGTGCCAGAAGTAGTGTAAATAGGGCAGAGAGTCTAGGCTGGGAGAGGCAGACACTGTGCTGTCAACTTCCAAGATTAAGACGATCATAGCAGACTTCAGATAGTTTCCAGCTGTGCTTCTCAAACTTTACTGTACCTCTGAATCTCCAAGAGATATTGTTAAAACGCAGATTCTAATTCAGTAGGTTCTAGGTGGGGCCTGAGATTCTGCATTTTTTTTACAAGCTTCCAGGACGGACCCCACTTTGTGTGGTGAGAATCTTCATCTCCACATCTCCAGTGCGCCATCAGCAGCAGAGAAGGGGTTGAATTGTAATACATGTTGAAAACATGACCCTACAATACAAATCATTCTTTTCTTTTCTTCTTTTCTTTTCTTTTGCCTTGCCCTGCCCTGCCTTGCCCTGCCCTGCCCTGCCCTGCCCTGCCTTGCCTTTGAGATGGACTCTCGCTCCTTCACCCAGGCTGGAATGCAGTGGCGTGATCTAGGCTCACTGCAAACCCCGCCTGCCGGGTTCATGCCATTCTCCTGCCTCAGCCTCCCGAGTAGCTGGGACTACAGGCGCCCACCACCACGCCTGGCTAGTTTTTGTATTTTTAGTAGAGACGGGGTTTCACCGTGTTAGCCAGGATGGTCTCGATCCTCTGACCTCATGATCCGCCCACTTCAGCCTCTCAACATGCTGGGATTATAGGCGTGAGCCACCGCGCCTGACCTTGTGTTTCATTTTAGAAGAGAAAAATCAATTTCTCAAATTTTACATAACAGCTAGGCAAAATAGCACCAGATCTAAGTTTAATAGCCAGAGGTTTCCTCTCACTGCTTTCGGTAACAGCATAGACATTAACCACTAAACTTTGAGGAAAATGCTTTGGCTTCTTATGGAGTAACTTCTGTAAGATCTAACCTCAGAACAGTAATTGCAGAGACAAAAACATTTTGAAAAGCTGTCTGAAGAAGAATTTTTTTGGGATTACAAAGAATCACTTCTGTAAGAAATCCAGGGTGGCATACAATTAAACTCACTAACTTTTATAATAAATTAATGAAGAAATTTTCATTATATCACTGGAGAAACTGTAGCTATAGGATTATAACAGCCTTAGTCATGAAATTATTAACTGTTCCCATGGGTTTTCACTGGTACGATCAGGCCAAGAAGCCAATGCATGACAAAGTGTGACTAGAGGAGAGATGAACAAAAGTTGAATGAACATTCTACTGGATACAAAGTCAACTGGAATTATACTTACAGCTTCACTCTATTATTCTATGATGGTGGACAGATCATTTAGACTGCCTGGACTACAGTTTTCCCCCGTAGGTAAAATAAACATGACAACTTTTCCTTCTTTTGCAATGCTGTAATCCTGACAGACAAATGCGTAATCATAGACAGACAAAAACCTATGAACAATTATGCTATTGTAACCTTATTCTCATTCTCTATTTAGCTTTGGTTAGCCCCAAGAGCCACTAGAACCTAGTTTGAGACAGAGGCAAAATGTAAAGAAGATCACTTATTAAGTCATATTCAAGATGACTCTAGCATGATGGGAAGGAAGGAAGAATTCAGAGGTAATAATTGTAATATTAATACATCCTATTAAGGAAGAAAGAATTCAGAGGTAATAACAGTAATATTAATACACCCTACTACCTGTTTACGGAAATAATTACCTTTATTGCTATATTCACTGTGTTATGATTCCGCAGGTTAATGCCTCAAGTGCTGAAGATGTGTGCATACATATTTGTGTGTGTGTGTGTATGCATGCACACATGCATGAGCACCCACGGGAGAGTGAAATAAGAACTTAGAAGGATGAAAGAAGATTTTCTCCAGAGTAAACAGGCTTAGGAAAATGACAAATATGCTATGGAATTTCAATCATTCATTTACACACACAAGTCTCCAGAATGTCACCTACGAGGCAGGACCACAGAAAGAAGGGTCCCTCTGAGAATTCCACCACTTAGGGCTTCCCTTGATGCTACCGAGTCCTTAACTAAAAACAACTTCTAAAGACTTCCCAAGGAAGTATCCTTGGAAACTCACAGCCTAGGTATCTTAACTTTATGTGCAAGTAAGTCTCACTACCATTCTGAAAATTAAATACATGCTTATACTTTAGGAAGGGCTTTTAAATCTTTAAGTTGTATCCCTACTTGTAATAAAAATCAGAAGAGTGTAGATGATACACTATAATGGAGTAGCTCTAACCATTAAAGCATAAAACAAGTATATTTTTTTTAAGGAAAATGTCTTTAGCTCTACTAGATATTTGTTCAGTCACCAGATGCTTTCCTTATTTTTTATTTATTTATATATTTTTTTAACAAAACTAAACATATATTGAAAAAAAAAAGTAGTTATCTCAGTTTCAATGTTATCCCATTGGAAATCATGTTTATCAAAATCCCTGAAATGTTATAGGCTGTAACAAAAACCCTCTTATCAACACAATCCCATTTCATAATAAATTTATGGTAAGTGAAAAGGTATTCGGGGTGTATGCTCGGCCTTGATTTTGTTTGGTCTCAGCAAAACTAACACATCAAAATATTAGGCTCTGAGATTTTTGTCTAAATGTACCTTCAGGAAAATAGGAAAATTTTATCACTTTCAAGGAGTTATAAGTAAAGTGTCAAAATAAACTTTTATAGCAGATACTGTGTGAAGTGCTCATATGCTATTTCTATCTTCTTATACCACTGCCTGAAATCATAAAGACAAATAAAATGAAAGTGAAAAATACATTATACACATGTATGTACATGTACTCTCTCTATATATATCATATATATAATTATATATCTATAGATACGCACACATACATATATAGTATAGTGTGTGTGTGTATGTGTATTGTGTGTATACATTTGGGGAGCTGCTATTTTTCCAAGATTCCACTACATTCTAAACTATATACCCTAGTTGTGTAAGAAAATCATGACTTGAATAAACACAACTGAAACTACATAAGTTTTAAAGGAAATAATTGTGAATGCCACAAGCGGAGAGATGGACTGAGTTAGGCTTCTTCCCATATCAGGAGCTTTGATTCTCAGCTCATCTTCTAAGGACATGCCACCTGAACATTAAAGAGCTGCATAGCCTATCTGAAGTGGCTAATGAGAACTGGAGGAGTGTTTTCTTATTTCTTACCTGATTTATGGGTAATAAGTTTCTTGTAGGATGGGCGCTCCTATCCCAAACGTAAGTCTACTCAAGGACTCTAATTTGAGATTAATGAACACCAAATTTATTAACCTGAAGGCTATTAGTGACTGGCACTTGGTTAGTTATTTGATTCCTGTTTTGTGAGAATGTTAAATCAGAAAATTTAGTGATGTTAATATTGGTGGGAGGCCCCAGAGACAATGCTGAACGTTCGGTGGTTGAAATTTACACGCGTTCACTGGCTGTCACTATCGATTTGACTTAGCTGCTTCATCTTTCTAATCCCTGCAGCATTTTGCCTTTGGCAGAGCTGTAGGGCTTGAAAAGAAGAAGAAAAGAAAAATTGGAATACATTCTCTGGTTAGAACCAAAAAAGAGAGGAAGACAGAAGGAGACAGGAACAGGAAGAAAGTAACTTGACCCTAAGTCCTTGGCAGCATAGAAAAGTCCCGCCCCACATGTAGCAAGGTTAGAAATCTTGGCCTTTGTGACTCATAAATCCCCTGTCTTCTCAATGTGCGTTTGTAATAAAGGATTAGTCTTCAGTTAGAATCCACATTCTACAAGGAAACGATGTCATACCAGCGCAGTTCCACCGTCCAGCAACTGTGACGGAAACTTACCTTGCCTGGTCTCCCTAGAATGTAACGGAGTTCTTTCCTTCCTCTTTTAAAATGAGAAATCTAACTATGGTATTAAAAAAGAACAAGTTCATAATTACAATTCTTTCCAAATATTTCATAGGCCTATGACCTCATTTATCCTCACAGTTTTTCTTTTTTTTTTTCTTTTTTTTTTTTTTTTTTTTTTTTTTGGGGGTCCCGCTCTGTCGCCCAGGCCGGTGGAGCG